>NC_136630.1:18093911-18401411 GCF_933228915.1 Telmatherina bonti | reverse complement strand
TTGTCACCCCCTCCCTCCCAGCTTATGAATGATTGTGAAGTGTGTGTTGTTTGCAATTAAAATTGGGAAGAAGTAACCACATCATGTTGGGAGCGGGACCACCAAAGCAGCCCCGCCCACCGCACACTGCATGGCCCGCCCCCCAAAATATGTCCATGTGTTGTCAGTGTGTGTTTTTTGTGTTATGTTGACTAAGTGTAATTAAAACTGGGAGGTGAACCGATGCTGGGTGCAGCGATCGAAACCACCTTGATGGCCTCTCTCACCATCCAGATCAACGTGTCCACCTCCCAACGCCCTGCCTGTATGTGGTGGAAGAAGGGAAGGAGGGGGGTCCGGGGATTTAGGTCCCGAGGGAAGCGCACCTCCCTCAAGAAGATGAGCCACCTGCGGCACGAGGCACGTCCCCCATTCCAGTGGAAACCCTCCCCATAAGTGATATGGGCAAGCGGTTCCACCTTGAGAGGTGGAAAAAAAAAAAAAAAAAAAGAAAAACCATATTTTACAGATATATGACTTCCACAGTTCTTTCATCCATTAAACTTGAAAGTATATGGATAACTTTTGCTGTTATCACACATAAAAATACCAGAATTGCCCCTCAAAAATTGTTGTTTGGAGGTACATTGCTGCCTATCCTAGGGCTTCATTTGCAGAATGCTCAATATATTTTTGATTGGGTTTGAGATTTCTTCCTTTTTATACTTGTACTGGCCAAAGATTCAATTGTTTTGTATCACTGGATACTTTCCTTGATATGCCTTTAATTGAACAAACATGTTTGCTTTGCTTTACTTAAGCTCACCTGGCAAAACTAATTATCAAACCTGGCTGAGATTATTATCAGTTAAAAGGAGAAAAACCAAAAAAGGAGCACCCTCACTGCTGTTTGTGTTGTTTTTCAAGCTCCCCTGCTTTGTGTTGTGGCAGCTGGGTCATCTTTATGTGCATGGATCCCAGCTGTGCAGCCCTGAGTAGGCAACTCTTCTACAGATTAAACAATGCTTTAACAACCACTTGTGAAGAGAAGGACTAAATCTGAGTTAACCTTATTTGTGTTGATTTATCATCTACAATACGTATTTTCATCTATAACTGTTTGAATCAGATTAGTCAACTACGTATGGATAGTTCCCACATCATCACAGGAATGAGGGAGAACTAAACCCATTTCTTGACTATAGTGTTTTTCAATAGTATTTCACATATATTAACAAACAAGGCAAAGATTCATCTGGCAATTAAAAAAAAAAAAAAACTAACAAAAAAGAAAACAAAAAAACAAAATCTGAAAACATGAACCTTAAGAAACAGAAACATTAAGCATAATATAGTTTACCTTGAAGTGATACAAATGATCTTTTTCCTCTGATATGCAAGTATTATGATTGAAGATACTAAAGTTAATTGGTAATACATTATTTTTGCACTTCTTTGATCTTAGTTTATTTTCTGCGCATTTACCAGTAATGACCAGTGGCTTATTTTTTTGGTCATCACTGGATCTAAACCAATGAGATAGTCTCCATCAGTCGACTTGAATGTAAAAGGTCTGCAGCCAAGCAGCAACCTCTGGCAGTTAAAAGTGAAGCCTATGCGGGAGTGCCAAAAACTGCAGCTCCCACCTCATGCTAGGGCCTCCAGAACAGAGCAAATCCCCATAGACACCCAGCAGATTCACAGCAATTACACAGCAGATATAAACATGCTTACAGCCTGGTAAAAAAATACCTTTTTCGGTTTATTAGTTCAGTTTACCTTCATGACAACTGTGGAGTGACAACTGTGCAGGAGGGTGAATTTTTTTCTAATTCCGCCGTTTAGTTGTAATTTCATCTCAAAATTCAGCTTATTTAGGAGCGTGTCCTTTTGATTGACAGGTATCCATTCTCCCACTTCAAGATGGAGGAATGTGAAACAATTGCAGTTTTTAGCTAATTAACAGCGTGACTTAGCTTTAGACCGCTTACCTCCGTTAGTTGGTTTGCTCCTGCTAGCTACAGGTTTTCTCCAGGCCTGTAGCTCTTAGCTTTTTAATGAGTGGTTTTATTTTGTACATCTGCATTTAATCTTTTCTACTACTCATTTATTCACTACAAGCTTCAAACAAGTATACACATTTCAACTACATCCATTTTATAGCTGTGTATTCCAATGCAGGGTCATCAGGGACAAGACTTAAGTCTACCTATAAGCATGGCATGCCTGGACTGGTTGCCAGTCCATCGCACGACCAACAAAATAAGAAATGCTCACACTGATTCTCAGGGAAAATTAAGAAAGGCCAGTCAATCTAATATACAAGCGTTTGGATGGTGGAAGGACACCAGAGTATCTGGAGAAAGATGGAGAGAACCCATGCGAACCCAGAAAAGCAAAGGCTGAGATACGTTTCCAAAAAACTGCTTGCTGTGAGGTGATATTATACACACTGTGTAGCCCCAAATCAACTTCATGTCATTTACAAATGATTTTTTGTCATGCCAGATAACATTGTACTAGACATTTCCTTCACACCTCAAAAATTTTATGAGCCGCAAAATGACTTAAATATGACCATATCTCCAGTAATTGGCCAAACTCAGAAACCAACCCAATGTGAAAAGTGGTTCAGACATGTGAACATGTAATGGGATGCAGATCTTTCAGGCTTAAGTCCCATATTTAAAGATGGGAAAGTTGTGACTCTTGTTATGCAGCCTTTAGTTTTGGGCTTAGTGGCTGTACGTCCTCTGCTTGAAATGATTTACCAACATGTTGCTCCACTCCAAAGCCCATCAGCGACTTTGCCAAGCAAATACCTTGACAGGAGGAAAAGGAAACGAGCACCAAAGCATGCCAGGAGGATTTTTGCCACGTTCATGTATGTGTTCTGCATGTCTTGAGTGCTGTTGAGAACTTGGCAGTCTCTTTGAGTGTCTGTAATGCTGGCCTGAGGTTGGAGTGCCAAAGTAAATTACAATGGCTTTCTTTATTTTCTTGCGTGCTTCTACCACACAACTTGGGTTGCTCTGGCTGTAACTTATCTTTAGTTATTACAGACCAAGAGTACAGGACAGGAATTGTGGTTTTCTTTCGGTTTTACAGCACCATGTTGAGCTTTGGGTCCTGCACAGCCTTGATACCCACTGAACTGCTGCACACAGTCATTGGAATGTACTTCTCCATGTAAGTTACTGTTTTGCAACAGTTTATGTCACTTAAATGCACTTTGAAACCCAGAAAACTTCATATTAGCTAAACTAGCTCTCCCTTTTTTCTTTCATTTCAATCGCTGCAACCACAATGTGAATACACAAATTAAGCCTCTGTGCCATGAAAACCAGATCTAATCCTGAGCTCCTCCATCAGGTTAGCGAGGTGTTTTATTGGGCTGTGGGTGCGGCTGCTGAGTGGCATCTTTCATCAGAGTGTGCCCACACTCCACGCTGGTGTGAGTTTATTTGGTTTGATACGTGGTGCGCTGCCCATATTTTCACAGGTGCCTGTGTTGTTGAACCAAGAGCCTGATTCCTGCTTTCCCTGGCAAATACAAGGCTCTGGTTGTCCAGAACTTCCTCTGTTGAGCGAGCAGAGGAAAGGTGGCCCTTGTCTCTTTTAGGAAGTGGTTTCTTTCTGTAAACCGTACCAACCTATCTAATTTGCATAGTATTTAAAAGTTTAGTCTGTATTTAACTTGAAGAAAATGATTTGAATTAATTGTGTAGGATAGAATGATACTATCCCTTTGACCCGGCTTTGTACGGTACGGTCCATTTGACTCGCACGGCCTGGCTGCACAGTTTGACACTTGTTTTTTTTATACTTAAGTCTGTATAAGACATGACTTTATTGGAGCAGTGGGTGAATTAATGTCAAGATTGTCAAAAAGTAATAGAAAATATTTTAAGTGCAAACAGCCATGGCATGTTTTGACTGGGTGGGTGAATGATGGGTCAGTAGTTGTCATTAGCTCAGTTGAGTGTCTGAGTCGATGGTTCCTTAAGGAAAAACTATGTCCTGTAGAGCTGCAGTGGCCAAGTCACAACAGGTGCTCTATCAAGGGTTTGTGGGGAGAGTTTAAACCTTTGGGGAGCTTCCTTTTAACGACCCCATGCCACTGGTAATGCTTGAGGCCAGTCTGTCACCTGACTGACCGGCTGACCAGATGAACTTAATTGTTTTCTTTTATTTTAATGTGATTTTAGTGGAATCTTTTGGTTAGAAATATTTCAAGAATTGAATGAATTACCTTGTAATTCAGCACAGAGTTAATCTAACTGACTTTGCAGACTGAACCACTGAGTTTTTCACTTATCCAGAGAAAGGATAAGTACAAAATCTTATACAAATATTTATCTTCCAAATGAACTTTTTCTGTGGTGCCTTAATGTAAGTTTCATGTTTACCTTTTTTTTTTTTTTTTTTTTTTTAGATATCATGCTTTCCGCTATAATTTGACTGATATAACTGGAGATTAAGTTTAGCTTAAATGAATCAGACAAAGTGAAGAAGGGAAGGCATGAAGAAAAAAACGTGAGGATGAACTTTATCACAACTAATCTAGTTTAATCCCCAAATACAAAAAATGCTACTTAACTGACCATAATTCCTCCTCCTAGTCTAATTCCTAGTCTTTGGCAAATTCATTGAAGTAGACCATTTCAGTACCATTAAATTCATTCAGTGATGGTCATAAAGTAGATTTTATGAGTCACTATATTGATAAAAAAAAGAGAGAATTGTTTTAATTAACAAAAATATATTTTAGGAGTTCAAATTGAAATGCTGTGCAAACAAAAAGGATCAAACTGGACTACAGGATGCAAGATTAGCAAGGTGTAATGTCAACTTCACATCTTCATGGACGCTTTGTTGTATCAAGTTTTTGTAGTATTTGTGGCAAACACTGCTGCTTTACAATGCATGTTCAAAGATTCAGAGTTGCCAGGTCTGTTTTCTAACCAATTCAAACCAAATCTTTGTTTGTATCACGAGATCTGGCAGCACCGGCTCTAGCTGAGTTACATCCAGAACTGAACAGCTGTGATAAAAAGAAACACTGTTTTGGAAAGGAGAAAACAAAGTAGGGATATATAGTATGCCTTCATTTATAAAGTTTGATTCTTTCAAAATAAATCTTTTATTCCTTTTAACTCCATTTATGTAATTGTATAAAGAGTGTATTGTATAAAGGGAACATTGTATAAAGAGTGAAGTAGAAAAACAGAATTTCGTCATTATGATCAGAGTAACCCTAACAGAAAGTTAACTTTGCTGTACATACCTGTACATTTCCACATCTGTGTAGTAATCCTGAACTGCAATTACTTCATAACACAAACTGAAGTTATACAAACTTTCTATTTGGTAAGGAAGACATATCGTGTTATCCCCCTGCTTTGGAGATGTTATTTTGTTGTATATTTAAACACACAAAACAGTTTAATCCTTGGAATTAATTTCTTTGAAAAATTGCAGTTAAGTTTGTCTGTCATGTTTATACTTACAAAATTCACCCCGTGAGCCAGATTGGACCCCATGGTGGACCAGTTTTAGCCTCCTGACTATATGTGTCACGTCTCTTTTTCAGAGATTCCCACCGTGTTTTTGTCACAAACTTAAAAAACTGTATCTGCTTACATGTGTTTTGTGTTTAATTTTATCTTAGTGAAAGAAGCCAGTTGATGTGGCCTTGTTTTAAGCAAAACTCCAGAGTTGAACCAAGATACTGCCAAAGAGAACAGATCGATATCCACTAGGAAGTGTTGAAGAGGTGACTGGAAAGAGGGAAGTCTGGGAAGTTCAGCCAAAATTGTTGCCCTATGACCTAGACCCGGATAAGCGGTAGAAAATGGGTGGATGTGTGTATAGATGGGTGGATTTAGTCTAGTGTGTCTGAAAACTCAAACACACAAATAGAGTAATTAGTCTTTCATCCGCTGAAGAAGTGATTGACTGTGCACCACTTAGGTTAAAGGTCAAAGTTCAACAAATGTGAACTTTCACCTGTACAAAGATAATACAAAGTGCTGCACAGTCTACACACTACAATTAGTTGGCATACCGAAATCTACACTTCTGAAACAGTAATATTAATATCCATTCATAATTGTTTCTATAAACTTAAACAGAAGAATTAATTTTCATTCCATCTTAAATGATTTAACCTTCATTGACTCAGTAAAAAACAAAAACAAATAATTGTTTAGAAAATCAGGTGAGTCCGCAGTAAGTTTTACTCACATTCCCACATGCATGTTACCTGCAACAAACTAAATGCAAAACAGAATAAAAAGAACAGCCACAAACCAGAAAGTGTTTACATAGAGGTGCCTAATTCAGATTAATGGTATTGTTGTGCTAAACACTGCAAGTGTAGTAATGGTTGCCTTCAAGTGCCATCGCTGTACATAACATCACAGGTCAGTTGTGTCCGCTGAAAACCACAGAGGAACTGTTGTGTCCAGTGACAATGTATGTAGTCACACCTCAATTTTAATCAGTTTAGGTCTAGTAATGATCAAACATACAAAGATTTTTATGTAATCCATGTGATTCAAGAAGATAATTCATCAATAATCAAGACTGTCTGATGAATTTGAGACCAGATATGAGATGAATGAGTAATGACCAACTAATGATATTTTCTGAAGCTTAATTTGCTGAGACTTGTGTCATGCAGTTGTTATGATGGTCTCATCTGACAACATGGGGATCAAAATGGAGCCTTAGAGTCCTGGCAACACATCTCTTATCTGTTCTGTGTTGGTATTTTACAGCTCTCTGGGAGTTTTCCCACAGTTAAGTTTTGTTCTTTTACATGTATTTAAGGAAAAGCATAAAATTTGTTTAAGGTTTCAACACCATTACACTTACAGAAAAACAAAAACAGTGCTAATGTTGGAAAATAGTTTAATTTATTAGAGTTTACATGATGTCAACTGAACTACCTCTTAACCCACACCAGGCAGTCAAGTGTATTTAAATACCACAGACAATCTGAATCTTCATATGAAATGCAAAATAGACTAATTGTTAAGGTAATTTCCTAAAATACGGACCAAAACAAAGGTAGGGTAGGGTGGCTTTCACAACCATTACTATGTAATGAGAAAAACAGTTCAGGTCATAGCTTGATTTTAAAAATATAAGGATGTTTTTCTTAGTTGGGATATATTTTTCCTCCTAAATAGATAAGGGACATTGACAGATATGTCTCCCCAGATACAGACATGTTTGATTTTAAGGTACATGATGATTTTTGTGTTGATTAATCTTGTTATTGTGTGACAAAGCTCTTTGGTTTAAGCAACCAATCCTTGACTACATGCTTGTTCAGTCCGTCTTCAGGCATGATTTGAAACAATAATTGAAACAAAAATTGGAAACAGGTGGGAAAGAGTTCATACAGTACGAATTCTTTAATTTCTCTGCAGCAATGGAAGCCAGTACATTGTTCTTCCAACGTTAATCTTGTTAGTTTACGAGGCATGACTTGACAGGAGGATGTGCCCTTAAGCCCTTTTCCCTGCAGTGTCCACAGTTCCCAACAGCATGAAAACCTTCTAGTTTGGAAACAGACAGTAGGGTAAAAAACATATTGGAAGAGGAGGGGGATGTCTTCCTCACTGCTTGGCTGTGTTGGCTTGTGGATATTGGAGCGTGACTGCATAGGTCCTGATGGACTGTGGAGCCAGATGTCATCTGTCTGGATCCATCACATATCTCTGGAGAGGAAAGTCACTTCTCAACAAAACCACACAGGTCAGGCTTTTACAGTACAGCCCATGTTTTATGACCAACTCAACCGCTGCCTTTTTTCCCCATCTCATTCCAATTTTGTCATGTGGTCTTCCTCATGTCATTCCCTGATCACTTTCCTTTCCTCTTTGCAGATTTTTTTTTTTTTTTTTTTCCACTGTTAACCCTGCCTGCCCTCTCTTGTTTTTACTCCCTCACGGCTCTGTGCCTCTGTGTGTCCTCACAGATAAGTAGGCATCCCTCACCTTTCACATAACATCACATGGTAACAATCAGAGTAGGCTTTGGCAGACAAATTAGAGCAGTTAGAGCAGACCGGAGATCAGCGCAGAGGCGGGGAAGCTGGTGCTAAATGCCAACAGATGAGGCCTGAAGTTGATTGGCTCAGTATCACACAGTATGTTACAATGTAGCCTGGGGTGAGGAACTCAAAGACGGCTTGAGCCCAGAGGAAAGAGGAGCATTCTTACTAAATCTGGCTTTTTATGAGAGAGAAATTGAGCATGGAATGTTGCTAAAAGAAACGCTGACCAATTTTAAGCAAATATTGCTCCAGTACTGAAGCACAATTTGTTTTAAAATAGTATAATATGTCAGATTTTGACCTTACCCATCAGTGAACTCTGTGCAGGTCCTTGTTTCTCCATGTTTTCTGATTGAACTCAAAGAGCAATGGTAATAGTTATTAATTAATAAAGAAGGTCCAAAATTAATTTTCAAGTTTGAATATAAGCAATAAAACATGCTTTGAAAAAATTATTTTATTTATTTAATTATTATTTTCAACAGTTTTATATAGGTGACAGAGGTCCAACAACATTATTCTCAAAGAAAGTCAGCTTTGAATTTCAGCCATTCCCCAAATCTCTCGTGAGCTCTACTGAAAACGGGTTGTTTGGGTGTCTCTACTTTTAAATATTCATGAGTGGCACCTGTCCACTCCCACTCCATTTCCCTGCTTGGGGAGAGGATCAGACTTTCGCTGATGCCCGCTTGGGGATTTTAGAAAGCAGGCTGAGCTAGCTGGGGGTCAACTCAATGGCAGTATCCACTACTGGGCGAGTGATTTCTTTGTGAGGTCACAAAGAGAAAGAGCTCAGACTCACCCGTTTGAGCACGCATTCACTATAAACTGGAGCAAACAAGTAAGATGGGTGACAGAATTTTTCTCTTTTTTGGCCTCAAACACAGAGTATGAAGACACATATGACTGTTAGAAAACTTTTAGAAAGTGTATTTTGCATAAACCTTGGCATAAACCTAGAGATCAGGCATATACATGATATAATAAAGAAGCAAGTTGCTTTCTTAATGGATTTATTTATTGATCCGTCTTTGATCTATAAATACAATGTGAAAACCTATCGGCAGAGTACCAAGAGAGGAAATAGCTGTTTCTTCTTTTCTCTCATTCTATCTTTTTCTCTTAACCCGTTAACTTAGAGTCCAGGCTACCTTGCACCTTTAGAGATCACTTCTTTTTCTGCATATAAAAGCCCACTTCGCACCACAGTGCCCTCTGGTGGCAATTAACCATAACAAAATACAGATACATTCATTTTCCTAACCGCTTGATCCGATGAAGAGTCGCAGGGAAGCTGGAGCGTATCCCAGCTGTCTTCAGGTGAAAGACAGACTATCCTGGATACGCGAGTCACCCTGGACAGCTCGCCAGTCCATCACATGGCCACACAGAGACAAACAACCACTCACACTCACTCCTATGGGCAATTTAGAATAACCAATTAACCTAACATTTGCGTCTTTGGAAGGTGGGAGGAAGCTGGAGTACCCGGAGAGAACCCACACATCCACAGGGAGAAGATGCAAACTCCACACAGAAAGGCCGCTGTCCAAACCTCACCCTAATCGAGGATCAAACCAGCGACCTTCTTGCTGTGAGGCCACAGTGCTAACCACTATCCCACCGTGCAACATACAGTAAATTGAAATTAAACTTTGGCAGTTACACATTATTTATATCCTCTGTTATCTCATCCAACAAAACCATCTTTTATGAACTGTGAAGAGAACAATGCTCTCTGCTCAGACTCTGGCATATGGTTCCATATAGTTTTTAAATTCAGAATTAATTATTTGTAATTAAATAGTTTAGAATTCAAGTATTTACCTTCAGGTTTCCATGGCAATAGTAATTCTGAATTGAGGTTTACATAGAAAAACATGTTTATTTGCCTCTAATTAATTCCAGTTTAGATTGGTGGGTTGGAAAGGGTTCTGGGCAGACGTGACGCACTTATGTCTGCCGGAAATGAATAAAGTCCACTTCCTACTTCTCGTCTTTTTGACCATAACATGGAAAACTACATGATAAGTCCCATTATTGCTTTGATCTTGATTATAATTTTGAAGTACCACCTCAACAAAAACATACTACTTCACTTTTGTTAGCAGATAAGGAGAAGAAGGAAGACAAAGTCCTGGATACGCGAGTCAGAACACCACATGGAATATCTGTATTATCGCAACGGGATTGAGTATGCATCGAACGATCGGCATGAATTTAGAGTGTAATCAATGTTTATATGATACAATAATTAACCAGCTCAAATTTAAAATGGTAATAAACCAGCCACCTACTTAAGAATTAAGTTTAATTCCAAATGGTCATTTTCATTCAGAATTAGGTGTAATAGTGCAGTTTTTTTTTTTTTTTTTTTTTTTATCAGATCGAACTTTTACTTAAAATGAAAGCGATTTAAAACTCTCATCTAAACGTGGTCACTGTCAAAGCCAAGGCCCTCTCTGATTTATCTGTTCAGTCTTTATCCCAAACCAAACTGTCTGTGTCTAGCCTGATCCTGGAACATCCCATTACTGCCAGTTAGAACACTTTCAGCCAAACGCAATACCGCAATGTAGTCTTTTATAAACATGATGAAAAGCCTTTGAGCTCACACCGAAGTGAAACAGAAGTAATCACTCAGACCTGAAGCCAACAGTGTAATTCTTCATCTACAGT
The DNA here is from genome assembly GCF_933228915.1 of Telmatherina bonti. Lineage (NCBI taxonomy): Eukaryota > Metazoa > Chordata > Actinopteri > Atheriniformes > Telmatherinidae > Telmatherina > Telmatherina bonti. The sequence continues at coordinate 18,390,685 of NC_136630.1, read as the reverse complement.
TTTTAAATGTAATAATGTGATAAATGATCAACTCACAGAGGGTTTATGTAAAATTTACCAATGTAATTTCTAGCTGTCCATCTGCACACAGTCTGCTTTTTGTGATCACCTTAATACAAGGGCAGCACACACACACACACATAAACACACACACCCCTCCACACACACAGACATTCCTCTTATGTTACAGGCTTTGAAGAGGCAGATTCATCCCCATTTTCAACAGTACGCAATCAAACACAAAGCTGAGGGGTGGATTAGGAGTGGGCTTGTGCTACACAATGCTCCTATCAGGGACCACACTGGTTTTAGATTACCCCCTATTCCTCACTCATTTTCAATCACTCAGTAGCCCAATAAAGTTAGTTTCTCCAATAAAAGGGAGAACATTGAATCCCAGTTTTGTGCAGCCAGTCCCATACAGTCTTTGACGCTTTCTTTGCCTGCAAAATTGTCTGCAGGTATCATGGATGTAATTAGCCCCCTTTGTGGGCTACATGATATGACGGACTGGAGGTGAGAAGAAGTTATTTCCTTCGAAAGGATGACATGTTTTTTTTAACGAATAGAAAAATGGGAAGATGAAAAGATCGAAGCATGACAGATATGTGGATGAGTAGAGGTGTGGTCAGTGTCATGCATGTTGTCAGTTCCAGGGGGAGTGGTGCCCCTCAGATGACAGCTGGCTTCACTCACAAAAAAAGAAAAAGATATGCTGCAGAGAGAGAAAGAAGGAGATCAGACCTTCACCACTGAATATTTATGATTTGGGTCTGCGCAGATTTCTTGCCACATTTTTTGTGGTTTTCAAGTCAGGGGGGTAGTGCATGGTAACACACACACACAGTCAGACTAGCACATGAGTATTCACAGATACACACAGAGAGTCGGGGGAATTAAATGGGGAAAAGAAATAAAAAAGGGAAATAAGTCAAAGAGATCATTAGAATGGAAAGTGGTGAATATGGCAAAAAAAAAAAAAAAAAAAAAAAAGTTTAGAAAAGTATGTAAGGGAAAAAAGAAGATTTAGGATACAGACCTCCACACATGCACAAAGACCCCACACTGGAAAGTGCATTGTGGAGCTTTGAAGCATGGTGGTAATGAGGCTCCATTTAATGCCAATGAAGCCGCTTTGGCAACTTATGAAAGCGAGATTGCTAAGCCCCCCTCATCTGCTGCTGGAGTTGTGTGTTGATGTGTGCGTGTGTCAGTGGAGGTGGAAGAATGGATAGTATCTGGCCTGATCTGCGGGGGGCTTTTTTCACTGAGGAGCACCTTTTTCCAAAATCTACAAAAGTCCTGAAGATTACACTAAAAAGATAAATTTTTTTCCTCCTTTGGTTTATTTATAGGATGTACAGCTAGGTGTTAAAACAGAACAATGAAATGAAAATATAAAATAAAAAGTTGTGAGTTGTGAAAGTGTATTACTTTATGTAATAATACCAATGACACCTACATTCTCATAATCACATCATCATAAGCAATATTATTCTCACAATTATCCTGTTACTCACTGTCAGTTTTTGTCTGCTGACGGTATCAGTTTTGGGTGCATCCAAGAACTCACTTTTTGACATGCAGGGTTTCAAAGCTGTTAGTAATATTTGCAGGACATATGCCATGACAGTCTTTGTGAATGAAACTGTGTATTTTAATGCCTAACCAGGATAATTTGCTAAACTTAACTAGGGACTTTGTACAAGTCCTGAAGGAGTACTAAAGCGAGGGAAGTTAGGAGAAAGATGGGAGGGGAAAATGGACCTACTAATACTGTGACCCGCTTTGAACTGTTTGTCTATTTTGTCTTTTTTATTTATTTATTTATTTGCTTTCATTGTGTCAATTTCTCTCAATTTGGTTCCTTCCATATAATATTCATTGTTTGAAGTAAGGAGCTTGGCTATTGTCAGAGAAAAACAAGGAAACTTTGAGGGTTGACTTTGAGATTTCATAGCTCTGACATCTTGCCAGAGAGGAACAAATGTGCTATATGACTCTTTTCATAGATCGCTGTGGCAAATTGTACGGAAAATTAAAGATGAAACAATTCAAAGACCGCAAGCTTTCCATCAACATTTTAATCTTGTGAAGGAATAAACTGAATAGGTTTGTTTCTGTAACAATCTCTCCCAGGACTATAAATCAGTATTTTCCACGCCCGCTTTGGTTGCAGACAATTGAAACTCTTTATGTGTAATGGGAACTGGACGAAAATGCAAAGCCAATTGTAGGCAAGGATTCCCAGGATGGATGCCACTGATGCAGTGACACATGTAGGTGTATGCTTGCATATTTGTGTCCACACACTCTCAGTGGTCTCTGTTCTCAGAGCCTTGATGGCCATGCCTGGGGAGAGTGATGATAAATGGCTACTTTCCTGTAATTTACCTTGAGGAGAATCGATGGAGCTGGTCTGTTTGGTTAGAGGGCGGGGAGATGAGGAAAGAGGAGACCGTAGGTGAGAGAGGGGCAATGAGAAAAAAAAGAAAATGAGAAAAAGAGGAAGGAGTTTCCTGCTTCGGGCTTGACTTGGGAGTTTGGTTTCCTCCATCGTGAGGTATGCATTAAAATGTGTGTGTGTGTACCTCATTGTTTATTTACAGAAGTTTAGCTCTTGCTGTGCTCATAGAAGAGGGAAGCCACTCTACCCAATGCATTCTCCCCCTTAAGCCCCCTTCAGTCTCTCTTGAGTGGAAACATACCAGAGCAGTGTGCCCACTATATGTGAGCATACTTTCCAATATAAAACATGAACATATCAATTTTAAATAATTTCCACAGCTCAGGCTAATGGCTGCTATTAAAGAGACAGATGATCAACACAACACACAGCTCATTAACTAATAATTTATTTTTTTACCATTTAGATGAAAAAGTCAGTGGTTCATTGCCTCAGAGGAAACTATACAGGGAAGGCTTTGACATAATAGATGTGAAAAGCAGGACTGGACTGATGGAGAATTCTTTTTTACCCCCAAAAGAAGGTGGGTGGTTATCCCAAGGACATTAACAGATCATTGCAGGCTCTTGGGTCAACTTTCATTTGTACCTCTTTAAGGAGAGCAAAGGGTCCAATCAGTTGTATTTTTACATGATTCACCTAAAAGTAATTGCCGATGGTCCAGTTGTTGCCTGGAAACACTGTAAAACAAAAAGGAATACATTCTGTGTAATATTTGAACCACATCTTCTGGTTGTAATTACAAAAGCATATGTTCCTGGTTTATACATCCACATAACATCCATAATCATCTGCTTTGTACATCCATACATTGTGAATCATCCAGGACCGAATGACACTTTACAAAAGACAACATGGATGGCAGAGGCAGTTCAGTACATATTTACAACATGAAAAAGGCAATAGACAAGCCAAATCTGAAAAATAGGAAACGTGTATGATATTTATTCCTTGTCAAATATCAAGACTCCACAAACAATCAAGTCTTACAAAACTTAAAAGTCTACCTTCAGATTAGAGTTCTCACCTTCCTGCAGTTCAGTTCATGTGCATATCACTTGTTTGCTCAGGCAGGTTAATTTAACACACATAAAGTCACACGCATACACCTGTAAAGGCTATAAATACTGCAAAAACAGAGGGGGAGGAGGGGGCAAAGTAAAGCGGTTACACAGACTCAGTTGCACTGCCAAGCTTGCAGGCTTGTTAATGTAAAACAACAGGATGGCTCTCCCTATGAGGCTCACTAAATAGTTTTCACGAGAGAAACCTAAATCTGGACGATTCCAACTTCCCAACATTCAGGGTGGGCACTGAAGAAATGGAAAACTGTCGGCCGATGTAAAGAATACTGTTTAGTTCTACTTCAAAGAAAGTTTTTAAAGATGCTGCAGTTCCTCCGTGAGTGTGTAGCACCAGGCAGGCCTCAGGCTGTTTGGCACTCAATCATATTCTGTCAAACCAAATTCACATATCTTACTAGGACCTTTAAACTGATGCTACTGTAACACAACCTGTCTGTCTGACCGCTGCACAGCCAACACACCAATGTTTAGTTCTGCATTTTTGTGAAATTCCATTAGTGGGAGCCATGCCCTGGGAACAGTGCTGCCATAAACTTCAATGCTTGTTTTGTTCTTCTTTGCATTTTTTTTTCTTTCACACACCAGAAGTCATGGTTGGTGATAACTCATTTTGGTTGCGAGTTGTTTTTGGATCAGCTAATAAAAATGAGACAGACAGAAGAAGAGCCACAATCATTTGAACAGGACTAAAAGTGTAAGGTTTAAAAAGCATCAACAATTAGGACGTCAATATTCTTAATTCTGAATGTAATACTCAACAAACACAATCCCACCTTATGGTGGTCTTTGCGGTTTGACTTACATTCTTGGAAGAAGTGAACATAAGCTGCAGTGTATCATTTATCTAAGACAGGAAATTCACAACATGCTAAACGGATTAAACCAAGCGCTTGAGAAGGATAGTGGCTGACTCAGCGACTGGAGCAGAGGCACAAACCAAACAAATGGCCATGACCAAATGACTTATGAGATACCTTGATGTGCTCCTGAAAGCTTTTTTTATTCTAAATCTTGTTCTCATTTAAACACATTGCAAAGTGGAATAACAACCAAAGACAGATAAAAAGTTTGAGATCGGCCAGACAGGTCCTGTCTGTGGGTTTAGCCAGTCCTGACTTTCATAGTCTCTTAAATCGAATTTAAAAACTGACTATGCTTATTTGGCAAAGGATGACAGGTTTATGTGTTAGGGTGGACACGTGGTGGAAGATAACTCAGAAAGTTCTCCTTTGGATCTTGATTCTCATATTGGTTTAATTCCTTCTCTGCTAACTGTTAAGTTTTGATAGACCGGAGAAAAAAAAAAAAAAAGAAAAAAAGACCCACAAACATGCAAACATAACAAAGCGCATGAGATGAAACATGATCCTCTCATGTCATAATACAATCAGTGAGCACTAAAAACCTTCCAGCCTCATTCATTTTGGCAAAATATACTAGAGCAAAGACACAACTATGATGTTTATCTGACTTTTTTCTCTTTACTGCATAAAAAAGGAACTCTTGTTTCAAATCTCTCTTTTTGGCAAACAAAAAGCCTGCCAGTCTTTACACACATCAGACATTTAAAGACCATCTGGAAGACGGTACCCAGCAGAAGACATTATCCATTAGGCAAAAAGTCTCATTGGAAATGGTATTGTTCTCAAATTCCAGCCATTTGTCCATGCCACATAATCTTTCTTCCACAAAAAGTGACAAGCAGTGAGTCACGATGGGGATGTATAATTTTATAAACCACTTATGAGAGCGGAGTAGTGGTGAATAGGCACAGCCCTGCACGCCTTAAATGTGACTCACGCATGCCAATACGATTTGTTCTGCTTAAAATTAAACAAACAGATGAGTCTCAAGTCAGGATAAGGCTGGGATCTGTATAGACAAGATAGCAAGTAGCTGTGTGAAAAATACAAATGCTACTATAAACATTAATTTCACATACTTAAAGATAAAAGAGCCTACATGAAGGGCTGTCTGGTGGCAGCAGAGCAGTGGTGGTGTGACTGAGGTTTGCTGTGAAAAATGTCCCAGCAAAAGTGAGCCCTTGGTTCCTCATGGGACACAAGTCTTTGAGATGCAGCCCACAGAAGTTAAAAAAAAAACAAAAAACTGGAGCAAGTTGGCCCCTTTGTCAGGGTTGTCAGGTGGTCCAGCTTGTCCTGCTCAACACTGAGTTTGTTTCAATAATGAAACATGCGGTGGCCAAGCTGACAGTTTCTAGCTTGTCTTTTTTGCTGACATCAGTCTCTGAAGCAGTGGCAATCACTGTGGAAAAAAATCCTTACGAAATGAAGGATCTGGTCAGTCTTACTGTATGTGAGATTACTAAAAATGGTAGGAAACAGTGAGTCTAAACAGATGGAGACTGGAGGTCAGAGGGTTGCAGATGCGCGACAAGTGGACATCTGTGCTGTCGTAACAACTGAGGGAATGGTGCCTGCTTTTGTCAACAATTCAAACCCTTTTTTATGGTCCCTTTTTAAGGCAAACCAATTGGACAAAAAAGACAAGTGGCATTTCAAAGACAAAACTTGAAGAGTCAAAAGAAAAATAATTATACAATATGCACAAAATGTGGTCCTTAAAAGACTTTCATAGGGTACATGCAGTCTTTGCGATGTGCAGTGTTCCCATGATAGAAGAGGTGAAAGGATTCAGAGGGTTGAAAACAGTCAGGGTTCACAAACGTGTGCGATGAAGGGGAGAGGTAGGGGTGGGGACTGGATTTCCAATCATGCTTTGCTGCATTTTCCCTTCTTCTCTTTACGCTGGAACTTCCTCAGACGTCTTGTCCAAACGTCCCTCCACTGGATCACCAGGCTGTTTTTATCAGCCACCAACCCCAAGCGCTCTGCTCCGGGACTGGTGGCTCCGCCTCCGGGCCCGACTCCTGGACCCACCCCTGGGCCTGTCCCTCCTTCGATGCCACCCATCACCAAAAATCGTTTGCTCATTTGGATCTTTGGACATTTGCAGGCCAGATCCTTCATGTGAACCCACAGGATGTTGTCGCCTCGCTTCAGAGGTTCGCCCCGGCTTTTGTACACAGACACCACACTGACCGAGAACTTGGCCCAGTCCCCCACTGTCTCCATGTCCAACACATTCACTTGGACCGCTGAGAAGACATTCATATGACATACGCTTAGATCAATACTCCCAATAGTGGACTGTTGCTGAATGTGCCAAAGTGATTTTGCTCTCTTACCATAATCCTTCTTGCAATATTTCTTCATGTTGATCTTTAAGTTGCCTTTCACTGGTTTACAATAAGCCTCACAATCTGCAAAAAACAAACATGACCAAAATTCACAACAATCCTCTTAATACTTTAAAACGTAATGACACAAACTTGACATTTTCAGCTGTAAGTCCGTGTAAAAAAAAAAAAAATAGATATTGTCATATGGACTTTAAAACCACCAATAATCAGATTCAGCAGCAGCATAAATCACTCCTGAGTTTGCTTTTACTGATGCAGGCATGCCACATTTTTCTTGGTGAGAACATGAATATGGATGAATTAACGCAACACATACTTCTTCAATATGTACATAAATCTTACATCATGAATTAGAGAGCATGCAATAGCAGTTCTAGGAGCTCCAAGTACAACTGAAGCAGGTTGGACAATGTTGAGTTTGATTTTTTTTTTTTTTGTGCGCGCTGAAAATACAGCTTCTGACAAATTTCAGTGAGATATACCAGAGGTGTAGAAGTGTTCTGTTTGACATGTTTTCTGGAGTCCTGAGGAAAGACAGAGGGTGGTGGAAGCAGGTCATGGTTGGACGAATGTGAATAGGCCTTGGCTGCCAGCGTGATGACTAAGACCACACATTGGGCAGATGACCTTCTTTGACCATTCTTGGTAGGACTTCCAGTAATGAGGTGTAATATTTATGACTTTGACAGTGGAACTTGAATTCCTGGCTGATCTAAGATCTCCTCCTGACTGGCTCTGACTACAATCATAGTTTGGTTTATGTCTCCCCAGTTATCTTAAATCCAATTTTTATATACAGTAACTTGTTTTTTGAGAGGACTTGTGATACTGAAAACTATGAAGCTCTTTCATCATTATAATTTGATGAAACTACCTCCGCATTATATCCCATGAGTTTAAAAAAAATGACAAAATGAACAAATGAAACAGAATATGATTTGCTTTAAAATGACTGTGTACTCTATTTGCTGTGGACCAAAAAGTTTGCGGGTGAGTTGATTCAGAAATAGCCCTTCAAAGGCTTGACAGCACCTGCATGTAATTATTTCCCAAAGTTTGTTTTCCTGAGATGCTGAAATATTTATTTTGCCATCTCAACATTAGAAGCTTTGGTTCTTTGTCATTGGATATGTGGCTTCCATTAGCTGGGAGCAGAACAGGAAATAATGTAGATAAGCTAAATTGAATGAACTTGAACAAACCTAATAAAAGAGTTCCCAACAAAAATCAGTAACACAAATACTTTATAAACATGATTGTAGTTTTTGAATTGTGGTGAAATGTTAGTTACTGGAGTTATGATGAAAAACTTGACTGGATGCCACTGAATTTTGTCATCTTTTCCACCCCCCATCTAACCCTGTCCTCTGGATCCTCGTCTCTAACACCTACTAACTTCATGTCCTCCTCACTGGGTCTCATAATCTCTTCTTTGCCTTGCTTCTTGGCCTCCTGCTTGGTAGTTCCAACCTCAGCATCCTTCGACAGATATATGCAACGTTCCTTCTGTATACTCATCTAAAGCATCTTAGTCTGTCCTCTGTGACTTTGTAAAACATCTACCAGGTGTTGTTGCTTTGATGCACTAATTCCTGATCCGACTCATCACTGTAACTCCCAAAAAGAGCATCTTCATTCGAACAAGAAAAGCAGACCATGGAATACCAGGGCATAAAAATTAAAATAAATATTTAAAAAAATCTGGCAAGTAGAGAAATATCTATTCTTAAAAAGGGAAAACCATTAAGTTGCATATCTTTTAAAAGCGAACAAATGAAATTGTTTTGAAATACTTGTTCCTGAGGGTTCATACACTTGTCTACTGTATTTTCATGTTATTTATTCCCAATGAATAACATCCTTGGTGATCCCTGGTCCATAATTACTATAGCTCATTTAGTTTCTTACATTATCAGACACTCAGTATGTGTCAACTGCAACTCTCTCACTCACGCATGCACGCCAACTCATTCCAACACCAACTTTTGTAATCTTTGAGGTCGTGGCTCAAAAAGTTTGGGAACCACTGTAATATGCTAGCTAATATAGCTAGCATATTAAATAAGCTAGCTAATGTAGTTAGCAAAGCTCTGGCTCTTGCATTTTTGTTTGTACAAGTGCTCTAAGCCTCTGAGAATATGCAATTCATACAAGAAGAGAGGCCCATGCAGAAGTATTGAGGGAGGGGCGACGAATTGCATTTGACTTTGATAGACATAACGCCATTCTATAATTTAAAATGGCCATTTAAAATGATTTGATGGTATTTTTGCAGTCCTCTCCATTCCACAGATTTCTACTTTTTATTTTTGCATTAAAGAATTTGGTAAATTGGCTGCAGTCAGGGTGTGGGAGGGATTTTAAGCACAATAGCCAAGAAATGCTCCTAAAAAATATTTTCCCTCCTACCTTTGAATGTAATCGCATACTGAAGGCCTTTTTTTTTTTTTTTTTTTTTTTTTTATCATTATAGGTGAGGCTTTTAGCATGGATTTCACATACAGATATGTATCGTGGAGGTCTTTGTTTGCAGCTAAGACATTAAAGTACTCAAGCTGTGTTATGATAGTATTAGCTAGCTGGAATTGTGTTTGTGTAGATGAAATATATAAGCTGTCCTAGAGTCATCAGTAGTTAAACACTGGCTAGAGAAAAGTGTGCAATTCCCATGAAGACTAACTCACTGCTGGCTCTTCACCTGGTAAAGCTTATGGTGATTCGCCCAATGACCCAGAAGACCAGCCCATTGGCAGAATGCACAATTAGCCCCAGAGATGTCCTTTTCACTGTGCCATGACAAGGACAAATTGCATCCACCGCCCCCTAAACAAAAAGATTTGTGGTGCCTTAAGTTTCTGACGGTGAAGCTTCTTCTATGGTGATTTAGGGAAGAGAAAGATGGGGGAAATGTTCTGATGTGTTTGGTGGAAGCTGAGGTGAATTGAAAATGAGTGAGTTTTATATAGAACCCTTAACATTTTCCCAAGGAAGGAATAAACAGAGTAGGGTCTTGGCTTTTTCATTCTTTTTTGTCACAAAGGCGAAAAGATCTAAGTATAAGGAGGAATGAGAGGGATTTACAATCAGAAAGGTTTCAAATTAGAAATAAATTAAAAATGTTGAGTATTATTCAAAGGAATGATGTGTTTTCAAACAATTTCTATTTTCTTATTGCCCAAAATTAGTGATGGGTACAACTAATATTGACATGTGCATATGTGCTAAATATGGGGTAAGATGACAACTAATTAGCATCATTTTAAGGTCTCCCACACAAAACCCTTCTTTAGCATAACTCAGATGTCTTTGATTGGAAAAAAACCCAAAACATATATTTTTTTTCTTTTTGTTTTCTTTTTTTTTATTTCCAAACAAATCCAGTGTTACGCATTGGATTTGAAAGCTATACTGCTCCACAGTTGTTTGTTTGCAGTTGTTTCTACTCAAATACTGGACTTTTTCAGATTTGTATCCATAGTAAGGGGGAAAAATCCAAATGTAGCTAAAGATGTAAGAGGATGCAGGGCAGGAACAAGGACAGAAAGTTTAAACCACTTCTTCCAACTGCTCAGATAGGAAATGTGACATTGTTAGCCAACAACAAGAACAAGCTTGAAGCAATAATAAGAGGAAACACTGTATAAAAAGTGCAATATTATGTCACTAAGATATGGCTGCAGGAACACATCCTAGATTCTGCTTTAAGATTGTAGAAGCAGATCGAGACAATAAAATTAGCAGAAATCTAAAAGGAGGAACTCCTGAAGTGCTTTTCAACTTGTACATGTCACAGTAAAATATATGACATGTACATGGGACACTGAGCTGTAAACTCTGAGTTTTCATCAACGTTGGCTTTCAAGATCAAGAAAGCCGGCTATGTGTTGGGGACTTCCATTAGAACACCGACATTTATAGAAACAAGTGACAACAGGACACATCCCTTAATCGTTATATATTACTACCTCTTTGACAAAATATTGGATTTGATCTTTTAATCAATCTATATTTAAAAGACCCATTTAATGTTGTAATTTAAACAGATAAGAGAAAAGCAGGAAAAGTTGTTAACTGCATTTGGTATTTGAGTCAGAAGTCAGACCTTTTGATTATTGATTATGTTTAAAATTTGTGAAAAGTTGAATTTGTTGAAGAAGAATATCAACACTGTAGCATTATTATACATGGCAGGAAATAAGGAAAAATGTTATAGGTCCCCTTAAATGTAGACCATTTTTTATTCTTACATTTTATAACAATTAGATTCAATTGGAGATTTTTCTGTTGTTACACCATGATGTGTTCACTGACTGTGTGACCAATGTTGGCCTTCAACTCGAGCCAATGTATCCAGCCATTAAAAACATCTAGTACTCTATAAGTTTAACCCTCAAACTGCACAGCATTTAACCTTTGAAATGTAAGAAGTCACGAGTCAATAATTGAAGCCAAGTAAGAAGTTAAAATTTATAGTGAGGTTTCTGAAACTATCCAAAACTTTTAGAAGCAAAGGGATCTAAAAACAACAACTTTAGTGCTTTAAAAATCTAGTAAAGTATTGGTGGGTAAGTGGGGAGGCATTGCTGGCAGTGAGAGACATAAGGAACCCTTCTAATGAATCAATATTTCCAAATCGAGAACACCATTCAAATTGCTCACAGAATGAATAATAAAGATAGGTTAATTGACCACAGCTTAAACTGGAGAGAGGGACTGATTGAATATGCTTCCCCCAAAGTCACCTGCTAAATTCTTTTCATACCTCATAACAGGGGCGGGGTTAGGGGTGGCTACTTGGGGTCAAGCCCCAAATATTTTCTAAAAAGCATTGAATCAAAAAAGTTTCTTCAAAGCAACTTGCAATACCAGAGTCTAACAGGCTGCAGCTGCGCAAAGTAGCCAGAATACACCCTCCCCCCCCAAGCCTCCTCCGAAGAAAAAGCCACATCAAAATGTCATTAACACCAGCTGAGATTAAATGGGTGATGAGTCAGGTTTTTGAATCCTATTTGAAAAGTGTCAAACATTATTCTGCTGCTTTGCTAAACATTAGTTTACTGCCAATAAAGTTGTGATACAAAGAAAGTGTAGATGGTTACTTGGGAAGAACCAAACAAGCTTGGATGATAATCATAAAAATAAAGTGTATAACAAAGAAGCTGACGCTCTCTGAAATATTGAATAAAAAGTGAAAAAGACTAAAGTATGTTACAACCAGTAAACACTGCTACACATGAAGTGTATATTATATATTTACTCTTAAGATGGGATGTTTCAGATTTGTGAATCCACAGATGTATTGTTATAAAAGATAGGAGATAACTTGACTGGTGAAGTGATGGTCAGCGAATCAACTAACTTGATTGTGTCTACTTTTTCACTCAGCTACATGTAGGGAAAAGCATAAAAGACAGAACAAGAAAAGACAGCAGAGGTGCCAGGCATGATCCCTTGTGAAATAATACAATGGATTTGGTTTTTTTTCTTTTATATATCAATTATCTAGTCAACCTAAGTAGCCCTCTTGTTTTATATTTTCTGCTTTAAGTGGCTGTGAGGTGTATTCCTCGGGCAAGTGATGTGATGTAACGTCAATCAGTAGCTGCCTGTGATTGTTGAAAGATGTTTATATTGTTGATTGTGTTATTTTGCGTTATTAAACATATTAATTTATATGTATAATCCATGTCTGCTTTTTACAGAATTTGAAAGTTGAGATGCCATTTAATTTTTTAAAAATGCACGAATTTTTCTCACATGTATCTATCCCTTATCTGGGCTAAGTCCCAAATCTTATTCCATCCTAAATCCACCCCTGCCTCAGAAGGCCAACTTTCACCCTAACACCCCCCCTCCCAATACTTTTACTAATCACATATCCTGCCTATTGACTGACTGCACAGTGAGGCAAGTAGTTGGGAAAACTGTGCCAAGGACACAGGATTTTAGGACAATGGAAAAAATTCTGCCTTTCCCTGGTGCACTCATTCTCTGTGAATTTCTTCAAATGAGCAGACCCACCCTGCATTAATATTTATTCCACACCTTAAAACTTGTGTCCAAAAACATTAAAAAAATATGTTTTTGTTCCTCTCGTAAAGCAGCAGTACTTATGGGCGAGGTGTGTAGAGCATTTACTCACCCGCTGGTTCCTCTGTGCTGCTCACCACAGCTGTGGGGCTGACCACAGGGATTTCTGAAACACACGTACAAGAAATACTAAATTATTTCCCTGGTTTAAGGTAATTCCATTCTTTTCAAATGGTCCTGAAGCAATTTGGTTCTGGAACTACTAAGAGAGCAGGTGGGGTCACAGAAACTAGATATGTCCAAAGTAATTGGAAGTGATTAAGTGAAAAAATAGTGGGTATGTGAAGGCTTGAATACCATATCAATATACCCACGAAAGAATAAACATTAGTGTTGAGTAGAAGAAGAAAGCATTCTTGCAAATCAAGGCCAGCAGAAGCACCAAGCTAGCCATACAGTAGGTTTGAACTGTGACATATGGACGCCAACTTTGCAAATGAAAACACACAAGGCTTCGTTAGATAAATACTGACGGATTGACAGAGACACTTAGTGGTGAGAGGGAAGACAGGGTTAAATAAACAAGCATGCCATGGACTAATGGGGGGGATTCACCATCATTTTTGAAAAAAAAAAACACAACACTAGAAGATTCTTTGACAGTGCCAGTAGAAGAAATACTGGCAGATCAGAAGTTATAATGGAAGTAAATGGAGTAAATGCAGCTCAAATCACCTTGAAATCCAGCTTGAAGAGGGGGTGCAGTCATAAACCATCTTACAAGGCAAATCTCAGTGTGAAATTGATTCTTTACAGTACACTGATTAAAATGGAAAGGTGCTTGTGCTGGATTAGCCTCATCCTATGATGGGTTAACATTACTGTGCAATCTCCATGCGAGCATGTATAGATAGATGGACAAACGGCATGAGGTTGAATGATCTTAAGACTGATGCAACCTTCCTTTGCTGCATACACTGGCTATGCTAAAAAGTGCCTTGTGTAATTCCTTCTGGACTTTTTTGTTTAATTGTATGCAACTTTGCAAATGCTAATGCCAACAACAGGCCCTCTGCTTTTACCGTAAACAGACTTACTGGAACGCTGGCTTAGCATCTACCAAGAGGACCTGCTTCTGATTGGATTTGAAGGTAGAGGGTTTGAACCAAGTGAGTGGGAGTGTGTTGGCGGGAGTGTTGCCTCAATCTGTTTTGAGGCAAACGCAGCAGTTGTCTCTCTTAAATTATGGACACCCTGCCAACAAAAACAAGCAAGGGCATAGAGGCTTTGTGAAGCCAGGCGCAGCTGCTAGAAGCTGCTCTGAGTCCGTGTGCTCTCATGGCCACATATTGTGAAGATAGACAGATGATGAAAGGATCATTTTTATGCGGGCTGCTGCCATCATACTAATTGGGTTCTTAATGGACTAGTATTCTGTCATGTGGGAAGAAAAGCCTCAAGAGGATGAAAAAAGCCCCCCCCCCCCCCCCCCCCATGAGGCCATACTGGCACATAATTGTCCTCAGCAGTATTTGTAATGGATCAGCTGTCTCCATTGCTTAAAGATATGCACATCCGCTATGTTTACCTTTTTGCACTACACAGTTCAGTGGCAACCAGACAAGTGTGGTTGGCCATTCATGACCACATTTGTCTTTTTGCCCATCCTCCATCTGCTTTGAAGCTGAATAAGAAAGAAACCACATGGCACCATGTTGCGAATGGCCGTGTATGCTATGGTACTGGGCAGCAAAGCTCCTTTTGCTTTAGTGAAGGTCATCGAGCTAGAGTTTGCAATTTGGCCCCAGTGTGGTGGAGAGTTGCCTGCATGTGCCGGGCCATGAACAAAATGCATAACCCACTTGGACACACACACACACACACACACACACACACACACACACACACACACACACACACACACACACACACACACACATGTGCTTGTCACAGGAAATTAAAAACCTGATCTAAAGCTGCAGGAGGACTTGCACACAAATTGTGGGTTCTCACACCAACTCTCTACTAACCTGCTCCAGAATCAACAATACTGTTCTTTACTCCTTTAACACATTTTAGGCAGCTCAGATGGACTTTACATCTGAACTTGCATTGATAAATACTTGCACTTCTCTGTATAGAATTATTTCAGCATTTTCGGAAGTCATGCAAAATCCCAAGAGCATATGTACCATAGACAGTTGAAGGATTGCACTGGGTGCCTCATTCAGGACTGAATCTCTTTAAACTGCAGAAGGATGTGCTTTCAATTATACTATGCAAGTTCTGTTTTTGCTGATTTTTGCACTTGACGTTCTTTATAATGGAGTTGGTGAGTCTTCACAATTTTACAAAGAGTCACTGGAAAACTACTGAAAGAAAGGGCAAGGACAAAGTGGGCTTGTGCCATGCATGCAATGTAACCAGTATCAGTGTTCATGTGTTGTCTGAATGACTTACTGATGCAGGGGGCCACGGGTGAGCGGCTCTGCTGGTAGCCCTTAGCGCAGCGGTTGCAGGTGATGCCGGTGACACCGTCCTTGCAGGGACACTGGCCTGTGGTCTGGTTGCACGTCTTGCCTGCTGCGCCCACAGGGTGGCAGTCACAGGCTGGGTAGGTGTTGAGAACAGGTGTAAAAGGTAGAGGAAGAAAAGGGAAGAGTAAAAAAATGTTTGGCAATAATTCTTTAACCTTGCTGCCATGAAGAACATAACATGCTAAACCATTCTGTGGATATAAATCTTATACAGGATGCTTGGATAAATTCTGCAATCTCTTTTTGCCAGCAGGCAAGTGGTAAGCTACAGCTATGAATGATTGGCTCAGAGCTCCAAAGACTTTTTCCTCTTTGCTTTAACGCTTTGATTCTCTGAATACTGCATCGTAAAACACTCTGCATGTGCATCTATTAGTAGAAAAGAGAGAAAGCAATTTAGCAAGTGAGAAATAATTTATGAGTGAAAGTAGAGGCTATCAGGGGAGAGATAAAACAACAGAAATATAGCCAGGAGATGTGAGTTATGAATTAAGTACATCACTGTCGGGAAATCCGGACCCAAAGGTGTACCCTCCTCTTTCCTCCTCTGCTTGTTTCCTCTCCCCTGAATCCTGTGTGCCTGCCTGGTTAACACAAGATCCGCTATTTCATCACTTCCCGAAAGTTCAGTAGATGCCAACCAAATGCCAACAGCAACAAGCAATGCTCAGGTCACCTCGCTTTGGCAGGACTTTTATGAGCTCTGCTTGTTCTGGATGATTTATTAAACCCACTTTAACCAAAATGGGGGTTCTTGGCATACAAAAGCAGTTAAATACAATATCTGGACTGCTGGTTTAAAACCTTTGGTAAAAGTTTGCAAGAGAGGATCGAGGATGGCAGGAAGAAGGGGAGAGCAATGATTCACAGAGGGAGAAGTGAAGGAAAGGATGTGAGAGACACATTGCCTCAGTATGGCCCAAGCACAGACTCATGTGTTCAGCAGTATAAATAACAGTGAATCAAACTACAGTGAACTGTAATAATTTCTATATCTATCTATCTATCTCTCTATCTGTAAACTTGCTTTGTTAAAATTTAACAAGAAGATATGAACGGTCAAAACTACACCTTGGGGGGAAAATCCCTGTAACCCAACATTTACAGATACAGCCTGTCAGAAAAAAGGCAGCTGCTAACACGCTATGGTTTCTTCCCACCATCTGATGGAATTGTGAATGAGTTTAAGCATATTCTTTCTTTTCTTTTTAGCAGCAACAACAAAGCAAACATCCAAACCAGCTGTTGACTGGGCAAAGGGAGAGTTTAAATGACTGTAACTAAACTAAGAGTCATCATAGTGTGACTACTGGCAGGTTGAGGAGCGATTTACTACAGCTCAGATCTTCAGGAAACATTTTAGCATGTTCAAGTGAGACCAATCTGTCCACACGTGTGAAAACGTCTACATTTTTTTTTAAAAACTGTGTACAAAAAGACAAATATAATGGTTCAGCTTGTGTGAAAATCCCAAAAATCAATTCATGCAAACTCTAAACTTAGTTTAGATAACATTTGTGGTTATAACCTGAGGGACTATACCATATACAGATATGTATATGGTAAAGTCAGCAACCGCACCAAGATGGACTCTCCTGCTCTGTGCCAACTACACCTCCAGTCTTTATCCATCAATCAAAGCCAGAGCAGCTGCCAATGATTCCAGGTGCCACATTGGCAGTGAACTATTTGGGAATTTCTAACATTCCTTAAAGAGTGTGTATTAAAACAAAGCACAGCTGATTCATGGGTTAACACACCAATCTGTAGACACAAGCCCTTTTTAGCCATTTTTGGAGATGATTAGTAATTGTTTTGAGCTAATTTGCAAAGGAAGGTAGTTTAATCAAAGTCATGAGAGGCTGATTTGATCGTATGTTTACTTTGCCTGTGACATAATGTGCCAAGACACATGGGGGATAAACCCATGTTATTTGAGCTGTCATATACTTGTCTCCTGTTGGTCTATCATGCCTGCTGAGACATGTGGCAAACACTGACAGCCCATTGTTTCCCCTCTGATCACTGAACAGAAAAGCCTGTCAACCATGCCAGTATAAACCCAACGTGAATTATGTTAGACCTTCTCACTTTGTAGCTGATGCGAGTGTGACTGTTTATGTGTTTCCATGACAACGCTGAAAATTTAGGATGAAGTTTTGTTTCCTTTTCTTTTAATATATTCATAATTACATACTTGCACTCTACCTTATAAGCTTCCTGCCATAAGTTGTTAAATCTACTTGGTAAAATTATTTGAGTTGTTAAGTTACGTGAGTCCCATGACCCCGGAAGTGTCAGTGGGAGTCTGACAGAAACAGAAAGAGACATCATGGGCACAAGAGAAGGGACTGAAACACAAAGAGACATCCTGTGCGCAAGAGAGGGGACATTTATGCTCATCAAACTTATCTACCACTGGTTTACGTAGTGTAAAGACTCATTTATTTTTGTTCATACTGTGAAGGCTGATATGCGATGTTGTTACTTAAAGGCAGAGTATGTAAGAGTTCAAGGCGATTCTTTCCACCACTAGGTGGCAAACACCAGGTCGTGAGCAAAACCACAAAACTGTTACCTCCACAAACGACCAGAGGTTGGCAGTAATGAGCAAAACTCACCCCTCACCCCTCCTCCTTGCCAGCTCCAATGAGGGCAGGAATCGCTTGTGATCTGTAGCTCAGAGCCGCTCTGCAATAAATTGGCTTATACTCACCCTACTGGTGAAAAAAGTACTTTTTTTTTACTGGTCAGAAAACATTCAAGAAGGGTCTTTGTCATTAATTAAACTTGTAATTTGATAACGCATCAAATATGGACAGACTGGAACCTACCAGTTTTCACGGTGTTCAATGGGTCTTCAGCAAATAAATAAACAGACTGTGGAGATCAGTACGAAGCATGAATTCTTTGCAACCAGGGCAGATACACACTTCCTTGCTAAACAAGTGCAGGTTGCTAAAACTTAAGTTTACCATCGATGTCCACATTGTTCTGTGAATAACCAGCAGCAGCCTACCACATGGAGCAACTTTTGAAACTTGCAAATGTGTTCTCAAATCCACTCACAATGGGCAAACATTTTGGATATGTAAAATAACTACATTTGCAGACATTACAAACTATCAAAACACTAATATTTTTGCACTTTAATAAAAGGATTTAGACTGTATAGCTCTTATATCATCATTCATCCATTTGATGATGAAATATTCAGTCATTGGTCATGTCACATTTATTATGATCCGCTTTAAACAACGCCTGCCTCTGGTCTGCCTCTGTGAATAGTTCAGTTCATTTGAAGTACAATGAATACTAATTCGCCCTATGGTGTAAGGTTGTTTCTGGAATATCCCCTTTAGTGAACAATTGATGTTACTGTGTGATGATATTTATGTGGACTGGTTCACTTTAGTAAAGTCCAGTGTGAAAGCAAACCAAACTGAAAGAGGGTTTTTCAAATCCAAGCCCCAATTCAGCAGAATTCCCTGAACTATCCTGGTGTGAAAATACTCATGGAGATTATCTTTCTCACTTTGAAATAATTATGAAAGAAAATAACACTTGAGTCTGATTAAAACCCAGATGAGCCAGTTTCCCACCTACACTTAAATGCACCATGTATAGTGAGGAGGCTGGATGCGTAAAATAAGTCTGAAAATCCTTTGTATGCATATAAGCGATTCCTTGCAAAAAGGATCATATCTGTGAGGCTGAGGGTCATTTTTTTGCCAAATGTTAATGTTTGTACAGTTTTCATGATGTGCTTATGTAGTTATTCAATGTTTTTAAGGTGATTTGGAGTTGTGCATGGATTCAAACATCCAGTTTCTCACAAGAATGATTTGCACATTCATAAAGCATGTATTGTGAAAAATAACTGTCATTGAGTCTTATTCTTCTCCATACAGTCAGATCTGCACGGGATGTGAGGGGCAGGAAGGAGGATGAGGGGGCTGGTGGTGTCACTCTCCACCCCCCAGCTCTCCTTCTCCAACTGCTTTTCAGAAGTTTTATGTGCAGGGGCAAGAACCAGTTAAGAAGCTGTAAAAACGTCTTCAGATGTTGATGACTTTTCAAGCCTGTGCGACTGCAGACGTGACAGGCGCTGGGTTGGGATTTGTAGTCCTTTGACAGGCCTTTGCACAGTTTTACTGTTTTGCGTCGGGGCATGGGTGCATGCACTGGGGTAAGGTGCTGGTAAGATCTGCACTTTGTCTGCTGTTACTGGCCACCACTACATTTGGAGGAGAGGGTAATGTCTTAGCTGGAAATGTTTAACACTTACTTTCATCGGGTTAGTTCATTGTGTAGACAAAAGCATTTAAATGTGCACATTTCACTGATTTATATAGTTTTTAAAAGGAAATATTAGAATTAATTAATGCTGTGTTGAAAAGAGCTGAAGAGCTGAAGCAATTCTCGGTTGCATGTTAACTTTGCTCATGTTCATGTATTTGGCTTTGGATTTTTCTTAAAGAAATGTAGCCATTGTGTTTTACCAACCAACTTCATGAGATAATTAGAGTTGATTCATCAGTATTACACAGAGCAGACCAGGTGTGTATTTATATTTCTTTACACACTCAGAGTGTCTTTGGCCTTACATCTAGTGCAAATTTGATTAGAAACAGGCTTGGCTCATTCATCCTCTCTGCACTTCCCCCCCAGCCCTCCCCACTCTTGTCTCGCCCTCAGAAAACACCTGCATTTTATAGTCCATTTCAGATGTGAGCACTTCAGTCATACCATACCTCTGACTTATGTCACGATGCGGACATGTTTAGATCAAACGTGGAAGAGAGTGAAAGCTGAAAAATAAATCGAGGGATGCAACAGTGAGAGAATGAGACGGACAAAGGTGTTAAAGGTTTCTCGTGAGTCATGGGAAGAAAAGTCAGAAGTCGTGGAGCAGTTGGAGATGGTGGTTATGAACCAAATGTGGACATAGAGATGAAAAACAGCTCCTACAAGGCTGTGGAATTGCTCTGATCAATCATTTAGTCAGCTTGCCCAGCAGAGACCTTGTGGGACGTTAACTTTCATTTCTGTCACATCTGGAGTCTTTGTGGAGGAGGGAGATGTACTGTTTATCACCCGATCACTCAGTTTTGATTGGGACAAATTGTAGTGTCAGGGGTTTGCGTGTGTGCGAAAGCAATTACATTTCCAGGTGTTGAAGGAAATAAAAGATTTAAGGAGGACACACGTGTCAGAACTGATTTGAACCACAGCACATCTCATTCTCTTTTTTTTTTGGTGCATTAACAGGTCAAGTGACCTATGTTTTCAGGTATGTGACCAAGTTTCTGTGGAGGTTCAGCTATTGCATGATGAACGGTTTGACATCTCAGCCCAGCAAACATGGGTAAATGTGGCCTGATATGCCATTTCCAACCTCCCAGTGTAGGGTTACAGCTTGCCCCAACCACAGAAGGAAAACTGAGCAGAAGCCAACAACAGATTCACGCTGTGAAATTTCAGCCGAAAGATCTTAACAGCTACGAGCATTGGCAGATCTCACTCATGCTTTCTTTTAATGTTCTTTAAGTGCTGCTTTACTTTTTTTGAGATCCGTGGGGTGAAAAACACCCCTTTGCTGCTATTTATTTGAAATCTTTCTGAGCAACAAGTACAGGAAACTGATGTGATTTTTGCAATGCTTCCAGGATAATATCTGGCTGAAAATATTCACTGCAAATGTGAAATAATAAAACACTTTTTTTCCATGAGAGATGCCTTGGTGAAAAGATACTATTATGTGGTGTGTGGGGAATGAAGAAGCATTTGATGGGATAGCCAGAAAAGCTTCAGGCACAGTATTAATTCATTTCTCTCTGCTATACAATGCCAAATCAGGCATGCTGATATTTTTTAATGAAAGCTACCATGACTGCATGTGTTTCCTATCACATTTGCTCTTTTTACACTTTCTCAGAAATGACATGTTACAACAGTATTAACAGGGCTCGAACATCTCAGTTTTCTCTTGTTTTCTTTAAGCGCTGCACACTGCCAAGTGAAAACTCAAACTGAGCTTATATGTCTGACATTTTAAGAAAACATGAATAAATATTTGCTACTTTATTAATGACTGATACAACCTAAAGTGATCTCTCAAATAAGTACACAATTAGTTATATTTTTCCTGGAAAAGCACATCTGTTATACATTTTTTGATGATAACTTGAGTTGGCATATTTGTCACACAAACACAAAAAGAACTGCCACGGCTCTGATGTCACCTCCATTGGAAATTAAGAAACAAAGAGCAGAAAAACACGTCCAACTCTGAGCATAACGTGCTCTTATTACCTTTGCAAGCTCTCCTGTGAGTGATGGGTCTGGCCATGTCTCTGTAGAAGCCTTCCTTGCAGTAGTGGCAATGGCGTCCAGCTGTGTTGTGACGACAGTTCATGCAGACCCCTCCGCTTTTCCTCCCAGACAGCTTGTACAGCTCCATGTTGAATCGGCAGCGGCGGGCGTGGAGGTTGCAGTTACATGCTGCAGAGGGAAGACAAAAGCTTTGTTACTGAATCAAAACAAAACAAGTGCTGATTTTATTTTATTTATTTATTTTTTTTATAAAATATGATTTAACAGACATAAAATGTTCTCATGTGCACAGGCAGTAAAACATGTGATCACCATAAAGTATAACACAAAAGAGCAGGGAGAGATTTTCCAGTAAAGCAGAATAATGGTGAGTGGTTTATAATCTTGACCTCAACTCTAAGCCTTGCTGCTATTCCAGAGATCATCAATCATATGTGATATTTGCAGAGCTCATTTTCTCCATTTCATAATTAATGAATTCGGCTTTTCCCAGCCCATTACTTATTAATCTCTGGAAAGAGAGACATTAATTTCATGAATCACTGATGAGAAAAGACTGGTAAGATATATTAAAAGTGAGACAGATTCAGATAAGAGGGAGCTCGAGCTAGCCGTCTTCTAAATGAGGCGAGCAGGATATATGTGGCCTTCTCACCGAAAACACAGCAAGCTCTTTCATGTCACCTTGGCTCGTGAATTTTTCCCTTGATTCCTTTATGTTCACCAGCTTTGACATTATCGATAAACTCTGGTCAATCTCGACATGTGGGGCTTGCATTCGAGCAGCCTGTTGTGAAACCACCTCTTCTCATTTGATCCAGACCCTCTGCTGGTTAAATCAGAGTCAGACCTGGAAACTGAAAATTTGGCTGTGACTCTAAAGTCAACCATTGCAGAGCTTAGCGCCAGTTCAACATTATCTGCAGATAAATCAGAAAGAGGTGAATAACAGCAGAGACTTTGATAAAAAAAATTTCAACAGCTATGGTTAAGTAGGATTTTAGAGGATCCCAAATGAAGGTCCCATTAGTTAACTGTAGTCAGAAGAGAGTGCGTTAAGGAAAATAGATTTGAATAACTGAATATTTACAATTAATCAAGGACACAAAAAAGGGAACAAGTAAAGGTAGGTAACTGGAGGCATTTTATGTTTATCTCTGTGTGTGGCCTTTTGTGCAATACACATCCTTATTTCTCTTCTTAGCATGGGCATAGGAAGAGGAAAACTGTAAGAAGGTAGTCCAACCACACCGTCATGGAGGAAACCGGTAAATACAGAACCTGGCTCTGTCCAAAAGTAACTAAAACTGGTGCCCACCATTTCTCATTAATAAATGTTTTATACAATATTTTTGTGCCAGACCATTTGCTTATATTATAGTTTAAAAAAATAATTAAATCCATCCCAGAACTACACTTTTTTCCTCACATAAAAAGCTTTCTATAATCCATTTCTATTGTAAATCAAAAAGCTCATAGTTTACAACAGAGCACTTCAAACTCTGCAGGTTTACTTGAGGTCCCTGGCATCTCTAAGAGTAGAATGGGAGGCAGAGTCTTCTGCTATCAGACCCCTCTCTTGTTGAATCCGCTCCTAGTTTGAATTTGGGAAGCAGACATCATCTGCACCTTTGAGACTAGGCTTAAAACCTTTCTCTTTGATAAATCATGGTTATATATCTCTCAGATATGCTGCTAAAGGCTCTAGGTTTAAGGCACATTTATGCTCCCTTCCCTATGCAAATGGTGGACATCCGTTTAAAAGAGTTGTCACAAGTTGCCACCCACATCCTTTCATGCATCTTTTATGTTGCCATAGTTAAGTCAGTCCACTAATGAGCTTCTGCATTTTGACACCAGTTGGTAGCAATTAATGCACCACAACAAGGTTGTTTAAAACCATCCAAAAATAGCAGAAATAACATTTTCCTAAACATTCAAACTCCACTATTGCCCCCTGTGATTTCTGGTGGAGTTGCTCCACTCTGCACCACCAGGCGGCCATCTGTCTGCCTCTCTGCTTTTGTGAGAACTGACCATGGGTTTGTGAGAGTCAAAAACTATTGCAACTGTTTTTATTTAAAGTATACACACCAACAATTTTAATGGCGAATAACATAACTTTCTGACTTTAAAACTCTGCCTTCTGGACTTGTTTGATGACATTATGACATCATGTGCATTTCTGAAGACGCTGCTTTCTTCCTGAGGCTGAAAAACAGCACAATACCACTTTTTCATCTGGGACGCTGTGAAGTTGCAGCAAAGTTTCACTTCACAGGTTAGAAAACAGATTTAAACACACTGGCTGTTTTGAACATGCACCATCACTGATTCAACAAAGAAGCACAATAAGAATAAGAGACAAGAAAGTTCACTGTACAGGTGGATGCTGAATTAGCCATTGATAGGGGGCACTTCACTGGAAATGGCAAAAGGTCTGTTTTATGTTTGATTTCTGTAACCCATAAGATGTTTATATAACTAGGACTACTGGTGATGACCAGTACTTAATTCTTTAATGTCTTTTTTTAACCAAGTTGTTTAACCAAGTTGATTAAATAAATCTTTTCCCACTTTCCTGAAGTTATCCAGTTGACTTTTCCTTTATAGTTACTGTACATAAAACTAATATATTATCAACCTAACTGAAATGCAAATGTAAAATATGTTTTAGCATGTAAGCACTTACAATCTAACTTGCATTTTTAACCTTTTTGCTTTTTAAATCTCCATTTTTGAACGATGTCTGACGTAATTTAACATGCGTTAAACATTCAATGTTTAAAAAAGCTGCATTTTAAGAGAGTAACAAGTAAAAAAAATAAGGTATGCCTTGCAGTTATAATGCCAGCACTGAA
Organism: Telmatherina bonti; assembly: GCF_933228915.1. Taxonomy (NCBI): domain Eukaryota; kingdom Metazoa; phylum Chordata; class Actinopteri; order Atheriniformes; family Telmatherinidae; genus Telmatherina; species Telmatherina bonti. The sequence goes on along the minus strand of NC_136630.1, from coordinate 18,366,146 downwards.
CAATACACATCTCCATTCACACTCAAAGCCTGGCACCTGGTTGGGAAAGAGGCCCACTCTTCCCAGACCCTGGAAAAAAATAATGAAAAAAAAGTGGGGTGTAGGGGGCACATTCCCAGACTGTTTCCCAATTCCATCTGGTTATTATGTGGCTCAATTTGTATGGAATTTTGCTCTTAATGAAGCGCTGTTTTATGTATAAATTCATATCAAGGCAGCACTGTTTGTGTAGAGACACTGCTGGATTTTTTGGCTCCGCTTTGATGAACTAGAGCCCAACATCAGAACTGCCCCTTGACCCCAGAGAATTGTACAAAGTAAATGTGTAAGCAGTTCTAAGACAGCAATGGCTTGTTGGATACCGAAAGAAGTTTGAAAACTCAGTTCAAAGTCTTTCATGTTTGGTGTGTTCTTAGCAGGAGAGATGTGGTTAATACCAGCTTTAACTGGTAAAGCAATATGCAGCAAATTACTGACACATTGGAGATGCAACTAGTTCTTTTCTCTAGGTGTATTTGTGCATGTGTGTTAACAATTGAACAGCCTGCCTGACTTCTTCTCAGGGCAATTTGACAAAGAACACCAGCCCCAGTGAAATGCCAAGGTTGGAGTGGGGGGGGGGGGTTTAACTGTGATTGCGATCAAGCATCTCAAACGCACACACAGCTGTGAGCACTTGTGTCCATTAACACCTCGTGGGGAAACATGAAAGCGGTGGATCACATTTTCTCCCCAGCTGAGGAACCAATGGCTTTCTCATGGAATCCTCTCGATTTACGGCCATGCAACAAGATCAGCCAAGAAAGTTCTAAAGTCAGAGAGGATATGTTCAAGTGTGGAGAATGTAAAGAAAGCTCCTCCAGTTTAACCTTTAAATGGTTTAGCATGTGTAACTGTGATGATGGCTTTAACACCAGCCACATACTTTGTGACAGAAAAGTTGGGAAATATTAGTTTGGCATAAGTAGTAGTTCGGTATCACGATCAGAAAGAGGATGACATAAATTAAATGAGGTCAAGAAACACTATTATATGTGAGCTAAACAGAATTGTTATGAAAAATGTTTGTACGGTTTCTATGGTCTTCTCCCTGAATGCAGTCAGCTCCAGCTCAGAGCTACAGCTGCCCAAAGATCCTGGAATGTTTATGGGTTTGTTTTGAAGTGCTGTGCACACACATCCTGACACCCCACCTCCCATCAACCTGCCACCCCCTACTCTGCCATCCAAATTAGGCTCAGGAGGTATAACTGAACACTGTTGAAGGCCATTTTTCCAATTCATTCACACATCAAAGTCTCACTGCTGCTTTGAAAAACACAATTTCTTATCCATTGGAGGGATAAAAAAAAAAAAAAAAAAAAACGTCATGGTGGAAAGAAGTTCTGTGGGTGGCGGAAAGTCAGTGGAGAATCTCTGATCTTCAACTGACTGTGGCCGCTTCATGGGTGAGCGCCCAATTCAAGGATGGATAAAGCTGATTTCTCAAGTTGTCGTGGAAATTGAACAACAAACAAGCTTGTTGAACAGATAAATGCTGAGACAAAAAAAAAAGAAGGGATGGAAGGAAAAGAGGAAAAGCATCTTGGAAAATATCAGATGACTGTTTCACCGTATTTTCTCCTCCACAGTTTGTACAACAGTTATCAGTTTTCAGTCTGCTCTGGGCAAGCCTTTCTTCTTTTTACAAGTATAGAATTTTTTTCAAAGGAAGGCAGACTTGGAGTGGAACAACACACTTCTATTTCAGCTATAATAACAGGTGCCTCAAGATGTAAATGTGCTCTGAACAAACTCACTGGTTGATCTGTCAAGTGTGCTATGACAAATTGGCCCTTTAAGACTCAACAAATAAAACGCAAGTGTGTTTGTGGAGTGCACTGCTTCTCCTTTTCCCTCCATATGTCAGGGATAAATCTAACCTAATTTTTCCTCCAACTTGAACAAAGCCAAGCCAGTAAGCACAGCCAATTGATTTTGGATGCCTGTGCAAAACCCAAATCCCATGGCTAAAATTGGTCCTTGAAAATTGGAGTGTTCACACCGCCACCTTTACCCTCTTGGCCCAAGCCATGGTCCAGACCTGCTGCTGCCCCCCTTGGGTGCTCTCTCCGCCTGGCCAAACAGACTCTACTCTTGGGCTTTTGCCATGATGTGTGTGTGTGTGTGTGTGTGCATGTGTGTATGCATACACACTTTTTTTCACTGTGTATGTGTTGTGTGTTTGGGCTGGGTTCCACCTGGCTGCTCCAGCCACCTGCTCAGGGCACGGAGGGGAACACCCGGTTAATTAGCTCCTCATTATAGCCAAGGCAGTGTACAGTGCAGACACACACACACACACACACACACACACATTTTTGCACCCATCATAGACTTGCTCGAGAGGTAGTAACCTCTCACAAATGATGGGGACCAAATAATTCAAGTCACTAAAAAGGGTGAACCAAGTTTAAACGGATGTACGCTCTGCTTTTCTGTAAGATCTAATGAGCTGTGGACAACAAGCTGAGAAAATGATTTAAGAACTCCAAGAGGACTAACAGGAAACTACAACTCTGAAGCCCTGCTGGGTGTATTTACATTTTGCTTCTGCCTCGCCTTAACAAAGCTACTTTAGCTCCAGTTGCTCTTTCCTCTACATCCACACAGACACGTCTTTCACTTCTAGCCTTGATACCACATCTCAGCTCTTCCTTCCTTCTGCTGGTTTTTGTGGTTAGCCTCATGCCGTGGGCTTAAGAGCAGGCTCTTGGGAGCCCTTTTGAACTTGGAGTCCCCTTAATTCCTCTTCCAACCCTCCAATAAGCTTCCTCCTCCGACCTTTCTTCCTCTTACTTTCATAAGACCCCCATTTCAAATACTCTTTCTGGCCACCTATAAGTAATTTTCCTCGTTTTATCCCTCAGCCTCTGCTCTCATCGATACTTTTCTCCATCTCCTCTTTTTCTTTCTGCATGGCATCAGGCCGACAAAGATTTTAACAAGATTACACTGGAGGGTTGCCAGCCTGGGGGGTTGCCAGGCTGGGGGGCCTAGTGTCGGTGGAGAGTCGAGTCCTTGGCTCCGTTCACTCTCACCGGTCTACTTCACTTCCCCACATCTAAACATTGTTATCTTGGTCCTGTCTTTACCTTCACTTTTTGTCTGTCCCATTCCTTCATTTTTCTTCACAAGCAAAGTTCTGCAGCTTTGGAGGATGTTGTGCAATAATATTATCATGGGAGATCAGCATAAACCAAGGTAATCTGTAACTGCTCTACGTTTGGCTTTACTTTTGGCAAATACAACCATAAGGTCCACTCGGGGCAATGCATGAGATGCCATGGCTGGTTTAGAAATAGAAAGTGACAGATGGAACATACTGTGTAAACTCACAAGCTTGGCTTGAGACGATTGCCAAAATGCAAGAAAACTACAGCTCAAACCTCCTTAAAAGCTCTTTTGAAGCAATGGAAGTGATGCTGAAATTGCGGACTGCAGTGTAGAGAGGTGTTCAGTCCAAGATCCAAGGCACCTCATGTTTGCCCTGAGTGGACCTCATGATTTTATGACACAAAAAAACTGATATTTTTTCATGTTGCCATCAGCCAGGTGCCATACTTTCAGGATTGAACATGAAGGTATTTTACCTAGAATCAAGCCAAACAGTAAAAAGAAATGCAAGATAACATACATATGTATAACAAATAAAACTGCCAACATAGTGTAATGGAGGGTGGGGTAAGGAGTGGTGGACATATTATCACTAAATCATCTTTGTATCTGGCAGCTACCAGAAATACTAGTGGGCAGCCAAAAACCACATTATTTTCTCAGGCAATGCTGCACAGAGGCTTGCAGCAGTATATATAAATAACAACAAGAAGAATTCATCAAATAGTCAGAAAAAAAGAAACTGATTTTAGAAAAAAAAAAAAAAAAAAAGAAAAGAAACAACTGGAAAGAGTTAATCTTTGACAAGAGTTACACATGAAGAAAGTAGAAGAAGAGAGCACTGGTGGTAACGGGCACCTCAGGAGGTGATTGCTACCATCTGTGGGAGAGTGAGTGTGGACCTGAGAGAGCAGGGTGGGCACACTGCAGATTCACTAGTTTGCTTTGGCACTGTGATGAAACATTTTATCGCATCAGGAGATTATTACATGTGACCCTTACACATGAACAAATGTACAGAGATATGCAGACAAATAAATGTGCACGCAAACCACAAACTCGGCCTCAGACAGGCAAAAGCATTTCTCCAGGATCCAGCATTTACCCTCACTGACACTAATGCTGTCGTTTGACACTTTGCTCCCTTCAACATCTGTTTCATCGTGTTCCTCTCTTGCTAGAAAGCCTTTCTCAGAATAACAAACACATCAGTCTCTTATTGGCTGGACACAGACCAAAACTGAAACACTGATAAATGAAAAGATCAAAGCTGTAATGAAAACTAATATTTTTATACTGCTTCAAATTCTTATACTATACACACACACACACACACACACACACACACTGAATGTTAAAGCTCATGCACTTTCCGTTTGTTAGCCTTTTCACTCTTGCTCTTTTGCTTCACACCAACCATCCGAGGGGTATGATTTTAAAATATTTTGAGGCTGTGCAATTATGTGAAAGCAGAAGACCTCTGCTTTCAAAATTTGTTGGTTTTTTTTTTGTCACTCAGCAACTTTCTTCAATGTATACACTCATCCACACACACAAAAAAAACGCCTCCTGCTATTTTCAAGTTGAACTATAAGTAACTGAGTGTTCGTTCCCTGTTAGCTTGGAGGTGACAGGCATCTGATTTGGGAGAAGGAGGGGAGGCTCTTTAAGTCACTTAGTGAAAAAGAGAACATGGCACATACAGGCTGTAATGTTGATGCAGGCCTGGCTTCATATCATAATGGCCTCTAGGGAATGCTAACAACATTTCAGCTGAACATCATTATGCTGTGTTCTGAATATCTGAATTCTTTAAGCTCAAACAGTCTCTGGTGAGGTTGGCTTTGTTTTACTCTAAACCAAACAACATTGTGTTGCAAGGATAAAACACACACACACACACACACACACACACACACACACACACACACACACACACACACACACACACACACACACACACACACACACACACACACAAATCCTTCTCCCCATGCTAAGATTGGGAAACTATAAAAATCAAGTGCTGTTCATGTTACCCAAAACATTCAACCTCACAAACTGCCGTGGTTCTGCATGCAGTGTGTTTAAAGATTAGGTCATTTCTCAATCGCCTAAGAAACATCTTGAAAAATGTTCTCTATGGATGGAACATTGGCTTGACCTTTGGATGCCCTTGAGATGCGATGGCGGTGGGAGAGGTCTGTTTTGAAATTCTAATCAGCATCAAATGACCATCTGTCCCTTGTCAGTGAGGGAGATGTAGAGAGGGGTTTTTGTAGGGTGGGGGGGGGTACTTATATGGTCTTCACAGTTTCCAGCTCTGTTACCAAGCTCATCTGAGCCATGAGCCTGAGCATGTGTTCCTGGTTGGCTTCTTCCTCTAAAACACAACCACACACTCGTCTGGTGTATCACAATACTTTCCTAGGGAACCCATCTGTCGATACCCCCCCCAATTCTAGCTAATAGTTAAAAAAAATAAAAGAAAAACCAAACAAAAAAAATTTGAGGAAAATAAAAAACCTGAACCTACTGAAAAGCCACAAAAGTCCCCTTTAAATTCTTCAACACACTTGCAACTTAAAAATCTCTATATTTTGCTGGAACTTCTGCTCTTTAACTCACATTTGAACATAACCACTGTTTCATTACTGTAGCAGACATGATCTAATAGCATTTATTACATAGCAGGCAATAACTTCAGAAGTAGTAACCATATTTGTGTGGTTTCCTACAGGTGATGACATGATCAGATGTATAATGAAACTCTACCATGAATAGTTATATGCTTGATTGGTTTAATTTCAAAGGAAACTCCCATTCTTGCATGAAAACAGAGCACCATATCACTCATTCCCTGGTGGACACAAGATGTCAAATTTCCTATTCAAAATTTTCAGCACCACACCCAAACACTACAACAGACTCCACCAGACTCACCTGCACTTCTGGCAATTCAAATAGTCTTCACATGACCTTCGTAGTTCAAGTTATGAATGCATGCCAGTGTTTCTGGTGAAACACTGGGAGCACGCATGGCTTGGCTGGTCCATTAGGGATGGATAGTGTCTGGCCTTGAGCTTGTAGCGTCGCAGAGCAGTGCTCTGGACTTCCTGCAGTTTGAGTACAAATGAGAGTGAGGAAGGGCTGCAAAATAGAACAGCTTGGTGCCGCAGCCAAGCGGGGCCAAGATGGTTTCAGACATAGCCAAGAGCCGAGAGCTACTAAGGCACCATAAATTATCATCTACTCAGGATGTCACATTGTCATTGACTCCACAAGAGGCCTCTTCATCTTATACAGTGACTTTGGCAGACTTTATTAATGGCATGATATAGGGTCTCACATTTTTAAGTCAACATAAAGTATTTACATTACAGCATCAACCATGCCAGCAGAAAAGCCAATATTCCATCACAACCAGAAACCAAACAGCTCTCATCCATCTGTTTCCTCATTCTGCCCTGTGGCTCAAACTAGGAGGCAGATAAATCACAGACTTTTCCATCATGTCTCTCTCAATGCAAACAGATATGCTTCTTTATGAGGCTGTACTCCCTGACTACTTCAGCATAGATTTGTAAACTAACGTCTTGAGGCAGGATTCATAGAGAGGGAGGCGGCAGATGGGCCTGTGTGTGCACGGCTTGTGCCGTGTCTGGAAACTACATGTGCATGAGCTTGCCAAGACGGCAGAGAGTAATCTTGGTGCAGGGCAAGTCAAACATTTAGAAAAACCATTGAAATGAGCCAGATAGATAGTGTTCTTGTCGCCAATGTTAAAATTCAAGTCAAGACAGAGAAAAGTGGGAGCAAAACCTTGTAATTATCTTCAGAAAAGATTTTGAAAAAGGCCTAAAGCAAATAATTTTTAAAGCGGTGGCTGATTTAGTAATAGGATGAAAAAAACCTACTTTTTTTATTTATTATCCTCAAACCAAGTCAACATAACTTCATCATCAATGCAAAAAAGGATCATGACCCCTCCAACTAAAACACTCCAAAGACCTCATGGGGACACCTCACCTCTGTAACTTGCCAGTTTTGCTCATTTTTCCTATCTAAATACCCATGCCTCCCCTGGCACAGTGGTATGCCTCTGAGCAAACACTACTGCCCCTACATTTGCACCGTGTCAGGAAGAAAAACAGCTGAGAACTCAACACAACATTTAGTGCCGTTTTAAAAATTGAGACTTTTCAAGGCCCTCCAGCTACTTTAAGGATAGTTTCAGGATGCAGTTCCACCAGAATAAACCATAAAGAGGCAGAACATGAAATTTGGGACAACTGGGACTGACTTTTTGGCATGTTCAGATGTATGATCAGGTATAGCGTGCAACTAGCTGGGAATAAACTGTACTGTATCAACACTGGGATACAGTGTGTGGTTACTTTTATCTGCAGGCTGAGTAAATGAGGGTTTCAGAGATGCATGAGAAGCAAAAGGTTAACACGGATGATTTCAGAGCACCAAATAAGGAAAGGATGAATTTGTTGGCTGTTAAAATGCCTAAATGGTTTTGCCCCTCTAGCTCTGTCACTCTCAGCCCCCTTTAAACAGATTTGGCACTGTTCAGTGCTAAATATGAGCTCAGGTTAGCTCACTAGGCAATTACAACACGTTAGAAAAATATACAATGTGTTTCAATGTTCTACTGGTGTGTTTTTTCCTCTGTGGCTGTAATTTTATTTCATTATGGGTAAAGGTTAAAATGGGGACAGTGGTTCTAATATGGTTTCATTTTCCTACTCTAACAAATTTTTATGACAAGCAAAATTGACCTGAATTAAGTCCACCTCTGTGTACCTATATGTATCAACAGAGAAATGCTGTAAAAATGACCACCAAAGAAATAGCAACACGTTAGAGGTAAAAATAAATGGAAAAAAAAGTCTGCTAATTAACATTGATCCAAAAGCTTTGCAAAGCCACTAAACTCATCTATGCATGAAATATCACATCAAAAACTTTAATCATGGAAGATCATAATCCAATACAAAGATAATCCATTTACAAAAATTGCCACAGAAATTGCAGTAATTTTTCTTGGCAAACTTTCAGAGCAAGTCTGGATGACTTTTATAGAACATATCTTGAGGTAAAGACAAACACTGCCAAATAACATTCTTGTATGACTAAGCTGTAGCAGTGTGCCAGTGAGTCAAGATGTTGTAATCTGCTGTTTAGACTTGCTTGTGCAAAAGAGTTTTTCATAGTCCAAAAAAACAAAATTCAGTTGAAACCAGTAGTCTTTGAAAATGCAGAAGGATGATTGGAACTGAAAGCAACACATAGGTTTGTGTTGTCAAAGGTACTGCCAGACTTGCCAGTGAAATTGCTGCTTGGTACTACAATTTTTCACCTGAATAAACACAAATCGTTCCGGTATAAAACAACACTATTAATGACCATTATGTCATTCAAACAAAGATTTTTTTTTTGGTTAAATCTTGTTTTTTCTGCCCTGTTCTCCCTTTCCTTTATTGTATTAATTCAGTTAGTTGGCCTAATTTTACACAGCTGTTCTTAGTATCCTAAAAAGAAGAAGTGAAAATGTCTAGCAATAAAAGGTGTAACATATAAACTCCTTTCATTTACAAATATTCATTTTAAATTGCAATTTTGGTTGCACAACTAATATAGAATGAAATATCTTTAATGTAAGATAATTGTATTAATCATTCTGTGAGAGTAAAATCTAAAAAATGTTAAAAAGCACATAATGAATGACAAATAGGGGGAGGACTTACGCAGGCATTCGTTGGCCTCGCGAGCATTGGCCCTCTGCCATGGTCGGTCATAGTGAAAGGGCTTGCAGCGGTCGCATTCAGGCCCTTCTGTGTTGTGTTTGCAATCACACACCAGTTTGCCTTCCTTGTCTTTCAGACAGCGTGAAGCATGGCCATTGCATTTACACCTCCCGCCCACCTGGAAGTCTCCCACTGCATAGAAATATGTTGGCAGTGTTGACGTTACTGCCATGGGGTCATCGTCCCTTCCTCCAGTGCTTCCAGTCCCCATTACAAGTTCTCGAGGTAGCTGGGGCCGGCTGAAGACAACACGAATATCAGTAACAGTCACCCAGTCCTGAAGGACTGGGCTGTTGTCAAAGTCTTTACCAGAGGGCCGTCCATCCAGAGTGCTGAAAGCAATGAGCCCTCCAGAAAGTGGGTAGAGGTCAGTGTGGCCATCTGTGCAAAGAGCCTCCTGCTCGTTCTGTTTGGTAATGGTTGCTTTGTTGGGCCTGTTGTACATACGCCGGCACTGTGACGAGTAAAACTGGTAGGGCATCCAGGTTTTGCCATAGTCCATGCTTTTGTATATGGCCAGGGAGTCAGGCCGGGGTGAGCAGAACTGCAGGCTGACATAGGTGATCTCAAACTTTTTACCAAGTGAAAGGGTGAGTGTCACATTGTGTGGAGAGGTATTCAGATTCTCTGATTGCCAACAGGTAAGGTTGTGGGCTGAGTCGTGGTCAGTGAGGTAGGAAGCTGGGTGGGCCCGGCGGGGGTCGGCTGCATCACAGATTTGGCATGCACGAACAGAAGGTCGCTCATCACCACGCTCCACCACACTGCAGGAGCGGGATGGCGGCCGGCCACAGACACTGGACACCGACACCTCCTTGCCAAAGGCAGCATTGATGAATTCAGGGATACAGCGCCTTGCTGCCCCGGTATCGTCATAGCAAGGGTCTAGAGGGGTTTGCTGCCCTACAAAGGGATTGGTGGCACTGTGAGCGGAGGCTGAGCATACCAAAAGAAACAGGCCCAGCAGGCATCTCCAAGGTTCCCTCATCCTGCTCAATGGGCCAGTGTCTGAATGTGTGTCTGCGCCGATTCAAAGCTGAGATTTTGAGTGTGTGCCTAAGAGGCACTGGGAGCAACTCAGTGTATGTGTCTCTGGATAGATGCGTCTGTTAGTCTAAATTTCTCCTATGTGTGTATAGCTGACAGTCAGTAGAAGGAAAGTGTCTGAGTTCAGTGACCCTTCACTCCAGGCTGACCAGTCTTTCCTGTAAGAGAGAAAAATAAACAGAGAGGTCAATGTCATAGACATATTTTTACCATAATAGAATGAAAAATGGAAAGTGACACTAATCTACTGCATAAAAACATGGTTACATATCCTTCAAACAACATTATATTTGCCCTTATACAGAAAATTGGACAGGATTTTTTGGATGGTACAATTCCAAGCAAGTGTGTTCACTGACTTAACGCCTGTCAGAGGATGAGACAGTTAGATGAGAGGCCCAAAAGAAAGGATGTGATCATCTAAAGAGAGACATTAGTGACTGAGAGTAACAACATCCTGAATTTCAATGCCATCCTCTCATTCAGAACTTCTATTCAGGTCAAAACTGGCCAAGCCTTCTGGTCATGCTTGAAAAGCATAGCAGAAGTCACCCCGTAATCCCTGGTGATGCTGCACAGCAGTGAACTGGTCAATCTGCTGCTAAAAGAGCTGGAAGTGAAAAAAGAAAACTATGTTGCATACAAGGACAAGGTTGTACTTTTGCACCATTTTAGATATTCCTAATTTTATAGTGAATCAACCACTGAGACACCATTGTTGCACAGCAGTGACCCCAGATTTAACAGCATTATATACATTTATTGAAGCACAAAATTCACCAGAAAGGTGTAGCTATTTAAGGATTATTCTCAACGCCAGGAGAACTGAGGCTCTCAGACTCTATTCAAGCCTTTCTACATCTCTGGGTCCAGAGAGGTACCTTGATAGCATCATTTATATGCTCACAGTTAGACAAGAGGCCACTCCGTCTCAAGGAAAGAAAAAACAAGGGGTTCAGGGAGACAAAGCCTCAGAATAAAGAAAGAAAGAAACAGAAAGAGATGTATTTCACCAGAGGCTTTTCCTTCCCTAATCCCCATTTGTATCCTTGGGTGTCAAATCTAGAAGAACCCCATTTCACTACAGACAGCTGAGAGGTTGAGAAGGCACCCCAATCCTCTGTGCAAAGTATTTCTTAAATTACAATGAGTTACACCCTCCTCCTCCTTCTTTCACATTCCCTTTTAAACTACAGCATCCCTCTTCATCTTGGTAGAACAAAAGGCTCCCTCTGTATCCACTTCGGTCAAGAGGGGACGGCAGACGGACTACTTTAAGGCAACTTGAGGGGGAAAAAAAAGGTTTTGTTCTTTCCTTGTGTGAAGGGTCCAAAGCCAGTGGACCTCAAAAAAGAACCATGCAGCCATTTAAATAGGACCGCTCCTCTGTTGCTCAAGTGCTTAAGCCCAGCCATTTAGCCCATTTCTCAAGCAAGGAGTGGGTGTTAGAGGAAAATAGTTTAGGGGACTTGCATTGAGCAGAGAGGCAGCGCAGTACAACTGCATCCCATGGTAAAACTACAGGAGAAATTGTTTACCAACAACAAATGTCTCACTAAGTTTTACATGGAATTTCTATTATGTCAATTCGTATAGCGTCACTTCACAACAATGTTGTCCCAGGGCACTTTACGTACACAAATCAACATACACATCATTTCAAGCCAATTCATACATATCCTATAATAGAAACATCGAGTCATGACTTCGATCCAATCCCCCATCCTGAGCTGCACGCGGCGACAGTGGGGAGGAAAAAACTCCCCTTTAACAGGAAGAAAGCCTCTGGCAGAACCTGGCTCAGGGAGGGAAGCCATCTGCCTCGACTGGTTGAGGTGTCACACCTGAACTCTGAAGTAACTACTTGTTACAAGTCCTGGTGAATTATTAAAAAAAAGATTATCAATTTTGTTCATAATTAGGATTTGAGTAGAACATCAGTTATAATATCTTATTTTGTGTTGTTGCTGTTCCCCTTTGCACTCTGTGAAGCACTTTGTGATTTTATTTCTGTGAAAGGTGCTATATAAATAAAATTTCTTCTTCTTCTTCTTCTTCTTCTTCTTAACTTTGACAAGTAAGTAATCACATTTCTAAGTGACGTTTAGACCTTCAGTTTGGTATGCATATTTGCCCAGAACTTTGCACAAGTTCTAAATATACAAAACAGAGAATTTATTGAACATAGGGTTTCTGAATAATTTATTTTTTCTTGTATTTATTTGAACTTGTAGTCTTACTTGTAGTTTTAATACTGTCAATTTCTATTATTTTGAGAGTTATACATTAGAAAACATGCTGAATGGCCATCTCACATAAAAAGAAAAATGAAAATCTTATTTAACATCTATGCAGAGAAGAGTTTTTATTAAGCTTTAAGTATCCACGTTGATTCAGTACATTTTAAAGATTTATTGAAAGACCTTTCCACAGCAAATATTGAAAGTGATTGCAGAGGTCTGGTTGGACAGATAAATGAATTGATCTACGATGTATCTGGAGGAAAGGTGGTTAGAATGGAGATGCAAATGGGAATTTATCAACCACAGTACTCCATCAAAAGACCAGCTTTAGTAAAGCTGGCAGGCCAGACACCCACTGGGTAGGTCATGGAGAGATGGCTGAGAGAATTAGCAAGTCATTAGCATCCAGGCGCAGCTACCACAAACAGCATGTCCATCTGAGTAAATCCGCAGCAGGGCACTCAAGACAACAGGTTGAAAGGAGCTGGAACAGCAAGAAGAAATTATGAGAGATGAAGGAAAAACAAAGCAAACGACTCACACTTATGACCAAACAGGTAGGTTAGTGAAGAAGATTTTAAACAGGAAGGTTTAAACATGGACAAGAGAAGAGAGGACAGAGAAAGTTATGATAGGCAAGAATAAAAAGAAGGACACATGAGGGGTAAAGAAAAAAGCAAGTGGCCCGACAGTGATAAAGCAGAAATGACTTGAGGGAGGGTAAGCGAGGACAGAGATGAATGGTAGCAGCGGGAGAGAGAGAAGAACAGTGACAAAGATGAAGCACACTGAGGGAAAGACATAAAAAATGTGAGAGGAAAAAACAGAGGGGGAGACAGATTAAGGTGAACGACTGCAATGGTCTGTGTTCGGGCTTAGAATGACTAAATATGGTGTGGTCCATGTACTGCTCAGCTTGTGGGGAGACTCCTCCAGGGTCTGGTGCTGTCAGGCTCATCTGGCAAATGAGCATGTCGGTTAAACAAAGAGAGAATAGTGACATGACTGTTTAACTCCGCACTGTCCACCCCCTGAAAGGGATGCTAGCTTTGTCATTCTTCAAAATGACTAACCCCCTAAAAAAAAAAAAAAAGAAAACCAGCATAAAACTAAATAAAAAGCATCATAAAGTCTGCAAGATGTTTATAAGTCCCACAAAGTCTTAACAGTTAAGTAAGCTATGCCAAGACATCAGCATATAAAAGTGACTGGTTGGCCCTTAAAAATAGGAGAAACAAGTTTTTAAAAAAAACAAAAACATGATAATTAGCCTATGTAGCCTATTTAACAATCCCAAAGTTTCCTGATGTGAAATGAAATTGTCTTTCTTTCCTTAAAGTAGCAGCAGCTGCAGGTTTCTCAGAGGAAGACAAAGACTACTACATGGAAATGTTGAGTTAGCTGCAGCATTTATTTTACCAAAGAATATTAAATTAATAGTTTGATATTTAGTAAAGAGCTATTTCTTGCCAAGAGTTCAATACCATCATTGAACCTTATCATCACTTCTTTCTATAAAGTAAATATGAATCATCAGGGGAGGTTGAAACTGTGGCCTTTTCCGTGTAGAGTTTGCACATTCTCCCTGTGTATACGTGGGTTATCTCCAGGCACTCCAGCTTCCTCCCAGCATTAAAAGACACCTATATTAGGTTAATTTTTTACTCTAAATGAAAATATAAACATTTTTAGTCACATGTGCAACAGACAAGACTGAAAAAAAATACTATCCAATTATTTTAAGCAACGCATTTGAAATAATGGGATGGTGATTTGTCTATCAATGTCAAATGCCCTTTGTCCCTCCCCCCTCAACTCCTTTGGAACCAGCACTAGCATTTTTGTGCTTTAGAGATGGGACTTTAGGGGGACGTCAGAAGAAAAGGGTTTGGACTTTTTGAATTGTGCATTTGCAAAATGTAGCTTGCTTGAACTGTTTTTCCAGGATTTCCAGCCCTTCTACCTGAATAGGCTTTGGAGCAGGGATCATCAAGTCCAACTTCTCGAGCCATCATCTTACTGGTTTTTGATATTTCCTACTGCAACACACCTGACTCAAAATAACAGGGTGTTATGAGCAGAACTTGAAAACAAGCTGTGGGAAAATCATTTCATTTGAACCAGGTATGCCCAAGAGGTCCGGAGTTGGTGATCCATGCTTTAGAGGATCCATCATTCGCAAAGTATCAAGAATGTTCTGTTGATTAGAAATTAGGGATTCCAGTTTGGGATTAAGTCGATTAATACTAGAATGCTCTTCCCAATGAACTTGGTGCAGTTTATTAATGTATTTTTTCCCCACACATGGCCGCACCGTTTGCCAGAACACAAACTGGTTTGAATTTTTTTTTTCCCAAACACAGACTCCTGCCCTCTTGCCACATTTATGCTTCCTTGCACAGTTATGTAGTCCCCTACCCCTGCAGCTACCATCTGCATCACCAGCAGATCATGTAGGATTGAATGATTTCCAAGCACATGCTATAGAAATTAAAGGTGAGGCAAGAATAACAAAAAAAAGGCAGTTTTAGGCTTTAGGAAGCCACTGTGTCACAACAGTGTTCGGGCACAGATTAGCAGCAATTAAAATGCGTTGTGCAACTGTGCAAAAACCCTCAGGGGTAAACTACCACAGCTTACACAGTTTGCTTATTAGTTTTAAAAGGTACAGTATGCTAATGACTTAAAAATATACATATATTTGAATAAGGAAGTCCTATGCATAATAACTATAACAATTGCTCAGGCTAGTTTCCAGTTGCAATAGATTAAATGGTTTTAATCAAACAATGACAGCCCAATTAGTGCAGGTGGTAATGTGGGGAAAGGGAAGAGAAATTAGATTTTAAAAAAAAAAAAAAAAAAAAAAAAAAAAAAGGTGGGTGAGTAATTGAGGGACCAACTCAGAGAGACAAGAAGATGGAGTGAGAGAAAACGAGAAATGGGAAGATGACAGGGTGGTCTGGTGGTTTCAGCAGAGACATTCCAGGGAACGTTTTTTCAGCTTCTCCCTGTCACCGGGAGATCATCCCATGTTGAGTTGTCTCTCTTTCAAGCGTGGGCGCCTCTGTCAGAGTTCACAGATTAGGAAAACAGAAGTCGCTGAGAGGCTTTATTTGGCTTGGGTGTAGAGGAGGGCGCCAGGGGAAGTGAGGATAGGAACGGGACAGCTGAGCCACTTTGTATCCCAAGTGGGAGCCTTTTTACGCTGGTTGGCAAGGTGGTCACACTCTGGGGATGGGGAGTGAATAGATGTTTTTTGGGTTGTCTGTCTCAAATAACAGCTAGCTGGGGTCCACACCGACACTGCATCTTTCTGGCCTCCTTTACAGTAATCACCGCCGGGTTTATTGCTGGGTGACCAGAACCAAGAGGGCTTTTGCGACAACCAACAGCAGGAAAACCTCCGTTCTTAAAAAGAGACCCTTTATGAACATGAAAGAATGCAACAGAGTCGGAAATCCCGTTAAAATGTATGATACAGTTTCTGGTGCTACTAATCGGATTCATTTTCAGCTCTTCTGTCTCAAAATTATTTCATAGTTTCACTTTTTAAAGGATAAAAATCCCATTTAAAAACAATTGTGCCTTTTCTGCTTGTTTCAGGCTTCTCCTCTTTGTATCGCTGTATATGTATCGCGTAATATGGATGTGTGTGTGTAAAACAGGAAAATTAAGCCTGTTCAAATGGATCAACATGACTGACAGGCTTCAGGTTACATGGGTGTGACATCAGTGACCTGAATTCCACTTGAAGATGTGTGTGTGTGTCCACACAGTGTCGATCGGGATCCTACTGTTTTTGTGAGCGTGAGTGAGTTGATGGTGGACGTGGGGGTGTCGGATAGTCTTGAGTTCCTCGCTGGCATTCATTAAAGACAGAGGAGGAGGGGAGGAGGAGCAGGGAGGCTTGAGGGCAGGAGGGGGTCAACTCTCACAGCTGAGGGCGTCATTAGCAGGGGGATCACTGACAAATTTTTAAAGCCACCTCGGAGGTTCACTCTGTGTGTGTGTGTGTGTGTGTGTGTGTGTCTGGAGGGTTTAATGTGACCCCTCCCTGCTCCTTTTCACTTAAATCCAAATCTAGCCCCATTTACAAAATTTCTCACAATCGTGCCACAGTACACTTGTTGGGGGACTATATATCAGTTTGAAGCCGCCTGTGTGGCTCAAGTCAAAGCAAGAAAATCCAAAGAATATCACAAACAAACTGAAGGGAAATATTCTCTACCTTTCCACTTGACGGAAAGAGACACTACGCGGAGAAAAACTGAACGCCCAGCAGAGGAATGCAGCAGCTTCTGTGGCCAAGCCAACATGGCTGGCCCAGACTCTGACAGCAGTTCTTTGAATCAACAGAACCTGATCCAGAACCCAACAGGAGGAGAGAAGCCAGACAGAGCAAGGTGGAATAAAGGGTCAAGCCAGTTCTCACAGACTCCAACAGGAAGTTGTGTTAAGCTGGCCCTATCCGTTTTTATCCGCAAGCACACTGTAGAACAAAAGTAAGAGGAAAATGCTGATAGGAGAGGTTTTGGTATATTGGACGATTCGGTGAAGTCAGGGCTTTTGGTGAGAAAACTGGAGGGGTAGGGAGGGAAAGGACATGAGCATGTAAAAGGTTTTAGGCACCGGTGACTCACAAGTCTCAGGGTTCAATGGGATTAGCATCTCAGAAGAGGCTACAATAAAGACTTCAGTTATTTTGACATATTTCTATCCTCACACATCCAACAGCTTTGCTGAAGACACTGAATGCTGCATTTCATTTTCTAATTGCAGTTTTGAAAGGGGTGCTATTCTGGTATTTCAAGTTTTCTGAGCTTTCTACAGTGTTACAGTGTTGAATCCTCATCAGACCTGTGAACGGCACTGTTTTTTATCACCTAAACGCATGTTTGAGTTTGAGTTCCAGCACTCTCTCTCCGTTCGGTTTCCATGGCGACGAAAAACGCGTCATTTTAGAGAGTTTTTTCTGCTTCGAAATCCTTGTGACGTCCTGGGGGAATAAGGTTCGGTGATTGGTTACCTTCTACTGGTTAATAAGGGCATGTACAAATACATCAGGCGGGTGGAAAACGTCGGATAAAGTTATTTCCAACGATGGCTGGTGAGTTTACCAAAGAGAGACATCCTGCTGCATTCGTTGCTGTGGGTTGCTGTTTTCCACTTCGTTTTCAGGGTCTGATTCAGGTTCCAACATGTAGGGCTGTATGCTATGTGTTGACATAGTTTTTTTTTTTTTTTTTTTTTTTAAATTGAGTTTCTTATTAGCCTAATCCTTCTGTTTATGAGATGTTACAATGACAACGAAAGCAGTTACGGTGCGTGCTCCCGATGTAGTGCAGTGGCGGGAGGCGGGGCTTAATGCGGAAGAGTCTCAATCCACTCGTTTTGCCCACAAGCTGATCTGACAGCCTACGGAGAGGGTCGGTCTGAAGTAAATAAGGCGATTTGTGGCAATAACTCGATCAATCCCAGCCCTTCTTGTCTCAGAAATAAAAATAAATTAGCCTGAAATGCACATAATAGTTCTACTTTAAAGAAAATGGTGATAAAATGCAAATGCTGCTCAATGAAAGCCATAAACGTGTTTGCTCCAATCATAGCAAGGCTTTAAAGCAACTCCTACATTCCCACATTTCTTCAGTCTCAGAATAGCTGTTTCACAAGATGAAAAATTTAGTTGGAGACCACTGTGAGTGGGAAGCAAACGTTTTACTTTGTTTTGGATTTTTAACTGACAGGAAGATGGATTTAGAGGGAGATGGGACCAGAGACTGAAAATTTATAGCCGCCCGTGTCGAGCTGTGATCTGTTTTCAAATACAAGAAATATTTCCCATACATGTGCCATCAAGATGTGGCTGACAAAGGATGACACTCCCAGACATGGGATGATGGTTAGAGCTACAGACTACAGACAGACAGGAAAGCCATCATACAACCTGGTTACAGGAATAATGAACCCATAGATGCTGAGAGGTTCTCGTACCTCATCTGCACTGTTTCAGTGGATGTGGGTGGGATTGATGGCACCCTGATTGAACATTTCCCATGGACATGGGCACAACTTAAGACTGTGGCTTGAGGGCCAGGTGAGGTGTTTCTGGATATGAGAATAAGTAGCTTGTTTATTGAGATGAAGGGATTTAAAGAAATGAGAGGTGAATGCTCCTTCAGAGCCTTTTGATGGATGGCTGTGGTAGGCAAAGCCAAGGTTTTCCCAAAAAGCTCCCCTAACAGGAAAACAGTCTCTTTTTTTTTTTTTTTTTTTCCATTGCACAAGCGCAACCTCTACCCCACAGCCAAAAGCATGGACCAGCTTTGAACTCACAGGGGGAGAAAACCACAAATAATTTTATTAAGTGCTTGTGAGTTTGTGTACATTATACTTAAACACACACGTTGCTGATGGACAAACGCGAGTTTTCTAGTACTATTGAGTTTTTATAGTTTCTGTATTTATTTGCAAATGTAGAATAGCTGTAACAGATGTAGCAGCTCAGGATTTGGGCAACTTACTTTCACCTCTTCCTTTGTTACCATCCTCCCCATCTTCATTTCTATCTCCCTTCAGGGCAGTGTTGCAGCACAACAGGGAATCTTCACCTAAAGACCAGAGGTCAGAGTGAAAGGCCTTAACTGGCTGCCTTTTGGTTTGACTCATGCTAACAGAGAGCCTTTTCTGATTTTTTTTTCTTTTTTACTTTACCAGTGGTGGCTTTGCCTTTTATTCTCACCAACTTTCATTGCTGTTAAGGATGGTGAGCAAATCTGAGAAGGCCTGCTTTTAATGAGTCCGCTGCTCAGAGACGGAAGCAAACGGCAGGAGATCTTTGGGAACCAACAAAACACATCATCTGTCTCACCTGAGTCTTCCTTTCAGTGCAGATGTGACGATGTGTGTGACCATCAGATAAGCTGACAGGTACTAAGTGAGCACAGACACACACACTCAGACCTCACACACACATGTATCAGTCTGCATCTGGACAAAATGTGTGGCTTACAAACCAGGCCCAGCGGGGTGCAGGAAATGACAGGATAGAGTGTGTGAATTTTCTGCCTTTGGATCATCTTCCCACACAGAAACATCTTTGGTGTCACAATGGAAACTATTTTTTTTAAATAAAAAAAAAAAGATATGCACACATGCATATACATAGTTTGCCATCTTTAAAGAAAACACAGCTACTTAAGTCAGAAGTGAGGCAGCAATTTTACAGCTTTTCATCTCTAAAATGGAGATGAATGTGTGAGAGTTTTTAATATGGGTACTCTCATGCTACTTTATTTTTTAGGTCTAAATGGAATGGAAATGATCCAAATAACTAAGAATAAAATTTGCTTGTTGTCAAAACACACTCAGATGTATGGGTTTACTCTGCACCTAGAGTCCAGTGCAACTATAAACTGTTATAATATGTCAAGTCATCATTCTGATTTGCACTTCCTCTTTACAGAAATACCTTTTAAAATAGTTTCTGTCATTTATTCAAAATGACAAATGCGGAACTCAAGGAGTGGATTATGTTACACGAATCAAAAACAGGAAAGTATGGGCTAACAGAAAGAGATCTAGCATTACTTTGCTTCATCAAACTGCTGAAGCCACAGAGGAAAAATGTATTAGACGTGTTGACTTAGTCGCTCAGGTGAATGGAGCCAAGACTCGTGAGGAATCCTGCTTTTCAAGGCAGGAGAAAAAAAGTCTGCTTGTGTTACTGCAGCCTTTCCCATCTCTGTCCATTGGCCTTTCTCTGGGGGTTCCTGAATACCAAACACAAGTGCATAAGCAAACACTTTGCAGGAGCGGATAAAATCTGCACTATGATGCTTTGGATTAGCTCCGACATCATGTGCCTTCAGCTGTTCCTGGCTCTGCCTCCCTTACTCTCCTGACTGGTGGAAGCAGGGTTTGATTAAGTTAAATCATGTTTATTAATTTTCATAGATATTGAAGATAATTTTGCTCTTCAGTTGATCACAAAATCTACAGAAACGTTCAGTTCTGCTGGTTAGGATTTCCCATTTCACATTCCTTCAGACTGTGTAAAGAAATGGGTATTCAAACAACTTAATTCTTCATGGACTAATACCAGTCATTAGTGGTGAGAGTAATAAGTGGGTCAAGTGACTGACACTGATTCAGTGTGCAATAGGGGCATACTTTAAGTCTGTTGAAGCACTTGAGATAAGCAATCAGTATGGGACTCTCGCTTTCGCTTCCAGGCTTTTAGCTGCTTGAGACCAGGGGGGTAGATGAGCTTCAGAAGGGTGGAGCTCATTGTTGTTGGCAGGGCTATTGTTTCCTGTCATACTATGCCAAAAATGGGCTTAGGTGCCAAGTCAAGTTTATCACTTGAAGTCTCCTAATAGAATTCAGAGGGGAAAGGCCCTTTAATAAATAACTAAAAGTCTTTCTGGACAGGTTAACAGCAGATACTATGTTGATTTTAATGTCACAGATGTTTTCCAAATTGTTCATTAGATGTGTCATCGGATGTGTAGACAATTGTCAAACGGGGACGGACGGAAATCACAAAAAGGTGCTCCGGGATCTGGGTTTAGACCGAGGGAGCCGACACCTGTCTGGTGTCCGGCACTCTGATCCCGCGCGCTCCTGTAATCCAGCAAACACCTGAACAAAATGGAACGACCCGAGTCTTTAATAAAGTTCTGACAATTATTCCTATTGTCTAAGACAAATACGTGATGGACAGTCTGTCACGACGAGTCACTTTCCTCTGTTCTAGTGCGTAAAAATAAAATCTGCTGTCTGCAAAGCTGCATGAATGCCAGGAGGGTAACAAATAAAAAAAAGGTACAATGACCCGAAACCTTGCTTACCCCAATGTCGTCTTCTTTGTCACCGAATCTAAATTAAAAAATGAAAGAAAAAAAAAAAAAAAAAAAAAAAAACTTGCGCCGAGAGATCCACAACAGTTACACTTGAGCTTCTGTTCCCAGTCGGAGACGGTCCTCTCCGAGCGCAAAAGTCTCTCTGCTGCTTTACATTTGCCTCTTCAAAATACTGAGAGATAACACAAACTGGAGACAGTCACAACTAAGAGCTGTACCACTGAACCCATCAGCGCACGACGCTCGAACCAACTGAAAGCTGTCCAGCACATCCTTATGTAAAACGAGCCCAGGGTAAGCGACTCCCCATTAAAATCAATCCCAGATTTTCCAAACCTTGTGCGCAAGGGAGAGAAAGAGAGGGAGAGAGAGAGAGAGAGAGAGAGAGAGAGAGAGAGAGAGAGAGCACACCAGAGCGAGAGTGTGTGTGTGTGTTTTTGAGGGAGTGAGAGAAAGAGTGACAGAATAATCTATAGATTATTAAGGGCTGGTGCGTTTGCCTAACTTTAACTTTACCAGCTGTTTGATGATGTGTATAATTAAGTCCCATCGTCCAAATTACACACACACACACACACACACACACACACACACTTAACTCTTTGTGTCAAGACGTTTCTATCCCTTTCAAACAACACAACTGATCACACTTTTACAACAAATACCTCCGCCGCTTTACTGACTCATTGTTAGTGTGCTGCCTGCTCCAGACCCTGCTCGGTGTTCTCAGGCAGCCATATGGAGGTCGTAATGAGCACACAAGGTTGAACCTGTTGAAACAGAGAAGGCTTTGCGGGGCTCCGGGGCCCGAAGAAACAGGAGGCATCTGCAGTGTATTAGAATGTATCAATCCTAATAACAGCCCCAACACATGCTGGATTTATCTGAGTGCGTCAAGGACGAAAAATGTTCATACTTTAATTATATCAGCACTCAAAAACTAACAAGAACATCAATGTGTTGCTTTCTTTTGCACATGTGAAGATGGAACTGTGCGGGTTTTTTCCAAAGAGATTCGTTCTGGGTGTCAGCCACGACATTACATTAAGTCATTACCTGCATTCATCCATCTTAGGCATCCCACAATGTGCTTTGTGTGTGTTTTTTAAGCGTATGAGCAGTTTTGCCCGTCGAGGAGTGAATGCGTAAAATACCAGAGAGCTTAATGAATTACATGTCCACAAATCAGCAGAAAGGAATTGTATCAGTAATGCCATATATCACTGCCTTTGTGTTTAATCAAAAAGAGCCAAATAGCATGAATGATGACTTTTGCCACATGCATTATGTGTTTATTGGTTTGCCCGTCTCAGTAAATCACGTCTGACCAATAGAATTCATTTAGAAAATGTGTACAGAATACGTTACATATGTAAAGCCAGCCCAGCAGAACCGCGTGGACGACCACAATTCACTTTATAACCCCAGTTAATTTACAGGCGACAGGCCGTAAGTTGTCCTGCGTGTTATTACAGGTGCAGCGTGCCCGTCTGCTTAACGCAAGCTGCGCGGTCCAACACATTTCGTGCACGCCGTGGTTCTGCAATACGTTGATTCTTGAAGGTTCAACTTTGCCATCTTCCCAGTCCGCCAGCCTTAATTATTTATTTTAATAATGCATTTAAAGATATCATGACATAAACCTTTCGTTAAAAGAAAAACCAAGGAAATGAAAAACAGATAAATAGGCAAGTATTCTTATCAGCAGTTGACTGAAGTGAATGAGCACGTGTGCGCGCGCCCGAGACTAACCGCACACCTGCAGCCGGTGCTAATTAACGACGTGAACGCGCACAGAATTTAAAAAAAAAAAAAGAAAAAAGAGAGCCAGCTTTGACAAGGAAAACTGGCAAGCTTAACTCAAAGTTCAACAAATGCTGCGTTAAGTGTACAAACATCAAGATTCGCCTATTTTTTTATTTTTTTATTGTAAACTTATGAGGACATTTATCTTCTTGCTCATTGATCTCAATGTAGTTACTCACTTATTGGGACGATTAGGTTTTTTTCAATTTAAATAGTCTTTCCTCTCCTTTGGTATATTCCCACGTGTATCAGAGCTGGGAATAACTAATCTTCAAAAGGAGGCACGATTATTTTACAGCAAATTACTTTTAATTCTCTCTCGTAGCCCAACTGTCCCATTTTTGGTCCTCTCATATAGCCTGCCTACACGCAAAAAATTCTCTTTTAAAATGTGGAATTGCACTGGAGACGCATTTTAATTGCTTCCCAGTGTTTTAAATTAAAACGATTGATTGAATTGAAGATGGAAGACAAATGAAGAAGAGAAAAAAAAATCTAATATAGCAGATACTTCTTACTACTTAGACCTAATAAAATCCATTTAGTTTAAAATTCTCTATAATTACACTGGATCAAAAAAAAAAAAAAAAAAAAAAAAAAAAAAGATAAAGGCTACCAGACATGCCAAAAACTATGTAAATGACGTCTCAAGTCACAAAAAAAAAAAAAAAAAGATTAGAATCAAAGAAAACAGGACAGACAGGCACCACACTCACTCGCTGTCAGACGAAATTCAAACTGGGAGCGCTCCTCGATTCTTTAGAGTTGTTCCACTTGGATCAGTCTGCTGATTGTGTCTGCAAAACAAGCTTCAGTAGTCTGCTGGTTCAAAGCTCCGGGCTCTCGGTGCTGGGTTCCCTGCGGTGCACACCCTGAAAATGTCAGCCTCAGTTTTATTTTCCTCGCTTCAATTTTTGGCACCCCTGAGATTGGACACAAGAAGAGATGCTTACCTTGACGAGAAAGTACCCCCCCACCCCAAACCCGGGTGGTTTTAAATGGTGACAGGGCGACATCTTGTGGTGAGAAATATTTATTACTCAATGGAGCTTAACAGATCGCAGATCAAACTCGGATAACTTTTTGGCCCCAAACTATAAGAACATCTTCTAGAAAGGACTATAATAACACTTCATAGCAAGATTATATAATAATAGAAGAAATTAACCATTTTAGAATCATATTTAATGATACAGACGTCATGAGAAAAACACATGTGAAACAATCAGATTAATGATCTTGCATGTACATTAAAAGTGAATCAAACACATAACTGAAGCACAAAAACTGAAAAAACTAAAAGAATTTCCCTTATTACTGTTATTAGTTACACCTGTGTTTGATGAGTCAGAAAGCACCGTTGCTGAAATAGAACGAAATGACTTCATGGGATTTATTATCCTAATAAGTGTGGATGGAGCTGCAGGAGCACAACACACAAAGTGCATGCTCAAAAAAACTAACATCATTTTATTGTTGTGTTGGTTGGATCAATAATAACAATGATTATAATCATGACGCCTTGAATCACTGGTTTTTCCAACACTAGAAGTTTAAAAATGTACCTCACGCTGTACTTGTTTGATTTAACACAACAAAACTCAAACGCAACTCACAAAAAACTTTATGCATCCACAGAGAACAAATAGTTCAGTTACATGATGTTGTCAAGAAGCCTGATGGCTTAAGGAAGAATGGTGGGTGGTCCTGCAGTTTAGGCTGTGACATCTTTTAAGCAACAATAGGCACTGAAAAGAGTCTGTGGAGAGGGGTCCTTTATGATACCCAGGGCCCTACATCTGACAGGTGAAAATAGTTCCTAAACCGAGAACAGCGTATTACACTTTCTGCTGCTCTCACAACTCTGCAGGGCCTTTTTCTCTTGTGCACTGGAGCCAGCAAATCAGAATATGGCATACTTTCCACTGTGCTCCAGAAGAAGGTAGTGTAGAAATTGAAGATGCAAATTTAGGCACATATGATAGACATAATTTAGCCATTATTATAAAAACAAAAAGAAAAAGAAACTAAATGGGCATCAGAAGCAGATTGTCAAAAACAGAAATCTGTAACCAAAGCAGAATAAGGCAGAAAGGACTGGACCAACATCAATAATTGCAACAAAGACAGTGTGATGAAAGAGAAAAATATGCAAGAACATCTCAGTAAATTAGAATATCATGGGAAAGTTCAATATTTTTCATCAGTCATTATAGAATGTGAAATCCATATATTATATAGATCCATTACACATAGAGTGAAACATTTCAAACATTTATTTCTTGAAATTTTGATGATTGTGGCTTATAGATAATGAAAACCCAAAATGCAGTTTCTCAGAAAATTTGAGAATTACATTAGATCAATATAATAAAAGAAAAAACAGAAATGTTTTTTTAAACAGAAATGTCAGGTTTCTGAAAAGTATGTTCATTTCCATGCACTCAATACTTGGGTGGGCCCCTTTTGCATGAATTACTGCATAAATGCTGCATGGCAATGGAAGCGTTCAGCATGTGGCACCGCTCAGGTGTGATGGAAGTACAGGTTGCTTTGATCATCTACATAGTTGGGTCTGGTGTCTCTCATCTTCCTCTTGACAATACCCCACGGATTCTCTATGGGTTTCAGATCAGGTGAGTTTATTGGCCAATCAAGCACTGTAACACCACGGCCATTGAACCAGCGCTTGGCACCTTTGGCAGTGTAGGCAGGTGCCAAATCCTGCAGGACATAAAGCTTGTCAGCAGAAGGACGCATGAAGTGCTCCAAAATTTCCTGGTAGATGGCTGTGTTAACTGTGCACTTCAGAAAACACAGTGGACCGACACCAGCAGATGAAAATTTGCTTTCATCTGAGAAACAGCCCAGTCCTTTTTCTCCTCAGCCCAAGTGAGATGCTTCTGTCTTTGTCTCCGGTTCAGGAGTGGCTTGACACGAGGAATATGACACTTGTAGCCCATGTCCAGGATTCATCTGTGCGTAGTGGCTCTTGATGCGTTGAGTCCAGCTTCAGTCCACTCCTTGTAAAGCTCCCAAATTCTTGAATGGATGTTGCTTGACAATGCTCTCAAGGCTGCGGTTATGCCTTTTGCTGGTGCACCTTTTCCTTTCACTCAACTTTCCATTAATATGCTTGGATCCAACACTCTGTGAACAAGCAGCTTCTTTAGAAATGACCTTTTATGGCTCTCCCTCCTTGTGGAGGGTCAATGATCGTCTTCTGGACATCTGTCAAGTCAGCATTCTTCCCCATGATTTTGTATTTTCTGAGACACTGCATTTTAGGTTTACATTATCTTAAAGCCACAATTATCACAATTTCAAGGATTGAAAAGGTGGTATAAGGTCCCGATGTCCACAGGTTGGGGTTGTGCTTACAGCCCAGCACTATGCAGGGCGTTTGGCATTTGCCAGAGAACACCAAGATTGGCAAATTCGCCACTGGCTTCCTGTGCTCTTCACAGATGAAAGCAGGTTTACACTGAGCACATGTGACAGACATGACAGAGTCGAGAACGTTCTGCTGCCTGCAACATCCTCCAGCATGACCGGTTTGGCAGTGGGTCAGTGGGGTGGCATTTCTTTGGAGGGCCCTGGGTTCCTCCTAATGCAAAACAATGCTAGACTTCATGTGGCTGGAGTGTGTCAGCAGTTCCTGCAACACAAAGGCATTGATGTTATGGACTGGCCCGCCCGTTCCCCAGACCTGAATCCAGTTGAGCACATCTGGGACATCATGTCTCGCTCCATCCACCAACGCCAAGTTGCACCACAGACTGTCCAGGAGTTGGTGGAAGCTTTAGTCCAGGTCTGGGAGGAGATCCCTCAGGAGAACATCCGTCGCCTCATCAGGAGCACGCCCAGGCGTTGTAGGGAGGTCATACACACTACTGAGCCTCATTTAGACTTTTTTAAAAGACATTACATCAAAGTTGGATCAGCCTGTAGTGTGTTTTTCCACTTTAATTTTGAGTATAACTTCAAATCCAGACCTCCATGGGTTGATACCTCTGATTTTCATTGATAGTTTTGTGTGATTTTGTTGTCAGCATATTTAACTATGGAGAGAACAAGATATTTAATAAAAATATTTAGTTCAAACAGATCTACAACATGTTACTTTCGTGTTCCCTTTGAGCAGAATATATATATATATATATATATATATATATATATATATATATATATATATATATATATATATATATATATATATACATACATATATATGTATATATATATATATATATATATATATATAATATAAATATATATATATATATATATATATATATATATATATATACATATATATATATATATATATATATATATATATATATATATATATATATATAATGTTTTCTTGGCGCACTTTGGGTCTCCTAATGTCATTTACACACCACAACCTGAGTGTCATTATGTCATTATTGACCATGTCCGTCCTTTTATAACCACGCGATCTCCATTCTCTGATGGCTACTTCCAGCAGGATAAAGAACCATGCCTCAAAGTTTAATCATTATCAACAGTTATTTTGTTTTACATGACCAAAAGTTCTTTGTTCTTCAGGCATCTCCACAATCACCAGATCTCCATCCAGTAGACCATTGTTGGGATATTTGCATCATGATATGTAGTCAACAGCTATACAAAAATTGCGTGACACCATCTTGTTAATATGGACCAAAATTTCCAATCCACATTTCCAACACCACGGCAACTCTTTGCAACAAAGTATTAAGGCAGCTCCAAAGGCAAAAGAGGATCCAATCCTGTTAGCAAAGTGTACCTAATGAAGTGACCGATGATTATACATTCATGTACCTTCACTGTCACTGGTAGAGAGCACAGAGGAACCCAAGTGACTATAAGTTTTAAAAAACATCAGAGGAAGAGTGGCAGGGTTTGAAGACAGTATGAGGCCGAGTGAAAGTAATGCAAGAGTTTTGGGGAAAATATGAAAAGGAGGTTAAGTTATACAGAGACAGAGAGACCTAAGAGCACTTAAAAAGATAATGTGGTCCCATGTGAAAATAAACAGCTTGAACCCTTCTTACTCCATACAAGTAGCCACTTGGGGAATTCTGTCCACTTGCTTTCCTTCTGTAAAATTGTCATAATTTTATATAACTTCTTGCACACTATTGCTCAGAGCTCAGCAGCTACTTTTCAAAGATTCAAGGCCTACATATGAAAGGGTATAATACCAGCATGTCTTTGCACATGTCTCCCTGCCTCCTTATGTCGTACTACTGATTTTGTGTGCAGCATCAACAATTCATCATTAAGGAAAGTGAACTATCAATAGATAGCCTTTTCCAGGATTATTGTCCCATCCATCATTTTGACATAACACCACTGAAGGTGGCCTCTTCCCATCTCTCAGTGATGACTCAACAAGAGAGTTTTTATATGAGGATACCTTGAGGCCACAGCAAGGGATCTGCAGTAACCCAATCTGCACTCATGCAAGTTCAGAGGAGTTGTGTTGGCCTGTGTGTGTGCATGGGAGTGTGCTGTTAAATTGGTTTGGGATTATTTGGGGGTTGGCTGTTTCCGTTTGACAGCAGTGACTGTCAAGAATGACTGTGGGGAATTAGTTTTCCTACTGGTTGCACATAGTGCGTGAATGATTGACCCACTGAGGAAAATGTATTAGTGGAAGTAACTGTACATTCTTTTACATTCATGTATGCATTTCTGTGCATTAAGAAGGGGGTTCAGGTGCCTCTCCGGTGGTATTTAGACCCTTCATTTGTGTGGAATCCAGCATCATTATCCCAAAGTGTTGCCAGCTGGAAGCATTTGGGAGTTCCCATTTGAACTCTATGTGTGTTCTGAAGATGTAGAGACTTGAAGAGTCAAAACTCTCTAATGAAAGCTTATGCTCTGGTTCACATACCCCCCTGATATTCATGAGCAGCAGAATCTGGCACTGTCTTGCTGATTAGCTAATAAATTGTGCAGCGAACAACAATGCCACCCATGGCTACAGAGACTCTTCTTGAATTAGTTGTAATCCAATGTGCTGGACGCTGATGATTGAGGAGGTTAAAGTCTAGCACACTGACAGTAAATAATGTCCTAATGAATATAAATGTTCCAATGTTGTCCAGTTGCTGGTCTGTATCAATAAACATCAAAAATAGTAATGATTACCAGCTTTGACTGGTATAGTGATCATTTAATAATTATTAAAACATGGAAAAACAGCATGCGATAAAGTGTTCGGTATAACTTAAAGTTCATTCTAATCATATGTATGCTATGTAGTGTGGCTTCTACAATTAACTTCTGCACAGGTCACCCAAAACATCAGCTCTTATACTTTGAAACTCCAGAAACATCTTTTATTTTTGTGGCAATGTTTGCTGTCTATCTCTTAAATAACTGTGTTGATTCTCCAGTTCCACCAAAATACTGACATGATGGCTCTCTGCTTAACATTAATATGTAGGAAATATACTACCATTCCATTTACTTGCACAGATTGTTGTTTTTTAATCTTTTGCTTGTTTAGATAATCTTACAATTTCAAAGTAATTTCTGTTGTTAGAATCAGGCAGGGATAAGGATATGTGCAGTGGAGGCCAGAGTGTGAAAGCTGGTATTGTTTTAGAGAATTGAACAAGGAATCAATTTGGCTGTGGTGCCACAACACCCCCGTTGTGGTATTGCATATATAACTCGAACACTTTAAGGGTTTTTGGTACAATGTGGGAGATTTTTTTTGTTTTTGGAAATACAGATCCATATCCTTGTGGTATGCTCTTATTCATTTACTAGCTGGTTGGTTTGTTGCACAAAATTGGTTTGGTCAAAGAAAAAAAAAATGATCAGGGTTTGTTTCAACAGGATTTCACGAATTTAATTGTAAAACTGGGTCCCATTGTTTCATACTGTCACTGTTTCCACACATACTGCAGTCTTGAAATTTTCCTGAAATATTCTGGAGGCAGCATGTGAAAAGTCAATTTTTTGTCAGGACTTGTTTTGGGGAGAATTTCCAACCAGCTCCATAACATCATTGGAGGACTGGCAGGTGAGGCATTATATGAATATAGTTGTTAGTCAATTTGTATGCTTTATGAGAGTTGCTCCTTTATTTGTGTATTTTACCTTCCACTGATGTGCTTGCACATTTACCAGAAAATGTCTATTGTTAAAGTGTAAAAACAGCTTATGGTGCAAACTGACTTAGCAGAAAGAAAGGGTTTGTGACTTATTGGTATGACCAAGAGCATGTTTCTTTAGACATGCTATGAGTGTGTCTGCTGTCAATATTTACACATAACTGAGCTTTATTTTGAGCTAGCAAACAGTAGCGAACTAAACTTCGGTGGTGTGCTGACTTAATGTGTAAGCATGTAACATTGGGATTCTGACATACTTGTTGCAACTTACGCTAGCAGTTAGATACTGCATACAGTGTTAGCAGCATGGTTTTTACACAGACAGTACAGTAAATGATGAGTTTCCAGATTCAGTCAAATTTAGTTAATTACAGAATGCAAAAACAAAACAAAACAAAACAAAACTGTAATTACTTTATAAATTTGTTGATCTGATTCATTAAAATGTCCCAAGTGATCACTGATCTAGTTATAGATAAAAACTCATGAAATCTAGTTGTTGTAGCCATGATGGTATTACAGGCTTCATGCATACCACCACAAGAAGGTCCCCTCAGCCTTACAACCATTAATTACATGCACTTTACAGAAGATAACATGATATTTTCACCACTAGATGACAGTGTTTGTCTAGTTTGACAAGTCCATTGCCTCCTTTAACTTTGCTAAACAAATGTAAATAAATTGCATCACAACTGACAATGGCCTTCATAAGACAGTCAAAAGTGAGCAAAAAGACACCCAGCTGTCACTGTGATTCCAGGTGTCTTGTAACTGCTGCAATAAAAGGCTTTTCTACAATATCTGCCTTGTATTTTTTTTACCCTGCAGACATGGAATGAATTGTGGAATTGTGTGTTTTCATAAAAACAATCATATTTGTTGAACAAGGGCAAAGAAAAAACAAAGAAATGGTAAGGCAAAAGCTTTCTTTAAACCCGTTTCATTAGTTATCTTACATTTTTCTCAACCAATGTCCTTAAATATATCTTTTACTCAATGGTGTTGATGTTTTCTGTACGGCTTAAGTCTCAAGTATCAATGGATAAAAGGTGTTTTTTGACAGGCTTTGTGAGCAGCTTTGATCACATTTTTAAAGTTTTCAATATTAAAAAGATACTCACTAAATTCTGTGATGTTGAGTTCACAGTTTATTTGACTGAAGGATCGCCTGAAGCAGGACTTATTTCAGGGGCATATATACGTTCAGCTGAACACTATGGGAAATTGACTCGACAATTGTCTCGCAAATTACCAGAGTATTACATCGTCTTGTTCATTGTGGTCTCTTTCAGTGTAACATGAACCATACCTAAATGAGACTAAATGCTCTCTGATTCAAACAAGTTCGTAGCCATGTTCCCATGGGGTCAACCCGTGTGCACCATGAGCTGAAAAGCGTCCTATTCGGCTTTCTCTTTATATTCAGACTCCATTGAGAAGTGCATGCAGGCAGGCATGCAACAACGCACACACAGACTCACAGACACACAAAACCCTGCCCCTTTGAGTCCTTACCACTATAGCTGTATATGTCCATTCCCTAATTGGTGGTTCTTTTTTCAAAGGAGTGATTATGTGTGTATGTGTTTAGAGGCGTCCTCTCTGTGCAAGGCGTCTCGATTCAGTCCATCTCCAACGCCAGAGGGGACAAAAGAGGCACCCGTTCCTCCTCTTGGGGCAAGGGGCCGTTGACACCAATAAATCCCCCCTTCCACTTCCTCCCCGGTGTGTTGGGGTTATGTCAGGAATGTCCTGGGTCCTATTGTCCCCTGGTGCTCTGTTTTTGGTAACCCATCACCAGGCATTCTCTGCTGCTCACTCGGCCTCCTCCCTCCCCCTTACACACCATACATGAGCACGCACACACACACACACACACACACACACACACACACACACACATGTTCATCCTCACTCCGTGTGCTGTGTGTCCCTTGGTCCCTAACTCTGAATAGACCACCTCGGCTGAATACGACAGACAGGCAGGCGTCAGGACGTCAGGTTCAACAGCCCAAGTTTTGCACTGCAGGCCAATGGGGAAAGTACAGCCAATTATTTTCACCTGTTTGGTTCCCCTTGCTGTCTTTGTCTAATCGGAGAAAGGAAATAAAACAATGGCCTGAGTGTCTTAGACTCCACTTGTAATGCTGATTCTGTCTTTTCAGTGGGATTGAGTACACCATCTCCCTTATCCATTTCATGGTTTTAGAGGACAAACTAATTTAATACTCACAGAACTTCATTTAAAACCATACGTTTTCAAAATGTTTCAAGTTTTGCTTTTTTCTTTTTTGTGGAAAAAACAGGACAGGTCTATTAATCAAAAGGTGTATAATATTTGTATGTTGGATGAATTTAAATTGTAAGTTATAAAAGTAGCTGTAAAGTTTTTTTTGTTTTTTGTTTTTTTTTCCCATTTCTTAATGTTTTATCTTGAATATCAAAAAATCTGGAGAACATACTTGACAAGGCTGCATGGAAGCCAATATTTGTAGGCTGTGAATTTGAGGACCTCAGGTAGCATTGTATTAAAAAAAAAAAAAAAAACAATGATGGAAATCATTGTATGAGGTCAGGAGTGCTTGTGAAACCATTTAGAGTAAACAGTTTTTTGCTGGATTCCAGATGCAGGTGAAAACTCAAACATAACATTTAGCACACAAACATCCAAAAGTACCTCCACTTTTTCTGGACATGAGATGCTTTAAAATATACTAGAATAAAGAGATGATGCTGTGATCAATAAAAATGAGGAATTTTATTTGGAAATCATGGGCACTGCATCCTCCAGACTAAAGAGGAGCAAGATGCCAGCCAGCGGAGGTTTGGGGTGCATGACATAGTTAAGTGGCACATCTGTGATGGTAAATTCTGAACACTGTTAAGTTCATTTCAGGGGGAAAGTGTAGTGTGTGTCATCTTACACTTGTCACATAAGAGTGTTGTTTTGATAGGCTTTATTTTACACCAGATCAAAATTTCTAACTTCAAGATGTTTTGGTGTGAAAATCCAGCTAAATAGCAAATTTTTTGCCCTCGATCCCCTATGATTCTATTGTATCTCTGTTCTTATCTATTGTAAGGCAGCGCTGGTATAATAGCTGCATGGCCTAAGCTTAAGCTCGGCTCTGTATTGCTCTTTTGTCATGAATGTTACGTGTTTGTATGTCTGACCTTGGACGAGCTGGCTTGAACTCTGAATTTCCCCTCGGGGATGAATAAAGTATCTTTGATTTGATTTGAATGAAGAAATAATAAATTGCATTACAGAATACAGCTGAGGTTAAACCAGGTAGAACAGCCATGTAAGCCATTTGTTGACTAGTTCATGCTTACACACATTTACAAAGCAATTCATAAAAAGCATATCAATGCACTACACAAAGGTAAATGCATTGAATATGGCTAATTTTTTATGAAGCAATTATGATGAGTTAAGAGACAAAGGATGAAACAGGCCATTCTTATTTGGCTTGCTGGGCACCTTATTTATCACTAAAATCAGATTTTCCTGAGGTTTTTACACGTTGTGGTGATTTTTCATATTCCTGCTCATGGTCACATTCATACACTGCATTATTTATATATTTTGTCACATTAAATATCTGCACTTCTATCTGAAAAAAAGGTCAATTCACATGGACTTGTTTTGAAATTACTGTAATTTAAGCTAAAATCAAAGCAAACGACAGAGGAATCCTTAAAAGGCTTCTATAAATGCTAACAGTTTTGGTCTTTCATTCATTCTGAATCTTTTTCTCATTTCCATATTTAAATCAAAGTCTCAAACTTCTATTTGATCTCTTTTAAATCAATGCTGATTTTACTTTGAATAATCATAAATATGCTAATCAGCTAACAGGTTCATCTCCTGTGCAGGATTCCATCCGACTCCAGCTCTGTTGTCAATCTGTCTAGTCCAGAAAGGACTTCATTACCTTCATACTCTTTCTTTCACACTAACTGGTTTACACATGCAGGAATTCTTTTTGCCATTCAAGACATTGTGCATCCATTCACTGCAAGCACTTCATGAATTCATTCACTCTCATAGCACACATGCTGTTACTCAGCTTATTCTTAGCTTAATTACCATTCACTGTGGACACATGGAGGTAACATCACATTCTGATATAGCTGCCTCCTCCTGTCATCTGGCTGCATAACGGCTCACACTACTGCCAAACACCAAATTCCACAAGTATGATTTGTCCTTTGGCACGAAGGATGTATTGTATGCCTTCTGTGTATGTTTAGGTATGTGTGTGTGTGTGTGTGTGTGTGTGTTTGGTAGAAGGAGTAGGTGGATTGTACACGTTTCCAAGTGAGGCGCCATTGCGGCCTAAAAAACTATTAGACTCTGTAAATACACACTGTGGCGAAAGTAAACATTCTCAGCATGCCATCTAGTCGCACAGAGGGGTACTGGGAGACAGCAACTGGACAGATTGTGAGGGGGAGGTGTGTATGTTTGTGTGAAACTGTGTACATGTGTGCATGTAAGGATTACAGCAGTGATCAGTGAGCTGAGAGGAGATTTATATGGAAAAGGTAGATTCTACTGGAGTTGGGAGTGTGTGTATCTAATCAAACACACGTTAAGAAGTCAAGAAGACACATTAAACATACTATGTGTGTGTCGTTATGATGGTCAGACGCTGATTAAAAGCAAGAACTGTTCATGTGGGCAACCAATGAATGCTGTCCAATAACGATGTCTGTCATCTGAATGCGTGTGCACAAAGTCTGTGTTGTGCAGCTGTTTGCCTGACTCTGCATCCCTTGTAGCACTTACCTGATCAAAACAGGTAACCACTGAAAGGAATATATATATATATATATATATATATATATATATATATATATATATATATATATATATATATATATATATATACATATATATTAGTAAGGGACAAAACATTATTGATTTCAAAGGACAGTTTTATGAGTCTGAGGCCTGAACTGCCAATGGGAGACAGTACAAGTAACCATGGAAACAGAGCTCAGAATATGCACTATTCCCAGCCCTGAGAGTGCACCACCACCCACAACTCTATTTTTAGACCCTACTTTTCGCATACAATATCTGTTACATCTAATAAGAGTTAAACTGAGTAATCACCAAGCATGACTGCAGAAATGTGACTCTGACACTATGTGTCTCATTAAAATGGTAGCAGCACAAGAGTATATTGGATGATCAGGATCTTGCAACATGATTTGGAGTGCCGAACTGTGCTGAACTGGAACTCTAAGGATGCAAATGACTTAAAATAGACTATGTTCAGAGCATTATTACTTTTCAAATCATTGACATTAATAGATGAGTGGTGGGAAATATAACAAAGGTATAGAACAATGACACACACATTGGGTTCAAGAGACAAGTCAGAATGAGAAATTGTGATTTGTCAACATCCAAAACTCCACAGTTGTCACAGTGACTTCCTGTCTGCACTTTACAGGAAAACCCTGATGTGCTCATTAGGTGCTCTTCACAAATAATTTATAATAAACTGAATTTATTTGAGGCTGCACGGTGGCGCAGTGGTTAGCACTGTGGCCTCACAGCAAGAAGGTTGCTGGTTCAATCCTTGGCTGGTTTGGTCAGTGGCCTTTCTGTGTGGCATTTGCATGTTCTCCCCATGTATGTGTGGGTTCTCTCCAGGTACTCCAGCTTCCTCCCACCATCCAAAGACATGCATGATAGGTTAATTGGTCACTCTAAAATTGCCCCTAGGAGTGAGTGTGGTTGTTCGTCAACCTGCCTGTCGCCCAAAGCCAGCTGGGATAGGCTCCAGCTTCCCCGCGACCCTGAATTGGAATAAGCGGTTCGGAAAATGAATGAATTTATTTGACCTTTAAAAGCCCAAATTCTACCAACCAAGAACTGGAGTACTGTGACTGATGCATGTTCTCATGTCTTGGCAGCATTGCTGAAATGTCCTACCTGTCTATTTCATTATCACGATGAGCACCAGTAATTGACTACAACTGCAGCTTGATAACAATAACCAGCAATTTGATTAGGGTTTCCTGCTGTTATTTAACAAAAAGGACCACTGTGTTTATGGAATGGCATCTTCTGAACACTGTGCCTGCTCCTACTGCTGCTGACTCCAGGTCAGGTTTGTCAGCTCTAACCGACTTGTATGGTTGACGTAACATGAGCAGCTGGAAAGGTTCTTATATGCTTTGTTGTCTCTTAAAAAGACTCTCATCTCTTCATTAGCAGCTCTTCTTTTCTAACAATACAGTACACTCAGACGCAATCGTTGTTTCTTAAGTTAGGCTGGGGTTAGTGTTTCTGTGATGGAATGCTGGGTCTCATCTGATTTTCTCTATGATTTTCTCTAGGTGAATGTGTGTACACACACACACACACACACACACACAAACACACACACACATATATATATATATATATATATATATATATATATATATATATATATATATATATATATATATATATATATATATATATATATATATATATATATATATATATATAATATATACATACATGTATATTATATGTTACATATATATATATATATATATATATATATATATATATATATATATATATATATATATATATATATATATATATATATAATATATATACATACATGTACATTATATGTTACATATATATATATGTATATATATATATATATATATATATATATATATATATACATACATATATATATATATATGTATATGTATAAATCATATCTATGTTTATATGCATGTTTCCCCTGTGTCCCCTGAATGCTCAATCTAATACCCTGTCATCATCAATAACTTCGCCAGTGCTGACACACTGGCTTTTACAACTATGAGGTTTGGGCTTACTTGCAGCCACAGACCCTTGTCTCCATCTCTGTCTGTCTTTCAGCCCACAGCACCATCCAGAGTGGTGCATGCATGAAATCAGCATACGTAGCTTGCTTGCACACTTACTCTGTTTAGATGAGACATGTCCACAAAAGTATGGATGTCTCTTCCACATTTGTTGGAGATAAAGCCCCTGCAGACCCTTTACCACCCACACCCACAGATTGCTCCCCAGTCACTCCCAATTGGACCCTAATCCATCATAATAATTGGCAATCATCAGGAGACAGAGGCTCATCATCTTCACCGCTGAGCATGTCAGCCCCTCCTTTCCCATCATCCCTATTCTAATTGTCTCCAGGCCCTTGCTTAACCCTCCTTACAGCAGGCAAAAATGTGTTTTATCTTCCATTCATATGAGTGTGTATGTGCATGAAGACTCCAAAAACTACTTACTATGGTATAGGACCATTTGTATGCTGGCGAATGTGCAGTGAGACTTTGACAGATGACAATGATGGTTGATGAGTGTCTGACAGGGAAAAGGCCGGCAGTGTCTTGACATTTTATGGATA
Source organism: Telmatherina bonti (assembly GCF_933228915.1). Lineage (NCBI taxonomy): Eukaryota > Metazoa > Chordata > Actinopteri > Atheriniformes > Telmatherinidae > Telmatherina > Telmatherina bonti. The sequence goes on along the minus strand of NC_136630.1, from coordinate 18,328,648 downwards.
CTGTGACGTGGATGCTTGTTGGATGGATTGGGAAGCTTTTGTTTATTTATTTTTTTTACCACTATAATGTGTCAGTCAACTTTATCTGTTGCTGTTACAACTGCATATTAATTATATCAAGCTGAAGCTTTGACAATTTCTGCAAAAATAAACGTTTGATTTCATCAGTTGCATGAAGAAGTTATGTGTCTGAAGTGAGAAAACGACTGGAAAGTTGTTTATATGAAGTGTCATAGATATATAAAAATAGAGTAATCTATAATATATGTGAACTTTTTTCTTTATTGAATGGGGTTTAATTAGGACATGCTCAGTGGAATTGAAACATGCAGTGCTTATCTGGACAATAAATGTATGTAGCTTGCTGACTGTTTAATTTGCTTTAAACACACACACAAACACACACACACACACACACACACATAAAAGGGGACAAATCCTCCTCAACATCCTAATCTGGAAGCATTATGTTCTAACAATGACTAAAGTTATCATTTTTGTTTTGTTTTTTTTTAATCAAGAATTTTACAAACATTCTCATTTGCAGAGTTTTGTCCCACCCCTCACCCCTCGAACTCTACCGGGGATACACCCGAGAACCACAGGTCCACGAACCACACTTTGAGAACCAGTGATATGACTGGCTGGCAAAAGTTTGTTTCTGAAAGGTGCGCACCTAACTGGCTGGAGCCAGGGCGGCGTATTGCCTTTCACACGCTTCTAAAATACTCTCCGGGCAGAGCCTGAAAGGGTTACTGTTTCCCAAAGTGCCTCATTCTGCACAGTCGAGAGGGGGCGGCTGAGTGGCGCCGTCGAGTCAGAGACGCAGTTTCTAAAAACCCCGAGACATCATCAAGAAAGAAGCTGACAGTAAGGAAAGCAGCCCCCCCTCCCCTCCCCTCCTGCTCTCTCTCTCTCTCTCTCTCTCTTCCTCCTCCGCTGGCTTGCTGCCGTCCTTCTCCTCTTTTCTGCTTACCAAATCCCCTCAGCGGTTCTGTCACAATAACCGGGCGGCAAGTGTCAAATCCAACTCTGCCCGCAAAAAACACAAATCACTTGACGGCACACAAGATGCGCTCACTGGAAATACTAGATGCTTTTAGCTCGCAGACATTTAGTCATAGTTCTGTTTAAGTCGTTGATTACATTTAAGGAATAATATAAACACCATAAAAAGAGAGAGAGAGAGAGAGAGAGAGAGCTCTGAGTACAGAGAATGACTCCTTGCTTTGATTTCACAAGGCTGCGCGTCTCCAGCGCCTTTAATTGGCCATATCTCTTTAACTTGCGCACAACATGCCCAAACTCTCCAATTAATAGTTTGCTAATGTCAAAAACACTTGGTCATTGTTTTATAGGCACACACTTTCTCTCTCTCTCTCTCTCTCTGTTCCTCTCTCTCTCTCTCTCTCTCTCTCTCTGGGGCGGTCAGACTTGAATAGGCGCCGGTCTGCTCGAGTCCACCTCTATACAAATACCTCAGTGGAACTAGTGTGGAGCTTCCAGACCCCATGACGCTTCGCCATTTCATCATTTGACACTGTTTGAAATGTCTGAATCATATTTTACGCATTATGTTAACACCTCGCCTGAAACTGGCGTGTGCGTAGACAGTGGATGGACGTGCGTCCACCCCCCCCCCCCCCCCCCCCCCACCACCACCGCACACACACACACACACACACACACACACACACACACACACACACACACACACACACACACACACACCACACTTCTCTCTCACTGGCTCAGACAAATGAATGCCACTTCTGTGGAGGCGCTGGAGGTATGTGTTGCGCATTACACAGCGTTGTAAATCAGCCCGTTCTAAAATCACTGTGACGGCGTGGAGCGTCAGGCAGTCCACACAGAACCACTGAAACTTGGACTTAGTGCTGTTAAGTAACTTCACTCCACCGCATCGCCACCATCTGCATGCTGCTAGAAACAAAGAAAAGCACACACACACACACACACACACACACACACACACACACACACACACACACACACAGAAAGAGAGGAGCAACATGTTTTTCCTCTTAATTTTCATAAAATGTGAGTTTTTAGCTCTTGCAAATGAACATTTCTGAATAAAATAGGCTACCTTCTAGATGATATTTATAAAAAAAAAAAGAAAAAAAAAAAAGAAGAAGTTCCAACCAGTGAAAATACACCACTAGTCTCTCTGTTCTTTTCTTGCAAGGAAAGGTTTCTTTTGAGACATGTTCAGATGGTGTTTTTTTTCTCCTTTTCTTACAGTGTACACGCCCCCGGGGATATAGACCCTCCTTGTAAGCAACATGGCTTGACACTAATACATGTTGAAAAGATAGACTTTATTGCTAAAACGTGTAACCATAACATTTACACTGATATGTCTTACTTTTTTATTTCTTTCTTTCTTGCTTTTTTTTTTTTTTTGTCATTTTCAGAAATATTCAAGTAGACATCTTCCATATTTTTTTTCAGGTATACTTTCCTATTCTCTTTCCTTATGCTCTATACTCACAAATCGTTAAAATAATAAATAAAACGTACAGATTTGTTTATTCCTACAATACTATGTATTCCAAAAAAAAAAAAGCTGAGTTCACGCCTTTATATATATCTTTAACCTCAACTTTTTTCTTTTTTTTTTTTCTTTTTTTTTTTTTACAATTTAATTATTACTGATATTAATATTATACAAAAAGAAAAGGAAAACAACTCTAGGCAGCATTGCAGTGAAATGAAAGTCAGCATCAATGTCCAGTTGTCCAAAAGTTCACCTCTTGAAGAAGTGTAGCATATTATGGATTCCATCTTCAAAGTCTCATACAAAATTAAAAAAAAGAAGAAAAAAAAAAAAAGCTCTTCCTCATGAAGTGCTCCTGTTTCCCCCAAAAAACAATATTTCAGGGTGGAGAATAAAATATGGTCCTGGTTCAATTAGAAAAAATAGCTGCATTTTCTTAAATATGTACAATGTTGGTATTTCACTTAAAATGCTATATAAAAAAATAGATTTGCTATGGTGCCCACCTCTGTAGAGAGTTAACAGTGCAATAGAAACCGTATTTCCAATTCACCCGCCGTCGACCTCTGTTACTTCCTCAGAGAAAATCAACACGAACACTTGCACTCTGAGATGATTGGGTATTGCACCTGTATCCACGTACAGTATTTCTGTCTTAAAAATCCTTGGCAATACCACCGCAGGAAAACTTGGTGATTGACTTGACGGGTTTGCATGACATCCCTTCAGGGAAGGAGCACGAGCGCTCAGAGAAACAGTTTCCCTCCTTGATATAGCGTGCCAGAACCTCACGCCCAAATCTTTCCAGGTGTACATCACAGGGCAGTGCGTGTAGGTCCACAGCCACTGCAGGAATTTCCTGCGAGCTTTCTTGCCCACTTTTACCTGCTTTCCATAGGGGGTCTCTGTGAGGTCCAGCCTTTTAATCTCGTTGGGCATGGGTCCATGCAGCTTCATCTGGTTGTCTGTTGCTGAGAGGTTCACCTGCATGGGCGAGCTGATGGACATGAATTTGGGGTCAAAGTTGCTGCCGAGTTTTTTCCTCAGTGTCCTCTCGGCCAAGTCCTGCTCTCGGGGGTCAAACTCCGGGTCGGGGTCCTCCTTTAGGTCTGGGACGGGAAGGTGATCACTGGGCGATGGACGGAGGCGGGAGGAAATGCTGGGAAACTCCAAGGTGAACGCACACCAGCACGTAAATAAGTAGCGTTTGTGAGAGGCCCATTATTCCTCTTGTTCCGTAACTCTATTCGCGTGAAAATTGAGTCAGTTCTGATCCCAGTTACTGTGTTGTCTGCAGTGAGTAGCCCGGGACTTCATAAATAGTAGAAGTTCAGTCACCAGCAAGACGATACTTTTAATAGATCACGCCGGGTTTGAATGACATGGAGCGAGCAGAGTGCTTTGCTTTTTTAGAGCTCTTCAACTTTGCAGTTTGTCCACTGGTGTAACTGAAGCGTGAGATGTCCTTGTTTTACAGCAAGCGTTAGGTCTAAACAAGAAAAAAAAAAAAGCGCAAAATAGGGAGAACTCTAGTCTATTCAAACTCTATTCTGCCTCACCCCGCTCCTTGGATTCACTTAGGTTTTCTCTCGGTTGTCATGGTTACCCCGGGGACTCGAAGCCACGACGAACTGTCTACACTGGATGACAGCGGCTGAGGAGAGAGCAGCATGGAATGAAGTGTTTTCTAAAGAGACAGAATAGATCCGGTGCGTCCCGAGAGAGAGAAGAGGGCACAAAAGAGGACTTCACCAAAGTTTAAATGTCACGCGCCCGGCAATGAGCGCTGCCTTAGTCAATGTTATTTTTACGCACCGCTTTTATAAACGTGGTCTCTCTCAACGTCGCCTGACGCTCGCAGGTTTGACAAAAGTCCCCAGGGTGCACAGTCCATTAACTGGGAGGGGGGGGAAAAAGTCGGGGAAGTCAAGTCACTTGTGGTATTCCAGCAGTGTGTATGTTCACTTGAAAATGTCCACAGCTTAGATGAACTGTTGGAAACCAGCTTATTAAACACCCATTTATCTTCCCAGTGGATGTTACAAAAGCACAGGTTACTTTTATTTTACAGAATAAGTCTCAGGTTGTATTATTCCACAGAAATCTCACGTTTTTGCGTGGAAAAAAACCCCAAAAACTTTACAACGAATTGCAGTGTCGGTGCATTTCAACTGCAAAAAAAAAAACCAAAAAAAACAACGCATTCAATGTGAGAGTTTAGAGCTGGTTTTCAGTGAGCATTGCTGATTCCCTTTAGAAAAGTTCCCAATCGCAACGTCGCTGCACGAAGAAGCAGTCCATAATCTGGAGCGTTTTTGGCTGGTCTCTGCAAGCGGTCAATTCCTGAGGGAGCCTCGCTTCTCCTTTGATAACTGGTACAGAAGCTCCTACTGAGTCGCTCCTACTTCAGGAGTCTGAGAGACTTGGCGGTGGAGCATTTCTTTGCTTAAGCCCACTGTGTGTGAGTGTGTCTGTAGCGAGTGGTGTTCAGTCCCAAGTTAAATATCCCCCTCCGACGGTACAAAGTGTCAGAGGGGCCTGCCCACCCCGGCCACTTTCACTATGATTGACAGCCTCGGGCTACCCCCCACACCCCACACCCCCGCCCGCGCCCCCTCCTCTCACAACGTGGAAAATATCAGCCTCAGTGACAAGGATCAACTGGGTCCTAAAGCACCAGTTTTATCCCGCGTTGCAGACCAATATTCCGAGACATGAACAGAGCTGTAGGATATATCTCACCTCACACACATTTTAAATGTTCAAAATGCTCTTTCCTGTGATTTTCATCAGCAGAGTATCTGGGATGCACTAATAGGTTCAATGCGCTGTCAATGTTTAGCTTGAAGAGTTTCCTTGGCTTGAACTTTCCCATGAAATTGATGGGAAACGTTTGGTAGCTTGTCTGCAGAAAGAGGGCATCACATTCCACCTTTGTTCATCGGGATTTGTGTCTACACAGGAATTGGCCCGTTGAACTCAGAGGTCACAAAATAGGCACATAATTAAGGGCTATAAATGGCCATGGATAACTAAGCGGTACCTTTCCCATACTAAGCAGTCATTAGGCCATGCTGAACTTTACTTTTGTTTGAACTAACTTATGTTGATCCTACAATAAGGTGCCTTGGCAATTTTCATAGTATAAGGGTTAATGTATTTAAAACATTTCTTCAGTCTTAACTAGCCATTTTATGCCCGAAGAGTCCATGTAAATGAGACCCTTTTTATATAAAACAAAAACAAAAGCAAAAAAAAAAAAAAAAAAAAAAAAAAAGAAGAAAGAAAAACAGCAAAATAGTGGGCATAGGAATTCTGTACAATCTGAACAAGTTTTTTTTGTTTTTGCTTTTTAATAAGCTCGACTTAAAAAAAGAAAAGCATCATAGATAAAGACTATATGAATAAAACTAGTCACGGAAGGGAAATTATCCTGTTTAGTTGTATTTATCCTCAACATGGTCTCCTGATTAGTTTAGGTAGGTTGTCGTTGTACTTGCCTTTTGTAATGGTCACTAGAGGGCGTTGATCCAGCACGTTGAGGACAAGAAGCCAAGGCTCCTCACACACTCTCCCTCACTCTTTGACTGCTCATGTTTGAGAGCACGAGGAAGGAATGCTCACTCATAGTCACTGTACAGGTCAGGAGAACCTGTTCACCTGCTTTATAAAACACACACACACACACATCTATCAATCAATCAATCAATCAATCTATCTATCTATCTATCTATCTATCTATCTATCTATCTATCTATCTATCTATCTATCTATCTATCTATCTATCTATCTTTTAGCCTATTCATACCAGTTCATACCGATCATACATAATTTTTGAACAGACTGACATATTTCTTCTGACTGAAATTGATAGATGTGTGTCAACATGTGTTACTACATGTTAAAGGCTTCAGTGGAAAATTAAACAAATTCTATGCTTGATTAACATTTTACAGAAAATAATATGTCCAAAATGTCCAGAATTAACATTCCCATAACATAACATTCCCAGAGTATGCTCCCAGAACATTCACAGAGTAGCATATGTCATTGCATTGATCAAATTGCAAATGCTTTTGGACATGTAGCATTTGCTTTTATACAATTCTCTGCTTTTTATTTTGCATAATTTGCTTTGGTCATATCAGTCAATGGCCATTTCTCATAAAATTATTAGTCCCCATATCATTGCTTGAGTCATTTCGTTGCAAAAGTCACACTAGTTATGAAAAGGTCCTGCAGGTGGATTCAGCACTCAAAGAGAGACTTTCTTCATTGCAGCACAAGGGATGTGATATCAATGAAAATATGTTGGCAGAAAGGCAGGAATGTCTTGATGCCATCCATCCGTCCATCCATCCATCCATCCATTTTGTTCCCCGCTTAATCCAATTCAGGCTTTCGGGTCAATTATTAGGGAATTATAGGCAATTGGCAAGACACACCCAATAAAAGAGTGGTTCTGCAGGTGATGACCACAGACCACTTCTCAGTTCCGATGTTTTCTGGCTGATGGTTTGTTCACTTTTGAATGCTGGCGGTGCTTTCACTCTAGTGGTAGCATGAGACGGAGTCTACAACCCACACAAGTGGCTCAGGTAGTGCAGCTCATCCAGGATGGCACATCAGTGCGAGCTGTGGCAAGAAGGTTTGCTGTGTCTGTCAGCATAGTGTCCAGAGCATGGAGGCGCTACCAGGAGACAGGCCAGTACATCAGAAGACGTGAAGGAGGCCGTGGGAGGGCTACAACCCAGCAGCAGGACCACTACCTCTTTCTTTGTGTAAGGAGGAACAGGAGGAGCACTGTCAGAGCCCTGCAAAAAAGAGCTCCAGCAAGCCACAAATGTGCATGTGTCTGCTCAAACAGTCAGAAACAGACTCCATGAGGGTGGTATGAGGGCCCGACGTCCACAGGTGGGGGTTGTGCTTACAGCCCAACACCGTGCAGGACGTTTGGCATTTGCCAGAGAACACCAAGATTGGCAAATTCGCCACTGGCGCCCTGTGCTGTTCACAGATGAAAGCAGGTTCACACTGAGCACATGTGACAGACGTGACAGTCTGGAGAAGCCGTGGAGAACGTTCTGCTGCCTGCAACATCTTCCAGCATGACCGGTTTGGCAGTGGGTCAGTAATGGTGTGGGGTGGCATTTCTTTGGTGGGCCGCACAGCCCTCCATGTGCTCGCCAGAGGTTGCCTGACTGCCATGAGGTACCGAGATGAGATCCTCAGACCCCTTGTGGGACCATACGCTGGTGCGGTTAGCCCTGGGTTCCTCCTAATGCAAGACAATGCTAGACTTCATGTGGCTGGAGTGTGTCAGCAGTTCCTGCAACACGAAGGCATTGATGTTATGGACTGGCCCGCCCGTTCCCCAGACCTGAATCCAATTGAGCACATCTGGGACATCATGTCTCGCTCCATCCACCAACGCCAAGTTGCACCACAGACTGTCCAGGAGTTGGCGGATGCTTTAGTCCAGGTCTGGGAGGAGATCCTTCAGGAGAACATCTGCCGCCTCATCAGGAGCACGCCCAGGTGTTGTAGGGAGGTCATACAGGCACGCGGAGGCCACACACACTACTAAGCCTCATTTTGATTTGTTTAAAAGACATTACATCAAAGTTGGATCAACCTGTTTTTCCTTTTTAATTTTGAGCATAGCTTTAAATCCAGCCCTCCATGGGTTGATACATTTGATTTGCATTGAAAATTTTTGTGTGATTCTGTTGCCAGCACATTCAACTATGGAAAGAACAAGATATTTAGTAAAAATACTTAGTTCATTCAGATCCAGTTCCCTTTATTTTTTTTGAGCAGTATATATATGTATATATATATATATATATATATATATATATATATATATATATATATATATATATATGTATATATATATGATATATGTGTTTGTGTGTGGGTATTTACACATAGTAAATTAATTACTATAAGATGGCAAAGGGTATATCAAGTAAAATGAAAATCAAAGGTATTTTGTGTCATTATTTAGTAACAATAACAGTAATGTGTAACCCCACTGTAGTTTTGAAATGGCTTTATATCAGTGTGTAGTGCTGTCTTTGGCATTTTCAGGTTGTGTTCCCAAGAGCTGACTATTTGTATTCAAAAACACCCACAGATCATACGGCCACAATGAAAACATGACTAAGCTATTTGAGTACCTTGTTCTTACTCAATGGTTACAGAACTTTTGATTTTGATGGCTCTGACAGATTCTTTGACACAAATACTTGCCTTTTGAGAATGAACTATCTATCTTAAGCATAATATACTTCTCACGGTTGTCCACTATGTTCTGCAGTTTGTTCTAATTGTTTGGAAACCGACATTTGCACAACTAACTGCTGTGCGAATGTTAATGAAATGCACCAAAGTGACCGAGAAAAGCTGTAATTGGGAAAAGCTATTTTCATACACTCAACAGGAGAAAAGCACCAGTCCACATTCTGTTGGTTTGCAGCAAATTGTGGCTAAAACAAAACAGCTCAGTGAGGGCCTGTGACAGTGCATTGAGAGAGCTCAAAAGTCAGGGAAGGGCTGAAAGGCCTTATCTAAATGTAAAAAGTATTATTAAAATTAAGTTGTTATATATTGTGGAAAACCTCAGAGGGTGTTAAAAGTGACACTGAATTGGTAAAACTGATGGTGCAAGAGGTGAAAAAGAATCCAAGGATTTCTGCCAAGGCCATCCAGAGTAACCTGGGCCATGCTGACAGCAACATCACAAAGCAGACAGTCCAATGTACTCTGCTGTATTGCGTGGACATAAACCAAGAATCATACCACTTCTCCAAGTATGACACCTTAAGGCCTGCTTGGCTTTTGTGTAACCTCATCTGGACAAATAAGACCTTTGGTTTTCTATTTTGTAGTAAATGAATGAAAATAAAATTGTTTGGCCACAATTTAAAAAAAAAAAGTAAAAAGTAAATAAAATGTAAAAAAAAAAAAAAAAAAAAAAAAAGAATTGTTCAAAACCAAGAACACTATCCCTACAAGCAAGCATGGTAGCATGGTAGTGGAAACATTATGCATTGGGGGCCTTTCAGCTAATGGGCCAGGCACACTGATCAACGGGAAAAGAGGGCTACATCAAGATTGTCAACAACATCTGAAAGTCTGCAGAGAAACTTGGCACTGGGCAGCACTGGGCATTTCAGCATGATAATGATCCCCAGCGGATACTAAAAGTTGTGAAGAAATGGATAGAGGACAAAAATATCTATGTTTTGTAGTGACACAGCCAGTCCAGGACTTAGCACAAAATCTGTGGAGGGGAAATAAAAATTAGGATAATGACAAGGAGGTCTTCCAGTCTCCAAAACTCGGAGCTCATTGCAAAAGATGAATAGTGAGAAATAGCAGTGGAGATGTGCAAGAAGTGTTTCAGCAATCATAAGAATTGTTTGATTCCTATTATGATTGATTTAGTTTATTTCTGTGTCATACACAACAGTGCCCAGACTACATGGGCTTACAAGACACTACAATACATAAAATATGGCAAATAGGAACAAGTCACATTGTATCCATAAACTTATACAACAACAACCAAAGTCAGACTATACAGTATATTATGTCTTATATCCACCAGAGGCTTTTATTGAGAAAGTCAGAATACTTTTAGACTTGCCATTTTTTGTTAAAATTTCAATAAAAAAGTGGGATTTTTTTAAAAGCATAAAACACCTTGTATATTTTGGTCATCATCGCCTGAGAGACACCTGTCATTTCCAATCAGAAAAAACTTTAAAGTCTAAATTTGACAGGAATATGAATAATGTTGAAGGTTGTGTGTGTGTGTGTGTGTGTGTGTGTGTGTGAAATTCATTTAATGACTAGAAGTGCTTGAGTTTAACTCAAAAGAGCCCAGTCTGACATATATGATACATACAGTTTTTGAGACATAAAGCATCACTTTATGGTAAAAATTTTTTGCTCAAGATCCTGTGGAACCCAATCTAATTCTTGTCTTTTGCCCCTTTATGGACACAAAAAAGCAGAAAATTTCACTAAAAGAATGTTGACATATAAAACCATTTAAAGACCTAATTTTAAAATGGGATTTTTCTCACCATTCTTTTATGGGTTGGGTCTGGAAGGTTTAGGTGTAATTTAAGGAACATTATTATTAAAGCCTATGCACATGGAGAGAGTTACGAAGAGTTTTTTTAAAAAAATATTCTATGTGCAAATTCCTCCTGATCCCTCCAACATGCACGCAGACACTCATAGTTATTATCTGGTTAATGATTAGAGATCTCATGTAGACAGGACTCAGTGGGCAGTGGGGACAGTAAGGCTGAGCTGGCTACTGTAGAACTGACCATTCCCATTGTCTTCCTCCACAGGCCTTAGGGTGCTGAACTAAAAGAGAAACCACATGCAGGGAGAAGTACTTCCCTTCCTCCTAGTTTCAAGCACTAATACTCAAGCAACCCAGCAATAAGCCGACCCCCATCCCCTGGCTAATTACTGGAGATAAAGACAAGGATAGGAAAGAGGAGGGGACTGGTGGGCACAGTAGGGAAGGATGGTGATGATGAGCAAGTGGGGGCTAAGGCAGTGGAGGTGTTGTTGAGCATGGTGGTTTCAGCAAAGGGGGAGGGCTGTGGTGGTGGTGGTGGTGCCTGATGGCAGTTTACTGTGGAATGGCTAATTAAATAACAGCATTAAAAGACCCCGGCTCGTTTTAACGAAGCTGGTCAGCCGCTGATGAGTGGGGTGTTTGGCTGGGCTGGGACTCACCATGGAGAAGAGAGGTGGGACTTGAACTGAAAATTGGGCTTGTATAACAAGGGGACTTAGCTCTTTGGTTTTGCAGTGATTGTTCACGCTCCCTTAGGCTTCAATAGGGCGCATGTGATGGTGCACTGGAGGCAGGGGGAGGCTGCCCTTAGGCACAGATAGGACTCCCTTCTCCTCATTTGCTACGAATGCTTTACACACATATACACCCACACTGAGCTCATGCACAACCTCATGCACACACTAACACCCCCACAGCTCGATACAAAGGCCTCTACCCAAGGTCCAGACAGGAGCTTATCCAGCGTAGGGGCACAGCAAGGGGCAATCCCGGCCAGACTGACTGACTGTGCCCACTGGGGACTGGTAGAATGGCACAGGGGGTGGATGGAGCCGAATCGTATGGAAGGAGGAGAGGGAGTGAATATGAGGGTGTCAAAAAAAGTGTAAATAAATTCCCCAGGCAGAGCCGAATCGTATGGAAGGAGGAGAGGGAGTGAATATGAGGGTGTCAAAAAAAGTGTAAATAAATTCCCCAGGCAGAGCTGTATAAATAAAAGCAACATTGTGCCTGTTTCGTATCTTGCACCATTAGAGGATAAGGAAAGTTATATGGCTGTATACGTAGGGAATTTCTAAGTATTCTTCAGTGGTGTGAATAGTACCACTCTCACTTTCCCGAGTCCCCCTCCCTTCAAACCAACAGAACATCTTCATAATTTTGTTGTTGTTTGGCAGACTGTCAGATTTCTTAACAAGCCAGAGACTGAACACGATCCTGCAACTGATAAAAAATGCAGAATTTAACCAACACCCTGAGGTTGGACCCGCTGTATATTTCTCTCTTTTGTGTGATCCAGTTATGACAGATGTTTAAATATTTTTGTTGTAATAGCTGTAAGAACAACTTACTGGTAAGACAATTATTTGTGTTCTTGCGTGAGATGACACAAAGAGTCAAAATTTTCCAACATTGCTTGTCAATATTGCATCCACTTTATTCCCTGCTGCCTCACCATTATCTCCAGTCCTACTTCCCACTCCTCTCTCCCTCGTATTCAACTCTGTCTCCGAGTCTTAACCCAAAGCAGATGGCTCGGGAAGCATGTCAAAAATCTGTCTCCCGTTAGCACTACTTTTGAAGCCCCTTCTATATTTTTTTTGCTCTTCCCTGAATTCATCATAAAGTTATTTTTTGCAAAATGCCCAGTAAACAGCATCAAAGTGATATTTTTCCCCTTTTCTTGCAGAGAAAAAGAAGAGAAAACAGCCCTCCATAGCTTACCCATGTTGTTGAAAGAGCACTGTGCCATGCTGTTGTTGAATCTGAAGTCAATCTGTGCTGGGCCCCGCATCATTTGTTTCTATTACAGCATTCCAGTCGTGATGGAGAAAATGCAGCTCGATCAAAAGCTGTGATTAATGTTGATCATATCGTAGACAGCTCATTGGCTTTGGGATGTGATAGTGGGGCCCGCTTTGAACTAAGGAGCTGAATAACTCAAGGAAGCTAGAAAATGTTCTTGTGGCACTCTGTGACCATAAAGGTTTTGCTGTGGCTTTTTTTTTTTTAATGTTTTCAGACTCACTTTATAATCTTGACACAATATCAGAGTTTGCCTTTTAGGAATTTTGTGTAGTAGCACATGCAACAACTTGGGGCAGAATGACTTTTCTGCTCAAGTGGAAATCATTTTTAGCCACTGGTTACTATTGAAAATGGTTATTTAGGAAGTTAATCTTTTTATATTCCTTTAAAGATCCAGTTCTGTTCAATCAATACGTGTTTTGTTTTCCAGGCTAGCAACACATATGCAAGAAGCTTAATCCTTACTCTTTGCCAAAACTTCTTTGCAAAATAGGGCCAAATATAACACTGACTTTGGCTTTGTTGGGAAATTGAGGCTACACATCTAGGATGAGTCGGAACCTTAGTCAGTGGGGAAAACTGTTACAAATGTCTTTGTTGTGTTAGCATTAGGCATTTAAACAGATTTTAGTAAACCATTGTGGATACAGTGTGAAAACGCAGCCAAAAGGGTGGTTAAAGTGCTTTGTGTTGATGTTGTTTATGGGGTAGCCATGAAGTATCAGGTTTTGCTTATAATATTTCTCACAAATATAAAGTTTCTTCTGTAAGCAACCATAGCATGAATTTACAATGCATGTACTGTATGTATGTATGTAAATATATATATATATATATATATATATATATATATATATATATATATATATATATATATATATATATATATATATATATATATATATATATATATATATATACACATATATATATATATATATGCAGAATAGCATGACAATAATTGAACTACTACTAATACAAATAATAATTATAACAATAAAAATAATAATGGAAAAATATGATAGTAATGATGATGATCATGATATAATAACATTATAACAATAATAATCGTAGATTCATTATGTAAAAATAGTAAGAAATACATACCAAGAAGAAGTAAGGAGAAATTAATATAACGGAAAACAAATTTTGCAGAAGGTTAAAAGCAGAATAGATACAGATTTGCGAAATGCTCATAAGGTTGTAGTCTTTTTCCCCTTTCTTTTTTTATATTTGTTTAATTCTCATTGGAAGACCAAGGGAGCACCTCATGCCTTTTCTTTTTTCTGCATGTCCTCCTCCTATTGCACTCCCTTCCCTCCTTGCCCCCTGCCAGATTAGGGAGGGAAGAGGGGGGAATTAAATTGATCACCATCTTCCGGAAAACAACAGGAAAAAATAGTGCATTCCGAACACCAGGAGGGCATTCCCCTTGGTCTTTCCTATAGCAGGATGACATCATTGGCCTGATGCCCAATTCCCACCCTTCACAATAGGATCACTGTTGCCTTCTTCGCAGCGGCGCATCAGCCAAAGGAGGAAGAAGGAGCAATGTAGAGAGCAAAATAAATAATATTATTAATAATGTTCTAAAAGGCCTGTATCTTACACACTAAAACACACAAATGTCTTCAGACAGCCGTGCTGACCAATGCCCTGCATTCCACTGGAGAGACTTGGCAGGTTGAAGACATCAAGTGGTGTGTGAATAGATGCCCTGGCAGAGACATGAGAGCTGTGATAGTGGAACACACAGTATATCACAGTTTATTTGGACAGTTAAGTCATGTGTTTTCACTATTCATGACTCCTGAAGATTTAATCTGTCACTCTAATCTGCTTTCTCATCAGTGAAATCATTGTTGGCATGCTGTATCAATCATTCTCCGTATGCTTGTCATTATGAAATAACTTACTGTGCTCTTGGTTTACACAAGGAAGGAGATGGAAAAGTAACGACAGTGGAATAAAAACTTTAGCCAAAACAATTCAGTTGCTTCAAACTCCTTAGTTTTCCTTGAAAAGATCAAATTATGAAACACAACTTTGTCAAGACAATGCTATTACCCTCTTTTTAAACCTCTGACTGAAAAAATGGTTTGATATAAAATGTGACCACATGTCTTTCAGAAGCTATGTCCAACTTAGGTAAACCCTGACCACAAATAACTGGAACTTTGTTCATTGCTTAAACCACTAAGCCATTGTATTGCCACAGGCCATCTTGTTGAAATGAAACAGTTTGCCCACAGCCACTGACCACAACAGATGTTCGCTAGCCTGACACTCTCCTCAGCATGTGTGTTGTGTTGAGTCTAGAGCCAACATACTCTCATAGACTGGCACTGCGTAAGAAAAACAAAGGCAGGGAACTTCTGCAGCGGCATCTTCGTTGGTCTGTGACAGGATTCGGAGTCTCGCAGTCCTGTTTAACCTTGGCAGCATCCTAAACCGCATTCAAAAACTGATTTGCCATGGATGAAATGCAGTCAAATAATCACAGACATAGGTTGCACAGACATCATCGAGCACATCAGTGTCACAACCTGAACAAGTCCCTGAAGGCTCACCCACCCCCACTCCCTACAGTCAAGTGTGTCATTGAATGGTAGCGCTGGGCTTAGGTGCCCTTTGGTCCTGTGGCATGTTTGTGGAACACGCAGGAGCATAAGAAGGTGACGGCGTGCCAAGATGCCAGGAGGACTGGGAAGGCTTTGGGAAATGTCTCGCCAACGTGTGAGCGCGCACTGCCGCCCAGAGGGTGCCTGTCTGCTTGGGAACCTGACTGGGAGGGACTGAGTTTGACAACAGCCCAAGTGTGCGCCTAAAGAGATAGTTTGTCCAAGGGATGTACCAGATGTTGACTCTCACTAGTTTGCTAATCGGGAGCCACAAGCCCCTGGAGCCATGTGTAAACAGGGGCGTCTGCCTTTCTGTGTCACCCCATGGAGTTGGAGTGGATGATAGGGGGGCACAGATGAAACTGAAGAGGAGCAATGATGTGCCAAAGTCATTACAGACTGAAATGGCATTAAAGACCAGCATAATAAAGGTCCCCTTCCCTCAGACTGCTTGTGTCTTTAGCAAGGATTCAAATATTTTAAGAAAAGACTGGGAGCACCCATTCTAACCCACATGTCACAGTCAATAAGACCTGGTTCTAAAATAACCATGTTCAAATAAAGATTAGTGAAAAACTGTAATTGAAATGGCAGGATTCTGCAGAGCTGAAGAACAACCCTGCAAAAAAAAAAAAAAAAAAAAAAACTTCAGGCAGAACATTTTATTTTGGCAACTGCATGCTATGCCTTTGATCAAAATGAGTGCAAGGTGTGTAGATTTTCATTAGTATAAAACACCTGAACAACAACAGCCGGCCTTCTAGCTGCTCTCAGAGGTATGTTGCATTATTCTGAATTATTTCACTTTGCCTAACCAATTCACTCTGGCGCAGATTTGTGATTCAGACAAAAATCTGAAACCACTGGCTCAGATATGAAGCAGAGAGCAGACAACAGATAGCACTCTTCATGCAAGGAGCAGCAGACAGAGGCTGTTAAATGCATTTACACTCCAATAACTTTCACAAGTCGGAGGGACCGTGGATGGGGGGAGCAGGAAAGTAAGAGAGTGACGGCACACTGCTGGCCAAGTGAATCAACAAGGAGCTATTGATGCCAGAGATCTGTGCTGATGTCAGTCTGCGAGCCAAACAGCATCACAATTGTGGTTTGTGCTTATAACCTTGTTGACCTTATTTAACTTTAAATTTGGCCAACTGAGACAGGACTCCATTCACAAAGAAAATTAGGGAATTAGTGTTTATATAAAGAGTTCTGAGTCAAGCAGAAAGTTTCAGAAAATTTAAATGTTTTCCACATTTAGTTTTAAGTCAATGTGTGAGTCTTTTTCCCATCAAACTACACATGAAATATCTTTCTAATAATGTAAATATTGGCTTTTGGGATGTAAAAAAAAACCAAAACAATAAAATATCAAATTTTCAGTGGCACAGATTTGGGCTCTCTTGGTCAAAGTGTGTTCATGGGTACAATTCAGCCAGCAAAAGATAATGTAATTTCCATTAGGTTAGTTAAAGTTAAAGTTAATACACTTCTTTAAAAATAACACTACCCAAGCTTCTAACCTTAAATGTTTGTACTTCTGTCTCATTTTGATTGCACACTGACAGATATTATTATCCCTTATGACTACTTCTCATAGGGAACTGGTTGCATTAAATGCAGTGAAATTCAGCAGAAATTTGGTTTATCACCCTAATGAAAGTATTGCTTTTTTTGCAACTTCATAATAAAAATTAAATATATTAATATTTTGATTGAAGTCCTTTTGAGCTGAATTGCATTGATTGGACATTAGTAGAAAATACCTGCCATTGATAGGTCTTACAGTTAAAAATACTTTGGCAGAGTGCAGTTTGGAGCATATTTTTGTAAACTAACAAGACAGGACTGTGTGAAAATACATGTACTCAGAGTGCTAAAGTACTCAGAGCTCAGACATGTTTCCAACCGAGCAACTCTGAAAACATTAAGAGATTTGAAAACGGCTGTGCACTCACATTCCTTGTCAAACTTTAGTAAGCCAGAATATTTTGAACAAGAATAATGAAGGAAATCTCCAAGGAGAGGTTTATCAAGTTTGTAGGCTCTTGCCCAAGACTTGTGGTTGTCATTGCTGCCATACAGACTTCAGTCAAGTTCTAACTATTTTAAAGACTTTGAAGACTTAATCCTGGTGACTTTTCAAATCCATTTACAAAAGATTGCTTCTGCTTTAAAACTGGTTTCTGAAAACAAACAAAAGCAAAACACAATATGTAAAATCTAAAAATGATCAGAAACTTTCTGTATGCACTGCATCAGGTGTTGATTTAGATGTTTGATTCCTCTCAGTCTCTGAGTACAACAGGTTTTACTGGCCAGAACAGAATCTGGCTTTATGCTGTGATGAGTTAAAGCAAGAGTCAGAACATATTCAGTGCCCAACCTAAAAAAATGTTTTTGGCCTGAATCAGCGGTATAACTAAGAGAATTGGATTGATGTTAAAATAATCATCACCTTACAGTTCATGTCCAGTGCTAGAATATTAAAATATCTTGTACCAAAGCAGAACATATTGCTGAATAGCATTGTTTGCAGTGCATCACAGAACAATAACATTTGCTTTTTATTGAAAGCAATTATTGCTTTTAATTGGTTTTGAAAACTTAGTTTTCGGGATTACATTGTATCTTAGTGTTTAAGAATAATGAAGTTAAGGTTTGTATCACTTTTCGCTTTTGCTTTGCTGATTTTCTGACATGTAGGCAATATATCATCGGCTCCTATTAAATGTAACTTCACTTACACTGCTTGTGAATGTAGTTCAGCTGTAGATGTGTGAGGGATGTCATTATGACCATTAAAATTTAAATGATCTCGAGAAAAAGAAGTAGAATCCAGGGAGCCGGACAGCTTTTGCTGCCTATCTGTTAAATGTGCATGTGCATGCATGAATATGTGCTTAAGTGTGTGGTGTAATTACAGCCAGGTCCCCGGCATGGAGCCCAGAAGAAGTATCGTCAGTTTGTCTGTGGCATGTGGTGGTGGTGCTGCCTCTCCTCTGGCCCGGTGAGACAATTATTGACTACTAGCTAACTTCCTATGTATTGTACTTAATGTTGACTTCTTGAAACTTCTGTCTATCTATCTATCTATCTATCTATCTATCTATCTATCTATCTATCTATCTATCTATCTATCTATCTATCTATCTATCTATCTATCTATCTATACACTGGTCAAAAAATAAAGGGAACACTTAAACAACACAATATAACTCCAAGTCAATCAGACTTTTGTGAAATCGAACTGTCCATCTAGAAAGCAACACTGATTGACAATCAATTTCAAATGCTGTTGTGCAAATGGAATAGACAGGTGGAAATTATAGGCAACTGGCGAGACACACCCAATAAAGGAGTGGTTCTGAAGGTGGTGACCACAGACCACTTCTCAGTTCTGATGCTTTCTGGCTGATGTTTTAGTCACTTTTGAATGCTGGCGGTGCTTTCACTCTAGTGGTAGCATGAGACGGAGTCTACAACCCACACAAGTGGCTCAGGTAGTGCAGCTCATCCAGGATGGCACATCAATGCGAGCTGTGGCAAGAAGGTTTGCTGTGTCTGTCAGCGTAGTGTCCAGAGCATGGAGGAGACAGTGTGAAAGAGGAGAGACAGGCCATTACATCAGGAGACGTGGAGGAGGCCATGGGAGGGCAACAACCCAGCAGCAGGACCACTACCTCCTTCTTTGTGTGAGGAGGAACAGGAGGAGCTCTGTCAGAGCCCTGCAAAATGAACTCCAGCAAGCCACAAATGTGTCTGCTCAAACAGTCAGAAACAGGCTCCATGAGGGTGGTATGAAGGCCCGACGTCCACAGGTGGGGGTTGTGCTTACAGCCCAACACCGTGCAGGACGTTTGGCATTTGCCAGAGAACACCAAGATTGGCAAATTCTCCACTGGCGCACTTTGCTCTTCACAGATGAAAGCAGGTTCACACACACTACTGAGCCTCATTTTTGACTTGTTTAAAGGACATTACATCAAAGTTGGATCAGCCTGTAGTGTGTTTCTCCACTTTAATTTAGAATATAACACCAAATCCAGCTGTCCATGGGTTGATACATTTGATTTTCAGTGATAATTTTTGTGTGATTTTGTTGTCAGCACATTCAACTATGGAAAGAACAAAGTATTTAATAAAAAATATTTTATTCATTCAGATCTTCAACGTGTTACTTTAGTGTTCCCTTTATTTTTTAGCAGTGTGTATATAATATACATATATATATATATATATATGTGTGTGTGTGTGTGTGTGTGTGTGTGTGTGTGTGTGTGTGTGTGTGTGTGTGTAGAAAGAGAGAGAGATGCAAAACTTTAAATTCTGTGCCAACTGTGTATGATGAAAGACAGCAGCACAATGAGAACAACCAGTGTAGCAGTGTAGGTTGATCTAGCATGAAAAGCACACCAAAGCTGATCCAACACGCGTTCAGTGAGGTTGAGGTCAGAAGCCTGTACGAAGAAGAATGATTAACATACCCTGGCTGTCTTACCTGGACTCACTTATCCAGACATTCAGGAAATGGATAAGCAGTACAGCCAAGCTGGTTAGTAAGTCAGTAATTCAACCCAGGGTTTTCCAATTTTGATCAGTGGTCAATCTCACATTGAAAGGGGTGGTGTTTGCAGCATCTGACCAATCAAAGTCATGGAGAAACCATGCAGAGTGTTATACTTCACTATGGAGGAACAGACAATTATTCTTCAGAAATATGAAGAACGTTAACACCTTATCCAGGCCAAAGGCAAACCTATTGCTACAGCAAAGGCCTGGAGGGCTGGCAGAACATAAACCACTCTGTCAATGTGTCGACTATGGAGATAAAGGATTTTCTCTGGTTTTAAAATCTCACCTCAATGTCTCTCTGCCTTGAGATTGCATCCATTGATGACAAGCGCCGTACACACCCCCTATCACACCTCATGCTCATAGGTGTTGCAAATCTGTTGCCAACCAGGCACCTGACAGTCAGCAGCCGGGGTACCACATACTCAAAACAAGAGTCACTGGCAGAGTAAGCTGTTTTGAATAAGTTACAGGAGGGGGGGGGGGGGGGGGGGGGGGGGGGGGGGGTATTGAGGTATAATCAACATTCCGGTGTACACTTCTGACCCCCGACAAAACAAGAAGAAGAAAAACAAGAAGAAGCTTTTGGGCAGTGGCAGAGAAGATTTGTCAAACTTTACATGGGCACAACTCGGATAGTCACCTGCTCATCCAACAAACGCATTTTCCTTATAAAAATGGGTTTTTTCAAATGCACATGATTAGAGGCAAGATATGTTGATCAGCCAAATTCCATGGTACCATATGTAGGAACATGGATGTTCTTCAGCTCCAAACTAAAAGAGAATTGCTTCAGAATTGCTTTGAACTGTGTCTAAACGAACTAGTTGACTCTAAACCATCTCATATTTAACCAGTCGATGTTACTTTTCCCATCTTCATTGACTGAGGGCACACACTGACACACACACACACACATCATTATGATGACTACGTCTGCCATTTTCAGGCACAATTTTCAGTGTACTACAACACGTGCTTGCATGTGTGTGTAAATTATTACTAGTGCTCAAAGTGTGTGTGTCAAAGAGCATGTCTTTACAATTTTGCATGTATTTGTTTGTGTATACAGTCTGTGTGTCTAAGTGTATGCAATCAGTGAGTCTGGAATGCCTCAAGACATTGTGAATCATAATGATCAACATTGTGATCCAGTGTTACATGTGCTGCATGCTGCAGGCACATTTAGCCAAAGTGAGTCAGACTGGCACTATTGTGGTGGGACGAGATTTAACTTTCATGTGAAGCAAAGAAGAAAAAAAGATGAAAGAATTTGAAAATCAGGTTTTATCAATAAAAGTGAAGCCATTTCATGAGAATTTGCTTTCTTCCTTCGTGCTTCTGACAGATTCCAGTAGGAACATTGGCAACAGCTTAACGGTCTAGTTGGGTCTTTGGGAATGGTGGGTCTTTTAAAATGTGGGAGGAGTTAGCAACATAGCAAAGCCAATCTGTATGAGTTTATTTGGACAATAGCTCAGGTGAACAAGAGTATGTGTGTGTGTGTCTTCATGTGTGCCTGTATCCCCCTGCACGCACACACTCCCTCTGCATCCAGGGGGATTTATTTGACCCCTTATTGCCAGTGGTGAGCCTGTGGTGGAGATGAAAGCATGCCTTCCCAGTGTGGCCCCAGTTTCTATAGCTATGGACACAGACTCACACTGGTCGGACACAATGGAGGGGCCCTGCCACTCGCCCCTGCCAGAGCCCTCTCCTCTCCCCACCCTATCCGTCACTGCAATCATATTTTCAAAACAATAACATAGCCAGTGGGGGAGGACATGATTGAAGTGTGTGCATGTTTGATCTGACGGTATGCGAGTGTGCGTGTCCTTAATGTGGGTGTGTGAGTGTGTGACGTTGCTTTTAGGCACGCATTTGTTTCAGCCAAGTGTGAACATGCTCATTTGACTTGTGTCCGTGGCTCCATTCGTGCAATTTGGAAGCAACTGCTTTTGTGTGCAGATGCAAGTGTGTGGGTGCGTAAGTGTGTGTGCAGTGCCTATGCATGTGTGTGTGAGTGCATGCCATGAGTTGGGCTTTTGATGGCATGGCCGGAGCGTGCCTAATGTGACTGCTTGCTGGGGTGGGGTGGAATCAGGGGGGTGGCAGCGTTGAGCCTCCTGCCCTCGTACTGTCTATCCTGCCGTGGCCCAAGACCCCCCCTGCAAACTTGAAAGGACCAAAGGAATCCCCCCCCCGACGCCCCTCCACACCCCTATGTTTTCAGAAAGCATGACATCATCCTTTGCACAAAGGGGGCTGTAGCTGGGGTTAATATGTGTTTGTAGGATACAAGTCCATCAGTCTAACTGTTCAGCTGAAAAGCAAGTTGTTTCTTTAATTTAGTTCTCCTGGTTCCTCAAGTTTTGTTTTTTTTTATTTTTGATCCCTATCTAGCTTCAAACCACAGCTTGAATCTGTTGTGCACCATCAAATGTTTCTTTATTTTATTTTGAGCTGAAAATAAATTACAGTTGCAGAATTTTCATAAACCCTTCAACTTTAATCGGATTGGTGCCTTATCATTTGGCTTTGTGGTCTGCAAACTGTAGCCACTCAATAAAGACAAAGCAGCAATTGAAGCTCTTCTAACAAATCTGAGATGCATAGAATTACTTTATACATTAAGACGGCGCCTTTCCATTTAACATGAAACTATTTTGGGGATGACAAGTTGCACTAGCTGCACATATGAGTGCAAACTGAAAAACCCATTTTTATGCACATTAGAGGCAAATCCTGGATGCACTTACAAGTATCCACAGACATGGACACTTTGCCCAAACATACCAGCTAAACTGTTCAAATTTGTGCATGAAACAAGATGATGACATAATATTCTCTTCACCTATCTAGGAATCAAACCAGTTTGCAAAAGGAGAGCTGGAATGAGATCTTTTCATGTTAGTGCCTTGCTTGGAAGGTAAAAATACACACCTTTGTGACAATAAGGTTTGTAGAGGGCAAAGCCACTCCAAATACACACTCTCACACACAAACCTGCTATCATAAACATGTTATTTAGAGTTAGGAAGTACTCAGTTAAGATACACCACAAACACAAATCATTCCCTCCTTCGCTTTCGCGTTCTCTCTTCTCTCATATGAGCAACTCAGAGGTGAGAGCTCGTCGCCCTCGACTGTTTAATGGGGCGTCCGTTTGCCAACTGTTCCTTTGAGGGGGCCAGCACGTTGGGAGCCGGAGCTGGGATTTGGGAGGGAGGGCCGGTGCCGCTGGTTCAGACAGATGGAAGGGTGGGGGGGTCAGGCTCCATTCATTTAGCTCTATAAGACCAACAGAGCCCCACTTCAAACAACAAGAATGCAACCTGCTGGCCCCAATGTCTGCGAACAAATACGCAAGCACACACATGCTGCAACACATGTGCTTTTATTAGAACTTTCTTATTACTGTGATGTGTGTGTCTTCAGTTTGAAATTTACGTAAAAGGACAGAAACTCGACACCTGAAGATAAAGATGTCATTGTAGCCGCTTATGCTGCATCTGCAGCTCATCTGCCAACCTGTCAAACACACATGCACCATGCATTATCCACATATGCACAGTGGAGCATGCAAACACAGGCTGCGGAGTGCCCACCCCCATTCCTAGCCCTTCTATCCCTGGGACTCCTCTGCTACCACCCAGCCCACCCCTCACCCCCACCCTGTTCTGAATTCACTGGCACTTCCAGAAAGCTCCGAGGCGCCAGCGGAGCGGGGCTCATCTCTTGGGAACAATAAAGCCAGATCTTCATAAAAACTTCAAAAAGGCCTCGCCAAGTGTTTTATAGGTGCTTTAAAGGTTTATGGGCCCTGGGGAGGGAGAATGAGAGAGAGAGATGACTGATGCAGTAGTGGTAGACTTCACTTTTCCAACCCACTGTACCCATATATACTAAAACACACATGCCTGCATACCCACACATATAGACTTCTAATCTGCCAGTAGGTGCCAAGCTGAAGTCAGCTGGTGGTAAGCAGGGTGGGGCAGGGGGTGGCAGTGGATGTGAGGGGCTCAAAGAAGAAGTGGGGTCAGAGTAAAACAAGTGATCAGTTGGCCTTTTATTGAAAATAAAAAGAAGAAGTAATGTGTCTAGATACTGTTTTTCTTATTTACTCAGCTGCAAAGCAATCTCAGTTTATCCTGAAGCATGCTTGGCCTTTCTTGCAAATGGGATTAATACTGTCATAAATCTGTAAAAGTGCCAGTGCTTTGTCATTTAGACAGAGATGAAAACTATTTAATTCATTCAGATACTCTGACCTCACCCCAGTTATTTCCACCTGCACAGAACATCAAGTCTGGTGTCATCTTCACACACGAGGGTTATACACTGTGATGGTACCAGATTAACAGATGTCAGTGCATGTCTGAAAGGTGTTTTAGGGGAAAAATTTCAGACTACCTTTCTCTAAAATGACCCCATGCATCTTTCCAACCACTTTATAAGAAGTGTTAAAGTGATACTTGTTATTGTGAGGCTGGTGAGGCACAAAAAAGGTCATTTTTCTATGTAATGCTCTTTTTGTTTGTTTGTTTATTTTTATTACAACAACTAATTTGAATGGAAATGCCTACATTAGAAAGAATTTTCTGTTGTAATGTGATTATCTGATGTGTTACATAGCCACCTAACAAGTGATACCTCTCAGCTGCCAGGTTACTTCACTGTATGAGTGATCAACTCAGAATGGGAAAGTTGTAGGTTGTCAATGGAGTCAGATCAGTCCCAACACATAATGTTATTGTTCTCAAACAGGGAGCATGAAAAGTGTTTTGTTATTGGCTTAAAGCAACTCAGCAGCAGAAAAGCGACGGCTCTACTTACACTTACATGCTTTGGTTGAAGGGGCCCCGGTGTCAAAAGCATGATGTACATCCTCCTCTCATTCTTCTTCCTCAAAAGATCTTGGTTGCTTGTTAAAAAAAAAAAAAAAAAGAAAAAACATTTAAGAAAAAACATTTTCTCCAATATAGAAACACTGTTAAAGCTCACACTCCTCCAATGCTACACATTAGAACCTCAGTATGAGAATATGAGCTATGAGCTTATTTGGTTGTTTTGATTTGAGGACTTGTTGATCATTTTGCATGAATTTAAGCCAAGAGATTGAATACGTGTCTACTTTCTGTCATTTTTCTAAGTTCATGTCAAGTGTTAGGTAAGTGTGCCCACTTTTAATTTATGCAAAGTAAGCTAAAAGGATATGTGTACGTGTGTGTGTGTGTGTGTGTGTGTGTGAGTGTAAGTTATCTGGCCAGGATGCAGACAAACTCTTTGGCCCCTAATCTTCAACAACCTCTGAAAGGGTCAAGAGGTGGGGCACAGGGAGTCGCAGCAGATTAAGGCCTGAAGTCTGATCACTTTCAAGCTGCACCAGTTGCTGTTTTTCAAGTGGGCCATTTTGGCTGCACATAAGTCAGAGCAGGCAAACAGGCAAAGAACACTTTGGACTTATCTGGAGCATGGACATCAGCATCTGAATCTCACTTCTCTGCCAACGGAAGAGCTCATGAAAACACCTATCAAATGATTCTCCCAGATACCCAACCTTACCCTGAGACTGTTTAGATCCAGGTAATTTGATGAGTCATGACTCAGTGAGCCAGAACTGCACACACTCCACGTTGAATTTCTAATAAGCATGAATAGCCACTATTCAAGGTGTTTTTGGAATGTTTTCTTTATATGCATACAGATATATGCCAGTGGTTATATTTAGCTCGGGTCCTCCTGGAGTCAGAAGGTTTAAAATTAGGAGGTGTCAGAATTCCAGTACAATTCTTAAGTTACTGTCAATAAACGGTAAAGGGCTCTTAAAGGTATAGTATGTTGGCAAGGATGTTATACTGCATGATTTGTGTGTGATAAGCTGCTTGAGAAAGTGTGTGTGGATTTGTCTTGGTACATTTCTAAAGTGTAAAGCTTCTGAATGATACACATATGCATTTTCACAGGTCCATATATCAACATTTTGAGTGTGTGCAGTGTGCATGTTTGTGTGTCCCTCGCAACATTAGTGTTTGTAGGATCTGTTGACAGGGAAGCAGCATTTTATTTGCTCAAGGGCTGAAAAAACACATGGTGCTAGCAAGGGAACGCTGTGATATGAGCCCGCTGAAAGCAAGCTGCCTAGCCAGAATTCAACCCTGGGATCATGAGTCAACTAAACATATAAACACACTGTACATAAACAGAACTGTGCAACATAAAAATTTTATAACGCTTACAGTAAAATTACATATTTTGTGTCATGCTGCCAGACTGTTGTCAGTTTGAATATAACAATTCTTATTAGCAGCTGGTGTATCAAACCTGCATCTGAAAATGTTGTAATGTTGCAATTAGAAAGCTATTGAAAAGGTAATCCCATTAAGTATGGTGGTTAGTTTCTCAGTTAGCTGCGTCTGAGATTTGATGACATTTTCAAAAAATGGGAAAGTTGCATTAAAAAATGCCAAATTTTACAGATTATTTACCCTCAAACAGAGGAAAACAGACACAATGAAGTACAGAGGAGAAGTCAAGACTGGATGGCAGGTAATAGTGATGGATGGTGAGTCAGCATTAGGCAAGATCAATCTTTGCCAGTATAGTATAACATGTAAGTGTAGCAGAAAAAGTAAGGAAATTTGTGTTGTATTGTTTATTTCTTACCCTGATCTTGCAGATGAGGGACCGCCACTGGCTCTAAAATCTCATTCTGATATGTTTATCAATAAAACGGCATTCAGGTACACCTGAATCTTTAAACATGAGTGAATACCAACAGCAGAATATTGCAGGATCAACATTGCATGGGGGTCATTTTCCAGTTTCGCTGTGTTGCTCATTTTACAGAAGCATGTATTTCAGTATGTTGTGACAACAGAAGTGCTCAGATTTTAGGCGTAATTCTGCAGACATGATGTTTATAGTCATGTCAAGCCTTTTTCTTTAAGTGTAAATTAACCTGTGAGAAAACCAGGATTTTACTGCCCTTAACTTGCAAAATAGTGACATCATTGTTCATCTTAGGTGGGTGATTCTCTAGGCCTCGTGTGGCAATGCTCACCAGTGTCTGAGACTCCGTCTGCAGCTGCCCACCATTCAGTTTTCATCAACTAGATGGAAAACAATGTTGAAGTCATTGCAATTTAGCATGTGCAGAAACAAGAGCCCTCTATTTGTCATTTCCATTATTATTAGATGAGTGAATAGCTTTAAGGAAAGTAACATGATGAAACTCCAAGACAAAAGATTAAGCCTGCGGGAAAACTTGAAATATAATCTAGTTATCATCCTTCAGACTAGTGAGGTGAACATTCAGCTTTTAAACTAAGAAAGGGTGGCAGGGTGGTAATTTAAATGGTTCAACCTCTGAAACAGGAAGTGTTAAAAGAGAATGTCAGATGTTATTGCTCAGTGAGACAACGAGCAGGTCAGAAACTTTCTACACTCGTGCGTGGCAATCCATTAAGACCAAAGAAACCCACAGAAAAACAAAGGCACTTATTCTTTAATATTCATTTATTGTTCAATAAAAATAGATTTTAAAAAAGTGACGTGATGTCTCCTTCATGACTTTGCTTGATGGATCTGCCAACGACTCCTTGTAAACACGGGGCTTTGTTTTTTTTCCCTTTTTTTTTTTCACTGGGAAGGAAATTCAAACCCCCTTCTTCCCATTCAGCCTGCAACTTCACTGACATTTGAACTCTATAATAGAAACAGCCCCCCGCTCATTTACTTTCACATTTAGATACAGTACATTCATCCCCTGGATGTCTTTGTCTATGTACATGGTTCAGTTTCAGGCTGAGTGATTTGTTTTTTGACACATGGCCCTCCTAATGAACTGCTTTAAACAATGTAAATAAAGAGGACATCTAGGTGCAAGCACAGAAGTTCAAGCCATCAGCAAAACCAATTACAACTTATTATACATCTTTATACAGTAGTTACAGGTGAACACGTGGAAAGGTGTAGGAAGAGTAAACTCTGTAAACACTGAGACACCCCCGTTAGCTTCCCCTGTGACAGGTTCAACATCCTGTGAGCCTGGAATGCTACGGTAACTGAGCAAGGTCCTCCAGCTTTCTTCTTCTTTGGGACCTTTCTGATGCTACATTTCATTTTGGCTTTCCAGTGGTTAATGTTGCTGATACTGGGTGAATTTCCTAAGCAGAAAAAGAATGTATCATGTGGTTAAATAAAATTTAAAAAAAGAAAACAATACAAGTCTTCAGCATAACGTTTCTATTCATGTAAGTTACTGAGAGAATTGTGAACAACTTTCAATAGTGATGTTTAAAACTGAGTCATAAGGGATGTTTAAGTTGTTAAGAGGTTTCCTTTTATGTTTATGAATTCAAACAAATTTTTTAAATCAGAAAACAAAATTCACTACAGAAATAAAAAAGGTCATTTTAAAATAATACAATTTAAATTTCTGGACTTCAAACTCTGTTTCTGACTCGATTTAATGCCGCAATAACATTCACCGTGCGCCTTCCTAGAGCCGTCAATGCCCCACAGCATCCTGGCTGGGAAGCTGCACATTACAGCTTTTTTCCAGCCTGGGGGGGCAGTATTTTCCTTTAAAACTGCATCACATGGCAGAAGCTGGACATCAACACATTGGCCATTTTTATTGCACACCATGGCTGATTTAGAAAAGAAACACAACAAGACATTATCAGAGGAACTGAAGAAAAGAAAGCGAGAAAAGAACAGTGCAAGAGACCACATCAAACTGACTTTTACTGGCTGGAGAGAGCTCAGAGAAGAGACAGCATGCAAGGTGGATGACAAACTGGCCTTTGTGAAGGGGTGCCAACAGTGTGAAATTCTGTCACACTGCTTCTAGTGCCACTTTAAAATGAGGCATTGGCCGTTCACATTTTTTATATTTTCCTTTCATGAAAAGTTTTCTACTTGCTCAGTAATCAGACCTTTTTTCTAATTAGCTAAAATTCATCACTTGACATTTATTTAAAGTCCTCAAGCCCCTGTATCTCCAACATAAGGAGCATGGATAAAACAAAATGCCAGATTGAGATTTTAGTGCTAAAAACGAAACATGTCGGGAAGGGAACTTTTTAACGACAAGTCTAGCAACCTTAAATATTTCATATAGACTAACTCACACTAATTATTCACTTTTTTCTGTTCTGATCATCTCACGGTCATAGCTTGTGAAATATGTGAACACAAAGACCAAAATGATTGCAAACTCGGTTTCAGATACTGTGGTAGAAATGAAACTGCAGGACAGGCAGTGGAGGGCTCGTGAGCAAAGAAAGAGAATGAAGACAAAAACAAAGAAGTTAGATTCTAAATAGAGCTGTCATAATATCTGGCTTTCATTGCACAATTATTATGACCAGAATAATTTCAATATCTCCATATTATTGTAAGTCAATAGAAAACCTAAAATAAAAACAGCTTTGCAATCAGACCACGCCATGTTAGTTTTTCTTAGATTATTTTTGGTCGTGGTTGTGATATTATCTTATGTGCATTGTCAATACAATAAAAGTATTTTCAAAACAAGCCCACTTCAGCTTGCTCTGTCGGACAGCATCGCATCGTGGGAAGGTATCTGAATACCCCTATTTTTGCCAAATTTTCTTTAAAAGTTTGCTCGACTACAGAGAGTCTGAGAGCAGCCAGAAGAGACATTTTATCTCTAGGACACTGCTTCTGGTAGCTTTGGCCGGACTATGTCCACTGTCAAATTTCCACTTACACTCCCAGCTCTCCTGTTTGAACTGACTTCAACACATCCGTCAACTGGACCTCTCTGTTTCGACCAATCAGAGAGTTGATGGGATGATTCCTGCTTTCTCCAAACTGCCTGTCAAAGTGCGGGCTTGGGCAAGACAGTGAATGTGCTTTGAATGGTCAACTAATGCTATGTAAAGTACAGTCCATTTGCTATTTACTATAACTGAGTGTACTGTTCCTATCTGCCACACAGAGCCTGCAGCAGAGACCAAGGACCTTACACCTGGGAGGCGAAGCTCAAGATGGTCTTCTAAATCCCATCCCACACGTTTCCTGATATGCTATTAAGTTACATCAAAAAGTTTTAGAAGTTACCTGTTCACAGTGGTGCAAATCAGCATCAGTCGCCAGAAATCTTATTAGCTGCTGGAAACACACCATTTCAAAAACAACAACAAAAAAACAAAAAAGAAAACACTCACAGGTGTGTGTAAACAACAAAAATACACTACTATTAAATGCTAAGACTCATAAGTGGGTGTAGTTGAAAGTCAAATTATGAAACTTTCAAACCTCCAAAAACAGATTACTGACTTGTTTTGATGAATCGCACACAACAAGGTTGAGAAACTGCACTTTGCATTTTAACTTGGAGCATCTTGCAACAGCTGAGCTTCGCATTACGCGCTGCATCACACGGCAGCAACCTGATATCAGTACACTGGCTGTTATGAATGCACTGCGGCTCATTCATAAAAAAAAAAATAAATTAAAAAAAAAACCACAAGGGAACATTATTTTGAGGTAAAGAGCGAGAGACAAAAGTCAACACTGGACTGGGTTTTTGGTGGTACCTTGTATAGTAATAGAG
Source organism: Telmatherina bonti (assembly GCF_933228915.1). Classification (NCBI taxonomy): domain Eukaryota; kingdom Metazoa; phylum Chordata; class Actinopteri; order Atheriniformes; family Telmatherinidae; genus Telmatherina; species Telmatherina bonti. The sequence continues at coordinate 18,298,199 of NC_136630.1, read as the reverse complement.
GTAAGCGAGATAATGAGTAAATATTGAAATCTAAATGTACCAAAGTTTTATTTAACTTATGTGTTTTGTTGCCTCTCTCTTCCGAGTTTACAGATTCAGGACATTCTTCTGGTCTGGCCATATCTGTAGGGGAAAAATACACAAAGTAACTCTTTAATGATGCATTTAGTTTAACAGTCTCTGTTGACACCATGGTGTGCTGTGTGTTGTCAATGAAGCACACTGGTTTACTTAGCACCACAAATGACTATTTTTTTTACATTTTTAGTATTTTTTTCATTAGAGAGTTGTAGTATCTCAAATTCATTTTATTTAGTTAGAGTAACAAAAAACCTTATATTCTTATAATAATAAAATCTTTTTTAAGCAAACTGGGGTCATTTGGCTGCCTGTGATTTCGTTTACTTCTGGTTCCCCATACACTGCTTTGCAAACTGTGCCAGAAACCATTGGGGCTTTTGTATGAAGCCACTTTATATCTAAGACAGTGAACACATTTGAGAGGAAACATTTTCTCAGGAAGGCATTTTGATCTTTGTCTTGTTCATTATGTGGTATTTCTGAAAAAAAAATTGAGAGGACCTGGTGGAGGTCTTGCACAGAAGTTTTGTAACTGTTGTTCATAGCATCAAAGACTATACTTAACTATTATAATATATAGATTTTTTTTTTACCTTTCTCATGCCTTTGCTTTTGTCACTTTAAAAAAATATCACCTTTCTGGTTGTTGAACTTAAATAAAAGCAGATATTTCAGCTCCCTCTGGACTCACTAACGTCTCAGAAGTCCTCACTTTGAAGCTGTTTAAGAGAGTGTTGGAGATATGTCTTTATGTGTGATTTGCTTAGAAACGCCGAACCTCTTAACAACTTCACACATGCCTTTTACATTAGGATCTATTTGGGGAAACCTTGCACAAAGCTGAAGAGCTTTTTGTGAATATTACTAGACAAATCACAACAAAAATACTGAACTGGTTAAATTTTTGCACAGCTTGACTACAGTACTTTAAATGTACTAAGAACAATTCTGGAATGTTTACATGCTTTTCCCATCAAGTAGAAAAACAGAAAGTTGAAAGTATTGCTTTTTACTTCTCTGTTCTGAAAACCCAAATTAGCTGCTTGTAGTTCGTTTTTTCCACAAGATGACATGATCATGTTAGTCAACTATGCTACGACTGAGTCTGCTTTACAGAGGACTTGTTGCTGCTAAAGAGCACCAGAGAAAATTCATGCCAATGCTTTCTCTTCCATGCTTGACTGCTTGGCACCAGACGGCATTGTGGCCAAAAAGCAGTTGGGTGACAGGCTTAAGTGCTGAATCACCAGGTCGATGTATCCCAAGTGGGGACACTACACACCTCTGTGCTTCTCTCATCCATTCAGTATTCTGGGAAAAGTCCAGAGCCCACATCCTGGAAACATGGGGGCTAAACGGCTGAAGCCGACAGCTTTTGGGGGATGACACCATAAGAAGGCTCATAGGAAAAGCCCTTTCTGTGTGTGGCTTCGGAAGATGTTGGTACTCCCCATGTCATTTTGGCAGCACCCTCAGCCCAATGTACTGACGTCAATCAGAAAAGAAGTCAGAGAGAAGCTCTGCTAACCTTGCTTAGTATCACAACTTTTTGCTAAATTATTTCTGACAGTGCAAAAAAAAAAAAAAAAAAAAGGTTTTCTCTTTTGTTTCTACTTTGTTCTTGTTCATTTGGTGTCCATATGAGGGGGTGATATTCATAAAAGGGTTCAACGTATTGGAGAACACATTTCATGGAAACAGATTCTCAGAGGACCTCACATGAAAAAAAAAAAAAAAAAAAAAAAAAAAACTCAGCAGGAAAGATGGAAATATGTTATAGCTGCAGCTGAGGACAGTGTCACCACAGTAACAAAACAAAACGAAACTCCATAATTAATGCACACATTCATCAAAAGAGTCTAAAGCATTCTCTTTCCATTATGAGAAGTGTCACACTGTGGTGGCTCGGCTGTATTTGAGTGCTAGTGGTGAATACTCCTTAATGCGCACGCAGAGTTTTCCCCTTAGCCAGGGGTTTTGGAGCTCTAGGGGACAGAAGTCGTCCTGGAGCCACTTTTCTCTGTTGTCCACTACTAGCACAAGGCCAAAGTGCTTGATCTGTTCAGGGCTGTAGTACACACACCGCTCCTGTTCGTCGCTACCTCTGCTGCTACCCAGCATGCGCCGCGACACAACGTTCATCTCCTGCACTACCAGTTGGACCATCTCCCGAGCTGTTGTGCCTGGAGTCACACAAAGCTAAAGGGCAGAAAAAGAAACATTTTTTTCAGCATGAAAAGCAACAGCAGTTTGAAATGAATCAAATAACTGTGCATCAGTACCTTAACACTGGTCTCCTTTGGCAGGCCTGTGCGATACTGTGGGTACACTGTGAGTGTGACGTGACAGCCTTTCCTGAACACAGCATGTGACGGTGAGGAGAGTCTCTGGGTGCCGCTGTCCTCTGATAACGTGCGTGCTGGTGGAAGCTGTGGTTGGCAGCGTTCGCCAGAACAGCAGCGGTCCACCGAAGAGGGCCTGTGCCACCTTTGCTGAGGTGAAGTGGAGGGAGATGAGCAAGTGGTGTGGTGAGAGTAAGGCTGGTGGTGCGATGATTTGGTGGAGGGAAACTCCAGACTGCTGGTTCTGACACAGAAGGCCTGCCTCTTCTCTGTGATGTGCAACAGTTCGATCTGCCGACTAGGCAGGATGAAGTCACTGTCAAACAGTTCTGGGGCCCCCCGACGCCTTTCTCCTGCACACCGAACTCCTCCCCCACCTCCGCACCTGTCACCCTCCCTGCCCAGCTGCTGCTCAGAGGCCTGGAGGACGTCTGGCGTTGAATCCCGCAGAGCCCCACGTCCACCTCCACTGAGACATATCCCTCCTCCAGGGCCGCTTCCATCACTGCGCAGGAAACTACGGGGCTCAAAGGGTGCAGTGGAGGAGAGAGGTGAGGGGGGTAACAGGTCCAGCTCACGGGGACTTTGGGCCCGACTTGAGTCGTAGTCGCTGTCGGTGGTGAGGAAGACTTCAGAGGAACCTTCCTCATCTGATAGACCAGGGAAATCTGAACGATGTGATGAAAAGGACAGTCTGAGAATTTCAGTAGATGAAGTTCTACTCTTATTAGAGAGTCTGCATTCCTGCAAATGTGTCTGACCTGAGTGTTTGCAGCAGGGTTCTGGTGAAGGCATGGGAGAGGGCATGAAGTCTGGCTGAGAGGAGGTGGAGGGAGGTTTGTCTGGTATTACTTCCTTGGAGAAGTCAATTATCCAGCTTATGGAAATTCCTCCTGTTGGCTGCTTGTACCGGGCATACTGCAGGGCATCCATAATCCACCTTGCATCCCGCCACACCTCCTCCATTTGCTGTTTGCACAGTCATGATAGTTTACCTCACAAAGTTCATTAGGATCTGAGCAGGCGTAGTAAAGTATTCCAGCTGTATTTATTTCTCTGTGCATGCAATGGACGCAATCTGTGGTCATACCTGCATGTGTTCCTGAACCTGCTGGTGTTTCTTCTTAGCAGCAAGGAGTTCTCCTTCAGAGAAGGCCTCTCGCAATGCCTGCTGCGACATGAGGGATTCCAGCTCCAGCAAAGCCGAAACCCTACAGTACTGGCCGATGAAACTGGGGCAATAGGCATTAAAGTGCACTGTAATAGAAAGTACATCAAGTTAGGCAAAAGTAAAAGGAAGTGCTGTGCCGTTGATTGCAGGAAGCTAGATGTGATTTGAATGTGCCAAACATTTGATACACTGACCCAATTCGAAGATCTGTAGGGGCAGGGTGAGGAAACCGGAGCGGGGGGAATACGGGTTGTTCTGACCAGGAGCTGTGCACACTTCATCTGAAGGTGGTAGGAGAAGCAAGAAGGACACTTTCTCCCCAAACTCCAACACTTCCTGGCTGTATATACGGAAATCTTGTGCCTAGACACACAGACAAGTGTTTCTCAGTGAGTCTTTAATAAAAAATTAAAACACAAATGAATATATTTATGAGAATCCTTTCAAGAGCTCGGTGTTGTTACTCAAAAGCAATCGCTCTACGCAAACTCCACTCACTAGAAAGCAACCAGGCTTACTGTCTGATGATGACGCAATGTCCATTTGATGCTGGCATCATTCTTACCTGATTGCCAGGGATGTTGATATGCGCCATCAGGTCCTTGATGGCACTGCGCAGGTCGTGTAGGAGGCGGTGGGGAGCACTCTGCACGTCGTGGTCCATTTCAATAGACTCTTCCAGGGAGCTGAGGGCCTGCAGCCACTGCCACTCTTCCCTAAAAATGTTACAGATAACTTCAGATATTCCGTTGAAGTGAGCCGTCTAGCTCATAATATCATCATACAGTGTTGTCAAATCAACCTCAGTGATTTATGGAATTTCATGCTATTGCACTACATGATCATGACATATGAACCCCACCTTGACACGTTGCTGTTGTCCCGAATTTTGGTGTGACAGAGGACGTTGGGGAGTTTCTGGGGTACCAGTGCTCTTATCTGCTCCACTGAAGTACACAGCTTTAGGTAGCCCAGATATAAGCCTGGAGATAAAAGCTTCCTGCTACGTCTGTGATATACCAGTTTCTCCTGTGAACGGCAGGTAAACAGAGTAAAGTGATGCTATGTTGGTTTACACTCTGTTAAATTGAGCTGTTTTTATGTTAGTTAGGTCAGTTTGTTCTTGAGGGCCTTCAGTCTAAAATATTTCAACATGTTTAAAGAGGAAGTCGGCGCTAAAAAATAGCCCATCAGCACATTTTTTATGTATTTCATCAAACAATTTGTCCATAACGGCCCACAAAACAAATATTTCAGTGAACTGTGGTTTTGTCAGAAGAGACTTCACTATTGTTTTAGAACCATATGGCCAAACCAGTGCACACTGGAGACCAAACAGCACTGCAACAATAGTATCAGGTTTACTGGACTATGTAGACAAAATCAACTTGTGGTTTAGTTCCATATTATGGTTTCTGTGAACAAAATGGCAACATAACATCAGTTATATAACATTAAATAACAACGGTTACACTGTTAGATGATTATCATCATGAAGTCCAGCCTGTTGAATTGTCAGCTTCTTTACTTTAAAGAAAGGAGCTTTAGTGTTGGTAATTCATACAAGGCTGGCAGCTGTCTAAGACCTGACCTAAAAATTGGCATTTTAATGCATTTGAATAGAAAATGAGTGCCCAAGCAATAACAGTGAGGAATGGAAGAGCAGCGTCACAATGATGAATGTTTGTCTAAATAAAGAGTGCCTACACAAGCAGCAAAATGTAATTGAAAGCACATTTCAATTTACAGTTGCATTGTTTCAGCCACAAAGCTTCATGTTTGTTATGTCAGGTTTGGTTTTCTGTGAATGAGAGTTTTTAAAACTTGACAGCAAATCCCAGTGATTAAATGTTTAGGATCATTTCTTGTTGACAATGTTTCTTACATTACGCCTTTAAATCCTGCCAAATATCTGGGTGATAGAAAAAATGCGAAGAATGAGCCCATGTTAGCAACAAGCATTGCTGACAGCTCTCCATCAATGCCAAAAGGGAAAAAAAAAAGACAATTTTGCAGAACTGAGAAGACTTTGCTGCTTGTGTATTCTTGTAGGACTCACGTGGAGCGTGATGAGGAGCATGTCCAATGCAGTGGGCTCCTCAGGGGACGAGATGGACTTGCGCTGGAGTTGTAGTTTACAAAGCTGCGTCCACCGTACCCCATCCAGGTTGGAACAGGTGCTCATGTCCTTCAGCAGCACTAGTAAGGCATTACCATGCTTGTCTTTTATTGGCTCAAAATATACCTGGCCAAGGTCCTGGGTTCCCAGAATTCCCTAATAAAAAGGCAATCACAAATAACCATAAAGTGATGATAGTGACAAGAATTTTTCAGTTTAATAAGATGATAACTTCAACACAAAACTCTTGTACTACCTGTAGCTGGGAGACAGCCTGCAGCATCTTCAGACGAGTCTGCAGAGTGCATGAACAAGATGACTGGGAGGGGTTGAGGCACTGCTGGAGCCAGGAAATGTCCTCCCACAAGTATGACACCTGTTGCAGGGAGATTCATGAATGTAAAAACATCAAAACATTCATAATATATACATATATGTATATATATATATATATATATATATATATATATATATATATATATATATATATATATATATATATATATATATTATGTATGTTTTGATGTTTTTACATTCATATATATATATATATATATATACATATATATATATATATATATATATATATATATATATATATATATATATATATATATATATATATATATATACAGATATATATGTATATATATATATATATATATATATATATATATATATATATGTTTATATATTATTTGTAAGACATCTGGGAGCATGGGGTCTTAGTTTCTGAAAGAAAATTTACATAAATTCAATGAAGTGTCGAGATTGTTGTCTTTCTTTTTGTCTTTTTTTTTTTTTTTTTTAAGAGGATCTGGCAAACTTTTTTGTTATTTTTTTTATTATTATGTGTGTTTACCTTAGTGAACCAAAGGAAGTCCTGCATGAGTGAACTGGAGTAAGAATCCTCAATCTCCACAATAGGAATCTGATCTTCTGGCGTCACCAACACATTGTCATCTCTGTAGAAGATGGTTGTCAGATAGAGACCTCTGAGGGGAAGGGCAGGGAGGGGAAACAGGCAGACGTGTTACAGAAATGTTGATCCATATAGTAATAATCTTAAACAAACTGAAAGACTATTTTTACTGACAGAAACGTTAAGCTCTAGTACACTTGATGGATCAATCTTTACCCACCTTTTTAAACTTTTGACAAACTTGCTGGTGGGTTGGAAGAGGTGTCGCAGGCTTTTGGATACTGAGTGCTTCCTGCCTTGTGTTGGAGCTTTGCACTGCTCTGTGTGAAAAGTAAAACAGATTTTTTATGAGTCTGTTGCTGCCATTATAACAGACTTGAGTTTGATTACTTGAATGATGGTCTTTATGTTTAAAATGAGGGCTCTTAGGATCCCTGTGCCATTACTCTGATTGACTGTCCAATTTTCCTGCTAAACCAATAGATACTTCTGTGCTGACCAACTCCAGAAATATCTCTTTCAGTGACAGGCTGTTACCTTACTGACAACAAACCTGACAGGTCCAACAACATGGTTGAATGTTTTTTTGACGTTTTCGTGCTCTCCAGCGGTGCACTACCATTTGACAGTTGTGCTGACTGCAAACAGAAGACTATTGGCCTAGAGGGAACCACTAGCTCTCAGGTCTCAGGGGAGCACTAACTGTGTGTATATGTATTTGTGTGTGTGTGTTTACCCACACAGGCTATAGCTGCTGGAGCACAGCATGCCTTCAGCTCTATGCATGGAGCCACGGAGCTGTAGTAATTTGTGTGTGTTTGTCTGTATGTGTCTTAACCCTTTGCCACTCACTGACAGTGAGGTCAGTTAAGTCTGTGGGGACATGTTTATTTTTAGAGGGCCAAGAGGGGGTTGAAGGCAGGAGAGGGAGGTGTGTGTATATATGTATGCGTGTGTTTGTGTGGGTTCTTGTTGGTGAGATAACGCACCTCCCAACTCATTAAAAGCACTGAGTCCCAAAAACCCTTCATAGACTCCCAGGTGATCTTTCTCCTGCCCCAGGCCACTTAAAAGTCAATAAATCTCCTCATTCAGGGGCTAAAAAAGAACTAATTTTCTCTTCAGGTAGACGAGTAGAGGGGGAGTTACAAGAAAAAACAGCACCCTTCAGGCCCCTCTCACCTCCCCAAAACTCACTCCAACTCGCAACTCTGTTCAGCTCCAGTCCTCCTGGCCTCAGTCCCCATTTGACACTGAGTAAGACAGACAAGTAGGGCCGACTGCTGGGGAGCCTCTGTTAGTCAAGGCCTCTTTCACAGTTTAATTAATAGTGTTTGGACAAGAGGTAGAAGGTGGTGTGGGCCGTAAGCCGGACTGTGATGGGGGGGGCGGGGGGTGTACATTGACACGTGGGAGAGTCACAGTTGAAGAAGAGTGCTTGAAATTATTTGTGTCTGTCCATGTACATGCATACCTGTGTGTGAGCCTGTCTATCTTTCCGTGCAAGTGTATATGTGAGGACAGTAGACAATACGACTGGCAGGCTGCGGGGGGTTGCAAGAGAGGGGCAGCAGTAGTCAGTGTTAATTTATGCCCTCTCCAGACTCCAGCCCGAGACTTGTCTGTTACAGGAATAACAAACATGACCCTGGGACACGCCACCTTGACTACCGTGCCTGAACTCTCAAGCTCAATCAGCCCCCGTCTGACGACCCAAGAGCCACTCAATACTGACTATTATATTGCATCTCGCTCTGTTGCAAACACGGTCTGGTCACAGTGAACAATAGTAAGTAGGTGAGTGTGTTTGGGCATGAAAGAAAAAAAGACAACTTGGCCGATGCTAACTGCAGTTTGCCGTCATATGAAGGAGTCAATGTGGACAGGTTTTGACACTTATGGGACCCGCTTACAGCCGGCAGTGTTTGGGGATATAAACAGCTTGAGTGCGAGAGACGCTGATCTGCATTTTGTCACAGAGAGAGAGGTATTCAGCAGAGGAAGGGCTGAGTCATGGAAAGACTCAGAGGGGTGTGTGTGTGTGTGTGTGTGTTGCTGAGACAGAGGGGAGGTGGTATGCCATCTTAGTGCGCATGGACCCTCAAGTACTTGTCATGCCTCAGATTGTAAAGTGTCTGTCAAGGTGAAATGAAACACAGCAATTAGCGCATGTTAATTCACATGTTGCACCTGTGAATTGAACTGTCCGTTGATGTTTTTATTTCCCCAAAGAATGTTTCTGAAGGACGAATGCAAAGGTTGGATAAAACGCAGTTCTGTGTGGCGAGTGCAGCGAAAATGACAGAAGCCTCAGTAAATGTCAGAGGTTCATACAACCGCACTTTGCTTCACCTGATACTCGTATTAAATTTGATCTTAAGTTTAGGGTCAGGTGTATTTGTAGTTGTTAAGATTGTTTTTTAAACATGTTCTAACCTGTGCTAGTTTATAGATCAAAGAGAACAGCAACTCACACGCAACAGATTTAGTTTTGCAGGTTGAACTTTTAGCTTGGGTCAACTATCCAAATAGTTTAAGGTTTTTATATTACCATTTCATTTTTGTGCAAACAAAGCATTCATATTGATCCGAACTTTGTAAATACCATGGCAAACACAGTTGCGATGAGCTTCTTTTATCTGTCCAAGTAGCTGGTCAAGAGCTTCCTTCTGGCCTCTCTGGCGTGGAGCACGGCCGTCGATGTCCCTCCAACCTGAAGGGAAAAGAAGAAAATATCATTAACTATCTTTGTTTATAATTGTTTAGATTTATAGCTCTAATAAAAAAATTACAAAAGAAGTTTCTTCGGATGAACTTGTCACCATTAAAATGATGGATGACACTTCATAAGCAGATACTTTTATGGGCAGATACTGGAAGAACTGTGAAATTTAGTGATAACCTAACTTCCAGCCTACCATTTCCACTACATTAATGTTGTGATTTTTTTGCAAGTGAAATGAAAAAGCAGTCACAATATCCCTTAATGATGATATATCACAATTGATTATTTACTTCACATTTAATTTTTTTTCACCATTAAGCGCTTGACTGATGTGAAGCCTGTTAAAAGCTAACCCCTTCAGAAGAGTTTCTTATTTTAGAGCCCCATAGCGAAAACCAATTAAGGTTCCGCCTTGCATCCTGTCTCTTCTCTGAGCTTGTCATAATCATTAACAACCTCACTGGTCTTATCCACATTAGGGAAAAGGTTATTGGAACTTCATCATGATCTCATCTGTTTCATTTCTTCCCTGTATGCAGACTTGCTGTTGTCCACCAGTGTTGTGTAATTTCCAAACTATAGGATATAGTTGCTGCAGAGTCTGGGAGTATAGTTAAAAGTGAGCAGTCTGAAGAGTAAATGGTGCAGCTGTGATGTGCAGCGTCCCATCCTGACTGTTTACTGCTGCTGAGTCAGTTGCAGATGCTGTTGTTCACCTGTAGCAGCTGCAGCTTTCCTGCCAGTGGCTGGGAAATGATGGTGTTGAAGGCACTGCTGAAGTCTAAGAACAGGAACCAGGCATAGGTTTTCTTCTTCTAAATATGAGACAGCGTGACATGCAGAATGGTAGAAACCACACCTTCTGTGGATTTATTTCTTAGTGAGCAAATAGCTGTGAGTCCAGCACAATAAGGAGGCATGCTTTGAGGACTACAAGAGGGCTTATGATCCTTACCCAAATGGTGCCATGGTGGTGGTGGGGTTCTTACATATGCTTATAAGCAGACAGAGGTGAGGTTCTGAAAGCTGGTGAGTGATGTACAGTGAATAACCTCGCGCTGAACATAACAAAAACCAAGGAAATCATGTAGGACTTCAGGAGGAACAGTGCTGCCGCCGCCTCCCTGTACGTCAATGGTGAATGTGTAGAGAGGGTACAGACCTTCAAATTCCTGGGAGTTCATATTTATCTATGACATAGAAATATCCATGGCTGCCCTTTGTCACCAGTTCTGTTCATAACCTTCATGAAAACAATTTCTAAACTGAGCTGAGAGGTGGAGACTTTCCAGCTAAATTGGATTTGAATTTATATTTCTTTGCAGATTATCTGGTCCTGTTGGCTTCATCGAGTGGGGAGTTCCACCAAACACTGGGGAAGCTTTTAGACAGATGTAAACTGGCCAGGATGAGTTCCCTTAAAATCAGACGGCATGGTCCTCAGTCAGAAAAGGGTAGATTTTCCACTCTGGGTTGGGAGTGAGTCTCTTCCTCAAACAGAGAAGTTGAAATATTTTCAGTTGGGGTTAAACAGCAGGAAACTGACTATGTAGGATTGGAGGAAAATATGCAGTAATTTGGATGTTGGATCAATCTGTGTAAAGAGACTACTTTACAAATTGATATATATTCATTTAGTTTTCCAGTCTATAAAGAGGGATCCAAGCCAGAAGGCAACAATGTAGCTTTACTTGTACATTTCAACCCAAAGCTCTAGCTATTAATCATGAGTACTGACCAAAAGAAAGAGGCTGCAATCACAAGCAGCCAATATGAGCTTCTTCTTCTTCTGATTGGCTGGATTCACTTTTAGGGATCACTGCTCAAATGCATCAAAAGAGCCACTTGAGGTGGTCTGGGCATCTGGTTTGGATGCCCTCTGAATGCCCTCCCTGGGACGGCCCAAAGGTTCACTGAAGAGATTATAGCTCTCGGCTGGCTTGGGAATGCCTCAGTGTCCCGACCAAAGAGCCAGAAAACTTGAATAGGGAGAGGAAGGTCCAGGATTCTCTATTGAGGTAACTACCGATGTGATCCATTTCCAGATAACTGGAAATAATGGATAGAGAGGTGGATCGGTAAAAGAGACTTTATTTTTTGTTTAGGTTATCATTCTCACTGCAGTAAAAAGACTTATCTATCTAGACTAGACTGATGACATCACTGATGAAGTCTCATTATGACCACTCTGATATGGTTATGTTGGTCAAAGCAAAACATTTAAAAAGAAAAATATTCTATTTTGGTCTGTCTTGTAAAGTTTTGGATGAAAGTCAAAGTGGTGTGCGGTTCAGTTAATACACAACTTTGCAAACATATTGTGCGTGTTCTAGTGAAAGCGACACAGTTCATTCTGAGAGAAAGCTGCATTGCTGGAGAGACATAGCTAACTGCACATATTTGGACTCAGTATTTATGAATGCACACACACACACACACACACACACACACACACACACACACACACAAACAAACACACACACACACACAAAGTATGGCTGCCTATGTAACTGGCAAACAGAAGTTAAAACACTTTACTACAACTAAAAAAAGAAAAATAAATTCTGATTGAATTGCTAATTGTTATAATTTAAAGCGTTTATTGATGACAATTTATTCTTTTTGTCTGTCTTTTCGATAAATTTGCTCTTCTGATTCAATTATAAATATACATGTAATTGCAATCCATTATAAAAAACAAAAAAACAAAAAAGAGCTTCTTAATTTGTGTTACAATCACACACACCCCTGAAAACATGCATTTAAAATCATAAACACCCATTTTGAGTTTTCTCTTAATGATGGACTGGCTCTGCAGAGCTTTCTACCTTGTGTGAGGATGTGTCAGCGATAACCCACCCCCTAACACCATCAGCGTCCCCCCCCACCCCCCCACCAGAGCCCCCGAGAGAGGCTGCACAAGGCTGAAACACGGTGAGCTCTATTCCCGGAAAGGTGCCTGTCCCGAAGAGACAAGCGGGCCCTTTAATGGGCGTCCACGGCCCGGTATAAGGCCCCCACTGTTGGGGCCGCGCCGCGCGCTACAGCACAGACATGCAAATATTTCCAGTGGTAGGACCAAATGGAAAACACAAACACGCAACATCGAAATTAGCTCTGAGAGTGGGAGCAAGGGAGGGAGGTGGGATGGTTATGAAAAAAAGTGAGAGACAGAAAGGGGAAAGCCTAGTTTTTAAGATGGAGACACACACTTGCTGCAAAACACTACGTGATGATGAGGATAAACATGTTCATATGTTCCCCAGATGATAGATAGATAGATAGACATAGATATATATATATATATATATATATATATATATATATATATATATATATATATATATATATATATATATATATATATATATATATATATATAGATAGATAGACAGACAGACAGACAGACAGACAAACAGACAGACAGATATATATAGATAGATATATATATATATAGAAACTGAAATCAAGTTGTATAAGTACACTGAGGACAAGATAGATAGATAGACAGACAGACAGACAGACAGACAGATAAATAGATAGATAGATAGATAGATAGATAGATAGATAGATAGTGTGAAAACTTGGGCAGTGAAGTTCATTTAGTGAGAATACAAACACTGCAGGGGAACATGCTTGAATGCACTGCACTGTATCATCAAGGCTTTCTGTGAAATGTAGACAGACATGGAGACAAACGTCTTTAAAGACAATGGACACTTACTGGAAGGTGCAGCACAGGCTGGGATAGAAACTCCTGGAGGCCCCCATCCCTTCATGTTGTAGGCTGACACCTGTACATAGTAATATGTCCCCTAGAAGGGCAGGAAATTTGACAGTTAAGCTCAGTTTTGTGGTTTATACACGTGCATACAACCTTATATGTATGTGTGCAGTTGAGGTTATCTGTGTATGCCTGTCTCTGTGTTTAGTTTGCAGACAGCAAGCCGCTGTCTCTCCTTTCTCAGCCAAATCAATCAAACCAGCCGCCAACACTTACTGACCTCGCCTTGACCCCTGTCTTGTGACAGGAGAGAACTCAGGCTGAGGTCCTTTTGGGGGGTGGGGGGTGGGGTGGGGGGGGTGGGGGGGGGTTCTCTCATATAATAACAAACAACAAGCATATTGTCCATTTATCTACATGCCCACTTAAAAATGCCAAACATAAATCAGGTTGCAGGCTACCAAGCTGCTCTTTTTAATCATTTTGCTGAATTGCCAGGAGCCAAGACCTTCAGCAAATAACAACTAAAGAGTTTTCTAAGTGTCTTATATTCAGGGTGATAAGTCTGTCATGGCTACATGTGTGGAGATAGATTTATAAAATAAATAGGCCTTGCATGGGAAAACCTTCACGCTTGTGTGTGAATATTATTGACGGGCTTCATGGGGAAGCGTAACCTCCCACAAATTTTTTTGTCTGTCAGAAAGAACAGCTGGAGAAGCTACAGCTTAGTGGCTTTTTTTGTGTTCCTTAGTCATTCATAAACTACCAAATAAAGCGTGGCTGCTTATGCTTTATCTGGAGTGAGAGGAAACATTGCTGGACCAGATGCATGTGCAAATTGTTTTGTGTGGTGTGAGCTGTGTAGTTGCGTAGCGGGAGATTAAATGTACATGAATATAAGGTCTATCGGAAAAATCCTTTGATGAAATAAGGGGGATTTTACTTTCTGATTCTACAGTTGGCCATCATCTACAGTACCCATCGTTTAATGGAGACAAATATTCAAGCCAAACTTACAGAAGTTAATCCAGTGATGTTGCACTGTAGCAGAGTTGTATCCTCCACTAGCATTTCACCATCCAAAGGACTGAATGATGGCGTACTGCTCCAACTCACTTCAAACACACACAAGTATCAACAATCTTTTAATAACTACAGAAACATGCAAGATGATGGTCATTCATTAAAAGAACAGAAATATCATTCTCTAAAATTACTACAAAAAAGATTAGGATTTAGCCAAAACAAGAAACTTAAAAATGTTGTCATAGTGACTAGTTTGCACTCAATGAAATGATGGCTGACCTTTGTACTTGGTGACCACAGCTGAATTGACACAAAAAGGTTCCTGGAAGTCAACCTGTAGACTGGCGCTGCTGCTGACAGACAGGCGAACCACACTGGGAGCATCTGGAGGGCCTGAGGAGGCGGCGGAAACACAAAGAAGCCAACAGGCAATGTGACAAACTGGCAGCAGCAAGCAGATTAAAGCCTTCCACAATGTGTTACACATTACATTATCTGCTTGTAATCTCACTTATGCACGCTTATAACAAAATGGAATTAGGAGATGAACTGAACTGCTGTTTAACTGAACTGCATTATAAAGCAGGAGAAGCTGTGGCTTTATGTTAAACGTAGTAGTTCAGGTAGAAAGAATGAAATGTCTACCTTTCTAGTTAGCGAGTGAGAATATGACCACAAACACAATTCATATGAAATGCTGGTGTACATAATCATATTTTAGGTTTCCCTGTATGGAAGCCTTTAACGTAGCTATGAAATAAAGTGAAATTGTGAAAAAGAAGACATAGCATAAAAACAAAAGATGAACCCTGGGCTGCAGGAGCAATGTGAGTAACAATATCTATCAGCTGCTCTGCATGCGAAAGAATATCAAATTCACTTTAAAAACTTACTAGCATGCTCAAAGCCTGTCTGCATGCGCCGGAAGAGTCGTAATCTCCATTCCCAAGCCTTCAGCTGCCTCTCCCGGTCTGATCCCTCCAGTTCAGCAGGACCCTCATTCCGCACCTGGGCCTGAAGCTCAGATACCCGCTGTTCGGCCTCCTGCACCAGGGTGGCCAAATGCACCGCTCGGCCCTCCAAACTTACAACTAAAAGCGACATGGGAGAAATGAGGAAGCTCAGGCAATGAAAGGGCTGGTGACAGTAGAAGAGGTTCATTACTTGAGTTCATGAATTCAACAAAACTGGAAAAAGTGTTTTGTAAGACAGTTAAAAGCATATCAAAGATGAGAGATGTTTGAGTTGAATTTAAAAACTGTTAAGTAAACGCTCCTGTACAAACACTGCTATTTAAAATATGAATTTATATGATTGTATGTTCTCTGGAACGAAACAGTTTCATCACTAAATTATTTACGATCCAAAAGTCAATTGAGTTTTAGCAAGCCCTTCAAAAACACTGCCACTGCCTGCAGTGTTGCAAATGACTTCTGCAGGCCACTCTTTTTAATTTAATTGTTTTCCAAAATACTGCGACAGATTCCTCAATAAAGTCCACTTAATGTAACTAAGCAGTCTCTCTTTAGAGATGACATCACCTAGAAAATGACAGAAAATGGGGCAATGAAAGTGAGAGGGGTTAGAGAGGGAGGCGTATTCCTCATATGCGGTTCTAAAGGAACAAAAGTGGTGACAGCATGCATAGGCATCAGTTTAGACTGCCATTGTTAAACTATTTTCCCTGCAGAACTTATGGAAAATTTTGCATAACTGATTTATTTATACTGTGTCCCAAAGCTTCATATAGCCATAAGAGAAATGTTTGTTTCAGGAGGATTAGGGTGTTACTACAACACTGGGAACAAGGATGTGTGAAACGCAGCGCTTTAATAGATGAGCTGTAACATCCCATGAAAATATTTAAACCACAGTCACGCTGTTAGTGATCGTGACTTATGGTGGTTTAACGCAGAGATCAAAGGAACTCAGACACCCCAACTGCGTATGCGTGCAGATTATTCTAAACAACAGTATAGAACAGGTAATTTACAGCAGTGCAGTCAGATGAAGACAGTAGCGTACAGTACTTCTTTGGTGGCTAGTCATTTCTTGAGTGTTTGGGACTGGTGTGTGTCTGTGTTTAGTCTGTGTGGTCTGTGTTTGTTCGTTGTAGATTCCACTGTTGAGCGTTAGATTCCACTGTTGACAGTAAGTTTAAAGCTCCGTGTCAAAAAGTCCATCTGGGTGTTTAATTCTGCGGCTCTCTCTGTGTCTCCTCAGCTTGTCTTTGAATCCAAGCGTCTCTTCTGAGTGTCACTTCTGGTGTTCTCTTCGGCCACTTGTGTGAAGACCTAAAGGGGGGTGTTTTGTCACTTTTAAAAGAGAGAGCCTGAGGGTCAGAGTTAAGGTATAAAGTCTTGGTTTAGTTTAGATTTTTCTTTCTTTTCTATAGGCTGGACGGATAGAAGGGTAAAATATTTATGTTAGTGTATTCTGATTTATATATTTAGGCTTTCTAGACCTTGAAATATGTCCATATGCTGTCACCAGTGTGTGTGTTTGTTTTGACGTGTCCTTATTTCACATCAAGGCTGGAATCATCAATAGCTCACTAAAGCAGCTTTGTCTTATTGAGGGCCACTGAGGGATTCATATTGCGACTGTGAAGTTGCTTTTCAAGCATTTGTTTGATCATCTTTGTCTCTCTGGTAACCACACACACTGTGAAGTGAAGCGTGGCAATATCAATAAGCATCAGAATCAATTATTTTAAAGTTCAAGGAAAAGTCTGCAGTATCAACAGTGTCTGCTTTCCTCATATGGAGTTTGATTAGTGCATGCCTTAGAAAACAGCAGAAAGCTTTGTCTTTCCCTTACATGCCGCTCTTTGCTCCTTTTCTCTCTTCTTTAGTCTTATGGACTGCAAACACACACATACGGCTTACACAGTATTTCGGCACCGTGTACAAAGTAAAATCAAAGAGAGAGCCTCAGTAAACACAACTTTCCATTGGTGTGTTTTCAATTTAATAATACCTTTATAAGACGTCTGGCTCAGCTCTTGAAAATGTGTGTGTGTGTGTGTGTGTGTGTGTGTGTGTGTGTGCGCGCGAATGAACACAAACAGCCTAGGAGCCTTACTGGCGAGTTCTAATCATTAACAGAGGAAGGGAGTGGAGGCTCAGAGATCACAGAAAATGAAAAGTGCTTATGAAGATGACTAATATTGCATCATAATTACCACCCCTTCCTTGACTTTGATTTTGTTTCACTGCCAGCTGTAAACAATTAAAGTGAAACCGTGTGACTGTCAGAATAGTGGGGATAAATTCTTTTTTAGTGTAATTAATTTTTGTGAGTGTGTGTTGTTGTTGTTACGGTTAACACCTGCAGTTGTTCTGATGGCTGCTGATATTTTTAGCTCAGTTAATATATTTTTAAGTTGAAACTGCATGTGAAAGAAAGACAACAACTTTTCAGATACATTTATCAAGTGGGTCAAATGCAATCCCAAAGGAGGACCAGGCCAGTGTCCTCTTTATGTTGATCCCAAGTTTGAATAGATTCAGAGTTGTGCTTTGAAGGGGCATCCAATGTATAATCAGTTCAATGTTTTCCATACCAGATTGGTCAAGATTAACAACCCCTGTTGGTGCTGGGGTAACTATGGAAGGTGCGCTACTGTGGGCTGAGGAAGGGGAAGAGAGGGGTGTGTCCTTATAAATGGTAAGACAGAAAAAGGACAGCTAAGAGCTGGGTTTGAAAGCTGGGAATATGAATGTTGGGACTATGGCAGGAAAAGCTAGAATAGTGATGACCAATTCTGTACAAAGGCAGATGTTAGATATGGTCACTGGTGTTGAGTTTGATAAACAGCCTTTTCAAGCAACAAAGGTGATGAGAGAGTAATGGACAGGTTTTGTATCCACGATAGGAATGCAGAGGAACAAGTTATGGTTGACCTGTTGTCACCTTCTTGGATTATTAGAGGGAAAAGCACCATAACTCATGTTGGGAACAAATTATTCTTTCTTTTCACATGCTCGGACATGTAAAAATGATTTTTCTCATACCGCTTCTTAACACTGAGTAGACAAAACTTCTGATGAACAACACATGAAACATCACAGTGTCATCATCTGTTTTTATAAAAAACTTAATTCAATGCAGCAGCGAAGTGTTTAAAGCCAAGCCTGCCCTTACTGATTCTGTTGGAAAATGAAAGAATAAGTACAGTCAAAGCCAGGTGCTGCTAATCTAAGAAACTTCATTCATTTTTTATCAGAAAGGACTGGAGCACCTCGATAAAAACATCAGTTCTTATAGGTTGCTTGTGTCATGTGGTCAGGCATGTGTTAACACAATGCAACAATATAAAAAAAAAAACACAAGGTATGATCTTAGAAAGCAATTTCTGCTGCCCATCAGTCAGAGAATGGTTATGAGGCTATTTTCTAAACATGTTGGAGTCAATCACTCTACAGATTTACCAAGCTTTTGATTTTTTTTAAATCTCACACTGAATTGGCATTTTGGCTTACTTTTTATAAAATAAACAAATAACAAATTTCCTGATAAATAAAATTTGTACCTGAGGGTGTACTTACTTTTTCACATGACTATTTGGATTTGATTGACAGGAATGCTAAACATTTCCTTTGGGAAGAGGCCACAGTCCTTACCTTACACTCAAAGAAAGCTGCCTTAAATTATAACCAAAATAAGTAAAATTTACAGGAGTGAGTTATATTCAACTTCTTTCCCATATAGTCGTACAGAAGAGGGGAAATTAGCTATAAAGACAGGAAAAAACTTTTCCAGGCTATTTATGCAGCAAAACAGCACTTCCTATCATTACATATGGGGAATGACCTGTTTTTGAAGTCCGACTCAAGGTGCCTTTCCATGAATTGCTGTTGTTTTTGGCAATTTAACATTGGGTTTAATTTTCAGCCTGCAAGCTACTTCTTGAACGCAAACAAATCCTTTTGGGGTAATTTCCCATTCGTGTTATATACTAAGATTAGCAAAGGAAACAAAGGTTCAGATGGCTGTCAGTAAATAGTAGATACCATTTTTGGCCTCACTTGCAAATTCCGCTCAAATTGTATAATCAAACCAAATGTAAATCTACCATTATAATTCATTCACAATTATAAATTCTCAGACCACACTTGGAGAAGTGATTTAAAAAGTCCCTGGGAGCAATGGGGTTAATCTCATTATTGTTTGTTTGAAGCAAGTCCAGTGGTGAATTGTCTTGTACATAAAAGGTGCTATACAAATAAATTGGCTTTGCCTTGCCTTGCCTATGCAAAGTTATGTTGCGTATTATTTACATAGAAACTGTAGCCTTTTTTTGTTCCATTACTATTCACACAGATTTAAAACAGTCAACAGAGCCTCTCTACTCACAGTGGGGACTCTCCTTGGCACCAGCTCGTAGCAGAAGCTTGGCCATGGGTACGTTATTGGTCATGATGGCGATATCAAGAGGCAGGAGGCCCTCGCTGTTTGGAGTGTTAAGGTCCAGCTCCTCCAAACTGTACTGGGACAGAAGCAGCTGGACCAAGTCCAACTCTTGGTGCTCCACTGCCTCAAACAAAGCTTCATTACTCTGGAACTGGGACACAAAGTTAACATAGAGTTTAGGATGAACATAACCAAAGCTCAGTATTTTGAGACATAGCAGCCTAACCAACACCTCAGTAAAAGTTTGAGTAATGAACATCTTTCAACCTCTGCACAGATTATGTCATTTTTGCTTCATAGTCATTTAATAGGTGTATATTCACTGCATGGGGTTGTCTGATCAACTCGCTTGCCTTTACTCTTTCTCATCTTTAGATTCCAATTCTTCCTGGGCTTATGATAGTTTTTTCGTTCTCTGACTTACTATGGTGATTTTACGCAGCCTCTCCTTGTCTCCTCCCCGTCCTGACACCACACTATCCTCCAGAACAGGAGGGTTGGTGCCCACGCGGAACTTTCCAGACAAATTGCGGTATAACCGTCGAGCTGCGCTTGGTGAGGACAGGCCGGCTGACTTGTGAGCTGAAGTTGGCTGGTGGGACTGATCCCCTCTCATGGGCTGCGTCATCTTGGCAGAGTCAGCCCTGGAGGACAGATGGGTGAGAAACACAAGTGATGGATGACAGAAAGAAGTGGGGAAAAGAATCTGACCCAGTATATTGTGACAGAAAGAGACACGTTTTAAAAATATAGCTAGATAGAAAAGATAAAGTCTTGTTTAATTATTTAAGCGGCCTTGCAAAGCCACTCTGCTTCTGCAACTCTGCTTGTACAAATTCATGGGTATAAATCCTGGGATACTGTTTAATGTCCCAAAGAATTACATACATACATGACTTACATTGTGCAATGGATCCACTCAGCATACAAGCAGTTTAAAAAATTTAATAGCTGACAGTGGAGGGTTGTCAACATTTTTGGGCCCCATGAAGCAAAGCCATGTCTACTAGTCGCTCCCATTTACAGGATGCATATGCAGAAGGGTGAACAGGAGATTTAAAGCTTTTTTTCTTCTTCTTTTTGAAAGATTTTTGGAAAAAACAACACAAGAGTTGCATTTCACACAAATGTTTCACGTAGGGCATGGCTATTGTTGTCATTGCTGCTTCAAGAAACCAGTAAACATGGATTCTTTACACATATCTAAATGCATTTAAAATTATTTAGCCAACTTTGCAGAGATCCCATTCAATTCTTATCTAAACTAACTAAACAACCTCAAACACATGCCAGATGAACACATTCGTTTTTAGTTCTCATTCATAAGTACCATAATATAAAAGTTATTCTGAAGTAGTAATTACTGTCTTGTAACCACTTTGCTGTCTCATCTTTTTCCCCCAAAAACAAAAAAAACACAAATCCCCATCTCTTGCCACGGGTTTCTTGGCATCACTGGTATGCTGGTTATACTGCACCTCTCTATTCTGCTATGACAACTATGTAGATGACATGCATCTCGAGTCTGATCCATGGCGCTCACACACACACTCAACTGCTGAAGGAACTGTCAGCAGGACTCTCCAGGCGTTGGTGACAGACTCCGTGTTGGGTCTCTCCAAAGAGAAACAGAAAGATAAATGAATTCCTCAAATGAGCCATTTTCAACAGCTCTCGCTGTAGTTTGTTTCACCACTCCTTATATCTTTGGCACTTGTTTGTCCTCTCATCATCCCTCTCTCTACTTGGTCCTGGTCCTTCACTCTTACACTTTATCTCCTCATTGCTTCATTTCTTTCCCATCGTCTCCTACATTATATCTCTACTTTCCTTATTTTTTCACCACTATATTCAGCACCGAATCATCATTTGATGCCAATACTTTATGATATATGACATCATTCTGATACCACAGCCTCATAGGAAGATTGTTTACACATTTGATTTGAAAGAGAGCTTTTATATTTTCCCTTAAACAGCTATTATGTTAGGTGTTTGACCAAAGTACATGTGCATCTTAAAAAAACAATAACTTTAACATAAGCAGACAGATGCTGAGGTGAGTCAATAAAGGAATTATTTTGGCCCATCATACTACATGCCAATCACAGATTTGTCAAGGTGAGAACATCTGTAGGAAAAATGTTATTTATACTCTCGGTCTGCAATGAATGTGTAAGCCCACATGAGCATGCATACGCACTCAAACCCTCCCCCATCACATGCATTTTGTACAACAGCTGACAGCGGCCCACATTGTAGACTTTAAAGCAGCCCCAAGCCCTCGCAACAAGGCCTTTTTCACAGCGCCGATACACCTAAAATACCCCCGATCCCCATCCCTTCCCGCTCCGTCCCATCCATCTCCACTCCATCCCGTAATAGAGGCCTTATTTTAGACATCCTCGTGTTCCCGGCTGGGCCTAACCTATTCCAGGGTTCCAGATAAAGCGCGGCAGGTATTTGGAATAATTTTTCCATGGGCCTGGCCCGGAAGATAAAACAAGAGATATATTTGTAATGCGTGTGCTGGTATCCCATTTCAAAGAGAAAGCCCATTGGAATGCAGCCCTAGGCTTATTGTTATTTGCCTGAGATGGAACAGACTACTTTTTTTTTCTGTCGGCAGGACGGTGCCCCATCACTCTCTGACGACATTAGGATCTGGTTAGCATAGCGTGTGTATGTCTGGTCTTTCAAAGCGATGCTGCATGCCACACGTGAGACTGTCATATTATTTGCCAATGACATGCCCCCTGCCACCAAGAAAGTTTAAAGATATAATAAACATCTTTTATGATAAATTTTAAAAACAAGCTACACAAAATCAACCTATAATAAACAATCTTCTCCAAAAACCACAGAATAAAATCTGGCTTCAATCATGATTGACAAGGAATGCGCTGGCATGCATGTCTCAGGCAAAAGAAGAAGCAAACACAGATTTTTGTGAAGGCACAAAAACACTAAAACAATAAGGTGAAAATATTAGAGCTGATGGATGGAGTTGGTTTAATCCTATTATAACATTACTTCAGTTTATAGTATTATATTTACAACATATAACATCAAAACTTACAACACTTTTAAAGCAGTTAAGACAAGTTGTTCATCGCTGTGGACCATTGTTGTTTCAATGTTATAAAAAATAAGAACAAGAGATGGGAAAATAAACAAGCTAATACACATGAACAAGTGAACAAACAAATTGCAGACAATATCCTACAGTTTTACCAGGCTAGAGAATCAGGAAGTAGCTTTTCTCGGAAACCAAACGTCTCTTCCAAGATCTGGGTTCCATTCTTGGCCCTTGATCAATCCCACATCAAATGCACCCACAAACAATCAACACCCCCCAGTTGCAAACACACATCTGCTTTATTAGTTTTATCAGCATTTTGACAAAAAAAAACAAAAAAACTATTCGGGCCTCTGTGTCAGTGACTCAGATGTAAACAAAAACATGCAGCGAGAGTCTAGACATTACTGACTAAAAGTCATGATGGGGAAAACCTATGATTGAGGCATATTTTAAATAATTGTAGGCTCCAGGATTGCATAAAGTGCACAGTTTGTGGGATTTTCTGCTCAAGCTAAAAGTCGGCCACAAGTACGCATGACAACAGCTAATAACAGTTATGGAAAAGGGCATGTCTAAGAAAATATAAAAAGTATTGAGCAAAAAGGAAAATAAAAAATGACTGATCGGAGTAATTTCAGTTTCTTGAAATAGCTTTAAAAGCAAAGGAATCCATGCAGTTGTCGTTCACAGTATCAGAGTAACTATACAATATGCAAAAAGAACAAACGTGATTCAAATGTTTGTAATATTCTTAAATACACCCAACTTCTGTTTTGGTGATTTATTTCAGCCTGACTGGATAGTTAAAGAAAGATTTAAAACATTTAGAAAACAAAATGTTCCTCAGTTAGTGGTTTGTGTTGCTCTAAATAAAAACAATGTTAAATTCAACATGTCTAACATACAGAATAAACTGGTATAGTTAAGTGCATGAACATACAGGGGTCATTAATTCCCACCTTCAGGAGTGTCTGTGGCACAAAAAAGGATCTTTTGATGGAGGATGATAAAAGAAAATGATATGAATTGAAGAAAATGAAAACTGAAAATTGATTTTAAAAAAAAATGTGTGCAGAGGTTTGCAGAAGACTTCTCTTTATGGGAAACTTTGCATAATGGACTCAAGAGTCCAAAATGATCCATTATTTTTCCTTTATTTTCTTTCTCAACACCCTTTTCCCCCCATCACACCAGCCTCCAGCCTGTTTTGGTCATTTCTCTGCTTTTCCTCCATATCAAACCTGACTACATCACTTGTCAACAAATACCAGAGTTTCACAATGACTCGTCAGCCTCCAAACACCTCATTACCACCAGTCCAATGCTGCGAGTCCAGTGCTGTGAGAACACATAAATCTGAGCCGTATGTTAATGTGCGGCTAGTCATGTTTATAACACACAGTAACATTAAATTAGTAGACATGTATTACATCTGTGGTGTGCATAGATGAGGTTCCACAAGATAAACTGAGGACTGGAGGAAGCATGGAAAGAGCTGCGGGGAAGGCAAAGAGCAGCACTGGGACAGTGCTCTCTGAAAACAGCGTGGTGTTGGAGGGGGTGAGAGAGATAGGCACTGAGAGCAGAAACTTGCACATATTCACTCACTCAAACACACACACACACACACAAACACACACACACACACACACACACACACACACACAGACACACACACTTGCACCTACACGTGCGAGCACACAGACATGCACAGAGTACACTAGCCGCTCTAAATGTGGCTTGTAGAAGGAAATTCTGAAATCTGAGTCTTGGCACCAGACAGGCTGGAAGCAGCCGGGCTGCTGGATGCAGAGAGGGAGAGACTGAGAGAGAAAGGGGGCTGATGGCGGGAAGGGAGGGGGTCAGTAGTGCTAGAGTTGTCTTGACTCTTATCAGCTTATAGACAACATGAGGCCACACCAGCACCATGACCTGCAGTTTCCCATGCATGCAACAGATGAAGATAAATACACAGATACACACATGTTAAAACAGTAATGAGCCCTTAGAGTTGTGCTTTCTGGATGATATTTGTTTTGCTGTGTGCGTTGGTGTGCCTGCTGCCCTTAAACCATCAACAATAAACAACCCAATGTGGATGGATTTATTAATGAGAAGTGCAAAAAGTAGCAGACTGGTCCCTAATGTGCAACTCTAGCACAAACAAGGGATATTAATGATTCAAATAACTTTCTCTGTTTTCTTTATGGACTTAGATGAAAGGTAACGGCATCTTTGTGCATTGGGATATTGAACCCCCCTTTTTCCTTTGGCTTAAAAGTCAAATGTGTGGCACGCGCCATGCAAATACGGGAAGCCATCAGCTTTTGTCTTCTTATTTAGCCCCTGTGGGGGGTTTAAAGGCCTCTTGGTTTAGCTCAACACTACTCGTGGCAAGACTTCTTGTTGCGTTCACCAGTCACTCTCAAAAAAGAAAAGGAAAAAAAAAAAAAAACTCCTTTAACTAAAGCTGGTGTTTTTGAAGATTGGGTGTGACAAAATTTGCAGTGTTTGAACTAAGACGTTGGTCTTCAATGGAAACCAGGAAGTTTCCACAGCCCAAAAGTCTTGTGTTTTGTCCAAAAGTTTTGAAAATGCAAATATATAAATAAAAATATGCAAATTCATGAGTCACTGTATCCCTTTAACTATCTCACTGGGTCTGGTGCTTCTTGGTTAGCACTGAGTGATGTCAGACAAAAAGCTGAACTAATATTAACAGGTGGGTGCCCGATGAACAGAGTAGGCCTGTCACAGTAACAAACTTCGCCTTGCGATTAATTGTCTCAGAAATTTTTGCGATAGACGATAATATTGCGCTACGCAACTATTGTTGTCATTTCGAGATCATTTTAAACTAAAATAACAATAATGCCATAATTATGCAAGTACACCCTTTCAAAGATCAACATACTTTAATTTCTAAAGGACATTTAGCTCAATGTGCAGACTAGTTTATGCTCATCCAGCCCCCAGTCTGCTACAACAGATCAGGATTTCTCCTGGGGTTTTGGCAATGTGGTTATCTGGAACACATGGTCTCTAAGCACTATGTAACAGTTACGTAGTCTATGGTCAAGCTCATATAAGGGGACATGTTTGGACTGGACCAGAGGTGGGACAGTAAAATTGAATGTCTTTGATGGCCTTCAGTATGTCATTTTTCATGTCATTGTAAAGTTGTGGATTTGCCATATGTAACACGTATGTTCATCCATGCAATTCATTTTTCAAAATGTCGCCTTTTTTACATTATTAAAGGGCAGCATCGCTTTACCAACCAAGCTGTCTGAGTGCACGTCATGTTGCACTGTCCTGTTAGTATTTAATCTGTCCGTTAGACACCCCAGTGATCGTACTATCGGGAAGATGGAGCTAGCCTATCTGTTAAGGTCTTTTTTACCCAGCTGGGAAAACTGCAGTTGATGATTGTGTTTTAAGTGCAGATTGAAGCTTGTTGTATTGCCATGTTTAGTTAATACTGTCTTAAAACAAATTAGGCAGAAAAGAAAGACAAATAGAAAAAAAAAAACGCTTGCATTTCAAGAGGCCTTCGCACCGCCTTCGGTGCTCGGGCCTAATTATTGCGTCCAGAAAACTTATTGTGAGCATTTTTTTTTAATCGTGCGATTAATTGACTTATTGCGACAGGCCTAACAGAGAGGAGTCTGTATTGTCTTTTTTCATATCACAAGCTCCAGGACATGGGTCAGTCAGACAGTAAAACTCACACCAGGCAGAATATAAATACAGAGCTACTTGTTAACACCAAATTTATAGAATCTAAACAACATTTTCCCACTGTCTCCTATTTTCCCACTTAGTAATTAACTGTGGCCTGAACTTCCTTTTGATAAGCTCACACAGCAGATAAGATAGGTATTTGTTTCTTTTGTGACCTATCCTGTTACAAAACTGACAAAATCAAAGTCTTGGTTGACTGTGATAAGCCAAAGTGTGTGCTGATGACTAAGCAGGTGACTCATGTCCTGGTTGTTGGTTCTTGCGCTCATGTTCGGTGCAGCAGTTAGTAAAATAATACCTGAACACAGACCTGGGCGCTTACAGCCATGTGTGTAGAGCCGACATGGATCACAGTAAATTTAACACCATAATGAATGCTCCTGTATGAACACACTGGTGCTGTCTTTTACTTTTTTCCTCTATCTTTTATCCTGTCCTCTTTTTCTCACTTTCCGTCGCGCTCCCTTGGGAGAATGCGAGAGAAAGAGTGGGCAGTATGTTTAACCTTTGAAACTGGCCTGCTGTGCTGAGCAAGGCCTGCCACCTGTTGGCTCTGTGTGTGTGCATGTGTTGTGTGTGCATGCAGAGGTAAATCTCTCTAATTTTGATGAGCAGAGACAACAGTGGAGTCACCATGGGGATGAGATGGCGAGCAGTGGCCGACGTTCTCAGGAGGGGGAGGGTGGGGTGCTTCCAAGGTGGGATCACCCACATATAAACATACACACAACCCCTCCTCTATCAGAGGCTTGGTGACACTATGTCTCCCACGGCGATCGTGGGTCCAGCCTGGGTGGCTCCAGGCTCTGTGTGTCTCTATGAGTATGTGTATGTGTGTCACACCAATGGGGTCCCTGCCTGGGCCACCATATGCCACCCACCCAGCCAGGGAGGGAAGGGTGGGGGCGACCCCTGGCAACTGAAGCCACCAGTTGGCTCATTCTCTTAGTCACACGCCGGCCGGGCGCCATGTTTAAAGTCCCACGGCTATTTATCTGTGGTAGGTTAAGCAGGAACACCATTCTTGTAAATGCTTTGCACAAATGATAACATACATACTCATACACATACACACTGCTAAATGGATGAATGAAGTACAGGGACAGTGGAAAGGGTGGCAACATCAGAAAACCAAACGACTCATTACTTAGTGAATCCAAAAAAATTTTTCAAACTGAAAGAAAAAGGAAAAAATGGGTACTAAACAAAATTACATCACCCTCTTATCTACATAATAATAATTCTGCAATGCTTTTAAAGTTGTGTCTGCAAGAAAGTTTGGGAAGGAATCACTTTTTGTCCCAAGATTATTTATTGTTTCCTATGGTAAAGGAGACAATAAAGGACAGACTTAAGCTCTTTTTTTCTTATATTTAGAAACCTTCATGTGCAGCTTTTAGTGCCATTTCTACAGTGTAGCAGTGTAATTCTTTCAGTAGCAATGCTTGCTGCATGGTTATTACACTGTGCTGATATCTAAATTTTATCTCACAATGACCAATATGGTGACTCTGGTGGGATGGCGTAAATGGGGCAATTACAGGCAGTCAGTTAAATAAATATAAGGGAGACAATCCTCATTCATTACTATGTGCATCAAATGTATAAACAAAACTTTTAGGCTTAAACATGATCCACATTGATACAGACCTGGATGTCAGCACTATTGTACTTGTGCTTTCCTTATTATTCTTTGAAACATTTTTCAAGAACAAACAAAAGTGTATTTCCATTAGCGCTGCTTGCCTTTCATCACCTTGTTAGCGATACATGATGGGCCACTAACCCTCTTACCTACTGACTGTATGTCTCTGCACACACACATACACACACACACACACACACACACACACGTGCAATCACACACATACACACACACATAAACATGTGATGTAGACCACATTCACCAGATATTTTCCCACCCTTCCAAGTCTTCGGTCCAGTTTCAGAGATCTTCATCAATCTTTTGCTGACTATTTCCATCATCCTTTCAATCCATCTTTTCATCTGATTCCGTCACAAACATCCCCCTCTGCTCCACTTTTCTTCAGTACTTCCTTCTCTTCTTACCTACTTCAGTCTTTTCTGACATCTCCTGTCACACCCTAATGTCTCTTTTTCTCTGCCTGTCTCCATTTGCTCTTTCTCACTGCCCTCCATCTCCACCACCATTTCTGTGTGTCTGTGTGCTGAGTTGAGGTTTGGAGTGGAAACCAGAGTATCAAGTCAGAGACACACAGGACAAGAGGGAGCCAGCCTCATAAATCTCACTGAGTGCAGCCCACAGCATCCAGAGTCAAAAACACAAACTTTGTGCATGTGTGTTTGTGTGTATGTCTACATGTCAGAGACTTTTCGTTTCTGCCAATACAGGTGTGCACATGCCCTTTATAAGTACTTGATGTCACATGCATTTTTACTTGTGGCACATTTTACAAATGTGCATTCATGTATGGAGTGTTATACATCTCAATATGTGTGTGTGTGTGTGTGCATGTGTCTGTGTGTGTGGGAGTTTGTGCATTTGTAGGTAAGGATTACAAAGAAAAAGGACAAAGATAAAAAAAAACAGCACTGGATCAGGACTGATCCAGACCAGAGAAGTTTGCAGAAATTCTGCTCCCTCATGTGGAATCGGAGGTCACTCATCTTGCCAGAAGCTCAGCCTCAACAAATGAATTCTGCAGGTTAAGAAGGAGTTGATGTACAAACTTGAAACGGCAAGGATAAATGTTTTGTTCTGAGGAAAGTGTTTCACAAAAACCTTAGGACTAAAAAAAAAAAAAAAAAAAAAAAGCCATAAAATCTTATCTTACAAGTCTCATTAAACCCTATTGTTAAAGTTAATTTCATAGCTGTCTTACAAAATATTAATAATAAATATTTAACAGTATTTATTTGTGTTCCTTAGGTCAAGCCCCACTATTGGCTATAGAGGAACATTTAAACACCTTCATGACATTTTGCTGCTTTCGGTTAAAATAAAAAAATTACCATTTTTTTTGGCTTTCCAACCAAAGTCTCAACATTATTACATCATTATCATTAGATTGCAGCACATTAGAAAATACACACTGCTGCTAGATTAATTATTGATGTCATTTAAACTATAGCAGAAGAAGAAGGAGGCAAAAACAGTGGAAAAATTATATGGAAGCAGTGATGGAAATTTCTGCTCATTTTCATTTCATTGTTTAGATACACGTGAATTGAGATGATTATGATGGTTATTCAAAATGACTGCAGTCAGCTCAAATATCTGCAATCAGGCGCCTGTAATAATAGGCCTACTTAAAGAACGCTGGAAGAGAAATGTTGTATATTTTCAGTGATGCAATGATCTGGTTTTGAACTGCAGTCAAGTTATTTATTGACTTTAGATACTTCAAACTAAGCTGTACACAAGCAGCTTGCATTTGGGGAAGCTTTTTGATGTTCCAATACATTTTAAAGCAGACATAAAACAGAAAAAATGTGTCAAACATCCCAGTAGAAGCAGAGTCAGACCATTCTGTTCCTTAATAGTTCTTTAATGTGTTCTGATTACAAATTCGAAAGAAGAAAATGACTGGCATTTATACCCTTCTTGTTTGTCGTTTTTTTGTTTGAACTGATGGCGCTCAGCTGTAAAAGAAAGGAGAAACTCTAAGGAGAGACTGAAAAAGAAAACGTGGGTAATATTAAACCAAATTACAACCAAATGAGGCGAGTGGCAGACTGTCCAAAACCACTTTACACCCAGGCTTTCTGAGCATTGCCTCTCTTTTTCCACCAAGAAATTAGCAATTTCTCTGTGTTCTTTTATATTCCCTTTGTGCACAGTTCATAAGGATTAGCACTTACCCCCATTGCCCCCCTGTGCACCCAACCCAACACAGTGCTAAGCATTACAATGTGTGTTTGCTCTTGTATATGTGTGAGCATGAATATCAAGGAGAAAATCAGACGTGCAGACACGAGTTTCTGCCACTCTTGGAGTGTGTGCCTGTATTAATATAACGTCTGAGGGTAAGGCAGGTCAGTTTCTCTCCTGACATCAAAGTTAAGATTTCATCCTCTGAGGGCTGTCAGCATGGGGTTATCCCTGAAGACAGGCTGGCACCAGGCAGAGCACAAGGCCTTCAGGGGATGGAGAGGATTTAAGGTCTTCGGTGCATACTGCACAACCACATGCTTCTCAATCAAACACTTGCTGGTGTGGTACCAACTTTATTTTTTCTGTTTCAACTTTTATTTATAAAGTGTATATGGGTCTGAGTGCTGAATGCTACATTGCACGTGAATTTTTATGCACTTAAGGAGGATATAGAGTTTCTCTGCAAGAGCAACACAGAGAAACTGTTTTGGGAAATAAAGACTACTAGGCCGATATGTCTAGTAGCTTCTCGATTGTGCTCAAGGGTTTTGGCAAAGGGCAGAAACAGCCTCTCTGTCACCTTGAGAGGATGTGGCAATAAAGACTATTTAGCTGTCCCTATGCAGAAACAGAACCACTGTCCCCTTATAGCCTCCAGTTTCAAGTCTCAGACTCTACGAGATGTCTCCTGTGTCCACATCATGCGCAGGAAAGAAACAAACTAATATACACACCAGTTTGTAACAGATCTGTGTTAGACTTGAGTGCTTAATTACGGTATCAAATATGTATTTGTAATACTCTAAAAATTGGGACTGAGACTTGCACATGATTTGGTGAAATTTCAAGAAAAAAAACTAAGAAATAATATTCTAAACATTTTTATTAAAGGAATGACTGGAAATATTGACAAAAAATGATGAGGTGACAAAAAGACAGTACCATTCCTCCCCAGGGTGCAAATGAAATTATGTGGAGAAGGGCTGTGACTGGTCAAAGTTGAATCAAGGTTGTTGTAATTTGAGAAAATTGCAAGGATGTGCAAAATTTACAGGGATTTGCCTTGACGGTTGTGATCAAAACATTGCAAATTCCTGGAAGGACTGAAAAGGTTTCAGCTCTAAAAGTTTTGTGGACAAATGCATTGGATGCATGTCCACTGGGTGGATTTTGTAAATGAGAGAGCAACTCATGATCACCAGGTAGGTTTAAAAATCTTTATTAGTGAAAGCTGGGACTATATGTTGTTAAGAGCTAACATAAACACTTTCTCAACTTTATACCACCAACAAGTTATGTTACACTGTTGGTAGTACAGTAAGTAAAAGCTTTTTGTGGAGTTTGATAGAAGTGTTGACTTGGCTACAACAAGTTATATAGGTTTAACGTCTGCAGTGTACTTCTTTTTAAATATTTGAGTTGTTTGACTAAATCAAAACAAACTCAGGTACTCTTACCCTGTAAGTGTGGTTCATTTGAGCTGGTGTGAGAGCTATCAATCAGAAAACACATTCACAGTCTCCCAGAGTGGAGAATTGTCTCCATTTTTCTATGATTTTGTAATCCATTTTTCAAAGTTTGTCCATTTTACTAATCAGTGGTTTATTTTCTTTTGTTTTCTGCTACATTTTATTCTAATAGCTGACAAATCAATCTCTGATCTGCATGTAGCAACCACACTTTAAATATTCATTATTCAAATTGGACTAAGCGGTTTGGAAAATGAATGAATGAATAAATATTCACTATTTCCTTCCTTCCCCATTTTTCTCCAACCTTACCCCTTGTGTCTATTTAAAATCATTACTAGTGACATTGCCATTATCTTTTATAATCACATTTTCCTAAGTTCTTGCCAGCCCTCACAGACTTTGATAAACCTACAAAACAGCTCCCGTTTCAAGCGTGACCAGCACAGCCTCAGAATTCCCTTAATAGCTGTAGTTTGTTTGAATGTCTGACTTGAATAGACATACATGGCAATGGTCCACTGAACAGATAGTAAAGTGTTAAGCCAATTGAGACTGCTTTCCTGCCCAGGGCTGCTGGGAGGTTTCCAGCTTCATGTTTTATGTGTCTCTTGTCTCACATTACACTCAATTCATTCAATTTTAAGTTTAAAAAGAGGGAGCAGCATACAGATACTCACTTTAACCTTACTTTAAGAGCACACATCGGTGGATAAAAACCCTGCATTGTCACATTTCACTTACTGGAATGTGTTTCTAGGCAAACACACTCGGAGCTTTCTTTAACTGTTACACAATATCTGTCTCAGGATACAGAAGATTTATCAACTGTCAGAAAGGGATCCAGAGGCTCTTAGAAAACAAGTACCTATTTAGATGTAGCTGATCTCTACTGGAATTTCAGCACTACATTATATACACAAAGTGACAAACACTTCTGACAGTTATTGAAGCCAGGAAATAAAACTAGACAGAGAAAAGTATCACAAACATTCATTTTTTTAAAATCCCATTTAATTTACAATAGCTGCACCACATCATTTCAGCAGTGCCGTGACACTTTCATCAGTAAAATTCCCGGTATTAAAAAGTAATACAAGCTGGATTACGGAGACAGACAACAGGAAACGTTTTTTTTTTATGTTGAACAATTTCAAATATGCAACTGACTCAAGATGTTTTCAATAGATGCTAGTAGCACACATGTTTTCCCTTTGATGACTGTGCATTCCAGAGGAGCCGCTCTGGTCATGTCAGGGGTTGAACCAACCTTGTTTCACCTCCCAGTAGCATGACTCAACCCTCAACCCTGAATCTACCCTCTTGGGGTTCCATATTTATGATGTCACAAAAGCTGAGTCGTGCTCCTGTAACGGTGGCTCAGCCGGGAGAAAGTCTGATTCCAGCTGTAGCTGAAGCCCCCCCCACCTACCGCCATCTCTCTTGTAAATGAGCATGTCCAATGTACCCACTGTGTTTCATTAAAACCAGACCACATCAATCAGGGCCTGAACTTTAAAGGCCAGGTCCCCTCTCTGGCAACATGGGAGAAAAACATGGAACTGTTAAAGTGAAGGACCTCACACTGCACATACACCTCAGCTCAAACACTTAACACCACATTTCTGCTGGAGGACCACACATCGCAGTGTCAGTCCGAGACCACACAGTTGGTCTCATAAGGCCAACAAAAGACCCTATAAGACCTCACACTAGATCCTAGCATGATTTGATAGGACCTCAGAGAATGACACACCTGTAGCACCACAAACCGCAAAGTAACTCCAGTGAAAAGCTACTGTAGTCCTGGCACAGCATTTAAAAAACCTCAAGATTGTTTGGAAATGTGACTACACAGTTTAACTTTATAAATTAGGTGCAAAGGAAGCAAAAGATTATTTCAAACCCAGGCGCATGTTACAAGTAGTGAGAAAAGCATAAAGAACGAGCCAAGAACACATAGCAGGAAACTCAGTGGGGGAAGCCAGAGGGGAAAAACAGCAGGATCAATGGGTAGATAAATGAGTCTAGGTCAGGCAACATGAGGGAGAATGAGAAGGATTCCCATGGGTGGGGACAGGAAGGCAGCCTCGCGATGGAAAGCTTTCAAACTCCTTTCATCGGCTGCCTGAAGACTGGAGCTTTACAAGAGCAAGATGAGCCGGCGCCACGAGAGCTGCTTGGCGCTCCTAAACGAAACCAAGACCCAGAGACAGGGAAGGACCCTATCACCACCCTGCCCACTTTCTGCCCCCTGACCCAAACAGCAGCCCCTGGTCCACTCTGCCTTGAGTCTTGGGTTTGCAAACAGGACACAGAAACACAAAACTAAACTGAAATGATAAGAGTTTTATTTACTGGATCTTAAATTTGCATTTCTACTATAACAAGCAAAATCTACAAATTTAAAAAGCTCTGCTTCTATAGTTTGTCAATTTCCCAATTCTACAGTCCGATAAACCTAAAACTCATATTGATGCTTTTCCAGATCTTTGGGTTATTCTTCATCAAGTTTTTCACCTCTAATTTTCTTGAAATAATCATGTAACCCGAAAGAAAGAATCTTACCAGTCCACACTAAGAGATCGTCGCCTGTAGGATGGCGGTCTGTCCGAGCAAGTCTTCTCTGTTTTTGCTGGACGTTCTTTTAGAGATAGGCGATGAGTAAATTTGGAGATTCCTGACTCTGACCTGTTGGATAGAATGACAAAAAATCATCTTAAGAATAAAAAGATTGCTTTATTTAATGATCTTGAAACACGGTTTGGCTAGTATTCAAGGAAGTATATATCTTATCCCATATAACTTTGAGAGGTTATTGCACAGGAGTTGAAAAGCACTAAACATTTTGCCTTAATCAAGAATAACATAAACGTTAGCTGCTAAGAAAACACATTGGGGACTGAGATAAAGTGGGTACATATTTAGTATATTTGTGTATCATAAAGTAAAGAGACTAAATATGGATGATGACACACATATCTCAGCCTTAGCTTAATTAGGTTAGCTTCATTGATGCCTATCAAGGAGTTCTGGAGAAATGTTTTACTGGATGAAATGTAATTCATTAAATTTTCAAACAATGAAACAATGCTTTTGTGACCAGCGGAAACATTAGATTTCAGGGAAAGCCACACACTTCCTGCCTAATTTTCTCCAAATCCTTTTCACACAATGGTCACACACATTTTAATTTAGTCTAATGGGCTGCCAGCGTCCCTGTTCAACTTCTTGCTCAAAATTAAAAACAGGAAATGTAATATTTCTTCAATCCAATCCCAGAACCCATTTCATGAGACTCAGTACTGTAATATTCCTGTGGTTGCCATGGTTCACATTTCCACTCTGCCATGTTTGTGTTTAATATGTGTTTTAAATAAGAAGTCCTGGATCCAAGTGCAGGTCAACCCCCAAAGATCTGATCATTGTTTTTCTGTGTCTGAGATTTCCTGAAGATTTTACTCAAATCTGTCCATAACTTTTTGAGTTATGTCACTAGACAAACCAATGCTGGCGAATGCATAATCTGTCTTGGCAGCAGTAATCTCTATAAAGGAGCCAGGCTTATAGACTGGACGCCTCAGCAGCAGAGCATGTGATGTAATGAGTTTTAAGTTGATGGAACCAAATTTCATCAAGAATCCAATAAGTTTTAATGAAATACTGTAAATAACAAAACTTTAAAATAATGACTCGTGCCATCAACACTGCTTTAAAATGTCAAAATAAATCCAGGATTTGCATAGGATTCCTCTGTCTCCTAATTTCACTCACATGTTTCCATTTCATTATAGTGTGGTAAATCATCCTTAATGACTCAAAGATACTCACACACATCTCCTCTCAACCTTAGCCAAAAAGCATTTTAGTGTCCGCAGTGAGCTATGTTTGAGACAAAGGAATGGTTGGACTGAGGATCATACCGTACAGACTACTGTGGCGCTGTCTCTCTTTGCTCTAAAGCACGACTCATATCTGATGTCATTAGTTTATGTGAGATGCTGCTGAAATAACAGTGCACATGCGACTTTGATAAAACAAGATTTATGAAACAGTACACAATAGCTCACGCTGTTACTCTGATTACCCAACAAGATGGATGAAGGACAGTGTGGTGATTTGGCTGGTTTCACTCAATTAACCATCTAAGTTGGTATAATGTCATTGTGCACTTTCTTGGCACCCAGATGCAGATGTATGAAAGGAAAATCAGTGTGTGTTTTATGTAAGAGACCGCTTTGCTGCAGTAAGAGGACAGAAGGTCTGACAGTGTCCCGTCAAGTCCAATGCTTCCATCGCGGTTTGATCAGATCTGAGAGACTGCTCATTCAAACGGATGAAATTGGATCAAGACCTTCATTGCATGATTGTAAATATTTCCACTAGAGTGAGTAAAAGATTTTTTTGGAGTTTGGAAATGAAAGTGAAATGCTTTAAAGTTGGGTATGCCAGCTGGTCTTTCTTCTACCTTGCTTGAAACATAATCTTTTTTTAAAATCTGACAAGAAATGTCTCGTTGTGATTCACTGCTAGTGGTTTTTCTTTTTAAACCAGTCCACACCTCTGACAGCCACTATAAATCCACATTTTACAAACACTATCATAAAAATACATGGATTTTCTTTTTATATAGAATACATTTTCTTCTGGTGGAACCACCTCTAAAAATAATCTTTGATACTTAATAACATGTCTCTTTAATACCAATAGAGACGTTGCCATAAGCTCAGATGAAAATAGGAGTTCTCATTCGAAATAACCTCATGGTAAAGCTTATCTAAGAGAACAACCCACAGCCCCAGAGCCTGTGTTCCCAGTCCTACACCATCAACTACTGTTTCCTGCCCTTGTGCCAAAGCGTTGGTTGACCTCAGACACAAAGAGGCATATTTTCCTATGTGAATCATTCAAATAGGGTGTGGATTTTAGTCAGATGGCAGAGGGACCTCTAACTGATGGTATTAAGCTAGGCTGGCTTTGTCTCATTTTTCTTTTTCAGTCACTTCTTCTGTGGCTTTTAATTAAATCAACAACCCTGCCTTCTGCATGTGAGCTGCTGCCACTGAATGATGTGGACCTCCATTTACATTAACAGTTGACTTTAGTGGCCTGAACAACTGATTAAGAAACGAGCTTCCAGAGTGATTGGTTTGGATCATTATCAGTTGTTAATGATTGCTTTGGTTTACATAGAAGTAATTGGTGTTGCCTTGGAAAAATACCAACAATGAGAGTCTCTTGTGAAACTTCAAACAAGTTTTTGGATCAAACACATGACATGACATGACCAGAGGACTATAGGATAAGAACCGTAATGCATGAAAACACATAGGATCATGACTTTAAAAGGCATGGAGGGCAACGGACATGGAGAAGACCCAGGGAATCCCTTTGAGGGCTTTAGATGAAACTGCACAAGTGAAGCAGGTGGGTCTGCTGGCAAATGGCTGCCCCTTGGCTCCCAGGGAGCTTCAACTCTGGCTCCACCCCATGCAGCTGTCCCTGATAGTATCATCACGGCAGGCACTCCACAATATCCCGATTAATTATCCTTTCATCAGAACTGTATTTTCTTTCGTTTTCATGGTGTTGATTACACTTTGAAAAATCAGTAAACTGGCTGATTACTTTTCCCAAATAAAACAGAGACTTTTGAAGGGATCATAAAATCATGGGGTCCCATCAGTATGTAACCCATCTAGACCACCAGGAAAGGGCATGCACAGTAACAAGCTTGTGCAAATACCTCTGAAAGGTTGCCATGTTGTCTTTGTACTGTATGCTGGCATACCAGAATTTGTTAGTCGTCAATCATATCCACCTCACATGTCAGGCACTCAGCTTTCTGCTGTATTTGTCTTTCCCCCATCCAGAGTGGTGGGTGCGGGTGGGGGATTAGTTAATTTGTTTGTTACTAGTGAAATACCAAAAAAAAAAAAAAAAAAGCCACACACACACACACCCTCCTGGACATACCAACGTGTCCTGTATATACTTATGGTGTTCAAAGTATAAAATGTACTGACTTTTTTAGTCATATGTCCAGTTAAACATCTAACTGTTGGACAGCACTATTTCAGCATCTCATTGTTCAGAATTCACCAATTTCCTCACTTTCCCTGCCATCCGCCATGCGGCTCACATTTTTTGGTACTCAGTTGAGAGTTTCAGTAGCTACTGGATTCAGATTTTCAGAAACTTTTCATGTATTATCATCATCAGTTTCCAATTACAGTCCTAAGAAAAGTTTTACAATCTATATTTATCTGTGCTTTACAAGTAGGAGCAGTCCTAACATGGTCATATCACTATGTGAGGATTATATCAAACATACATTACTGTGGGGTGACTGGACCGAATGAAATAACTGTATGGTGAACTGTCCAGTCAATGTAAGACCACTTTGGCTGCATAACAGTTCATAAACTTTTTTTTTTTAAATTAATCAATGTATAAAAGAATTAACTGACAACAAAGCCTTGGGTTTAACGAGATGAAATTCATTAATGTGGAACTGTATGTGAGGAAGTATAGTCTGGTTTCTGTCTCTGACCTGCTGGCTTTTTTCAGCATTGTTGAAGTACTTTTAATGGAAACCGCTATCTATTCTTTTTTCTGCAACAATTCTTAGGGAAAGCAAATAATATAATATAATATAATATAATATAATATAATATAATATAATATAATATAATATAATATAATATAATATAATATAATATAATGTATCATATCATAGAATATTTGAGCTAATTCAACATTTTAACAAATTCTCCTTTTTTTGATTAGTTGCAATTATTATTAACTTTATTTATGTCATTTTTTAAACATACATTTTAATCTACCTGTGATGTGACGACCATTCCAAAACTTCATATTTCTCTTCATTGAAAGTCTGACACCACTTCTCTGCAAAGTGACTTAGATTTTGATCTTGCCAGCATCTGTAACTTTCCCCAATCCTGCAGCACAAGTGTGCTTTTGTCAGTCATGAACGGCTTGTGTGATGATACGGAGAAAGTGTTGACCTATGCTCACATACACGCTTCCAGCCCTCGCACAAACATTCACAGTGTCACTGCGATGGACTGCTTTCTTGAAAACAACACACCTAATGTCACTTTCCCTCTCTGTTTCGTTGCCATGGCTGCAATTAACTGTTCAGAGGTATTCATGAGCAGGAGCTCTGCTAAAGAACTGATTGTTCTCACTCACAGTACACAAAGCTACTGATGGAGCACTTTGACCCGGCTCGTAGCCTCAGTAACTCACTATTTGAGAGCAGAGTTAAGACTGCCTGGAATTCTAGCAAAACCACGACTGCTTAGAGACATTAAACTGTAAGCTACAGGCAACAGCCTGCTAATAAACCAGAGCATAATCATCCCTTTTAATACTTTAACGCAAAAATTAAACATATTTCAAACTATTATTCAATGTGACTTCAACCAACGAGGCAATTATATAACGTTGGATTCATTGTTATGGCAAAGTGTTAAAGTCAATGTATTCATAAATGAATTAAAACAAGCTTTCCAATAAGTTACAGTAATTATAGTGAGTATGAGCTAGAAGTGCTGTAATTAGGGATATTTACATCCAAACTGAAGGAAGAAATGACAACTTTCTAAGATGTAAACCCCCTACATAGACTAATTTAAATCAAGCTGTTTCCTGGATAGATATTAAGTTATCAGCTATTTAACAATAGGTGAAATAAAACATCTTTAGGCTGTAAAGACGAAACAAAACATTAAGGAAATGATGGCAACATTAAGTATGGTCAAATTAACAGTTTAAATAATCTAATATAAAGAGGATTCATAACGAAGATGCAAGGCACCTATAAGTTGCGTGAGATGTGTTTACAAAGGAAACCCATTAAAACTATGCATTACACAGTTTGTGGCCTGTCTGAGGTTAGCTTTTCTTCAACCACAGATCTTACTTCAGATTACAGGGCACAGACAATATAGTAAATCACGAGCTGGACAGACAAATTCCTGACCCTGCTTCAGTAATTATGGGCAATGGCTGCCTACCTAAAACAACGATTTTGTAGAGGAGGAAAAACAAAGCGCAAGGATTTCTTTCATCTCTGTCTGCTGCCACAGCTTCTTATCTGTGCCAATGGAACACAAATACATCAAAAGAATGTGTGCCCACCCATATACAGATACAAGCAAAAAAAAGAAAAAAAAAAGAAAAAAAAGATGAGGAATTGTAGCGCAAATACTTAACAGCACATAGACAAGCACAGTTTAACTCATGAACATGCTCCTAATGTGTTTCATTAGACAAACAAAAAGGCTTTCAGGGGTCCAATCATAAAGAATGCAGCCAAGCTATGAACATTGCTAATTAAAATCGGCTCAAAGAAAGCCTTGTTTTCCACTCGCCATCTCCATCCAAACCCATGTCTGTGTGTACGTCTCTCCACACGGCAGAGGCCGCTTTTATTTCACTTGGACTCAGGTCTCACCAATAAAACATTCTGATGTTTCTTCAAGCTAACAAGATTTTCCTTGAGTTGTGATACACTAACATTATCTGAACTGCTGAAAGTGTAATCTGTTGGAAGCTGTGTGGGTTAGTTCATTAGAATTAACACAGTTATCGCATAATACCGATGCATTCCTGAGTC
This sequence comes from Telmatherina bonti, assembly GCF_933228915.1. Classification (NCBI taxonomy): domain Eukaryota; kingdom Metazoa; phylum Chordata; class Actinopteri; order Atheriniformes; family Telmatherinidae; genus Telmatherina; species Telmatherina bonti. The sequence continues at coordinate 18,257,876 of NC_136630.1, read as the reverse complement.
TATGAATTTGCTCCAGTGTTTTAAAATAGCCAGGAATAAGACATTGACATGAAAACATGCTCGAGTGAAAACGAGTCAGAGTGGCACATATGTTCAGAGAGAAGATGATTCTTTTTAAAAAAAAACATTAACACAAGGGAGAGGCGATAAATAACTGGCTCAGTATCAAGAGCTAACGATCTATCTGCAAGGCCACTTGCCAGAGACAGGGACTCTGTTATCGTCCCACACACACATTTTCATATGCTGCCCATCCACCCACTTTGGTAAACAGAGATATTTCCATCTCTGCTTCTTTTCTTCTATCCCTTCGTCTCTGAGTCATGCTCATCATTTCATTGCTTCCTTCTTATTTTTCTTTTATGTTACGTTGGTTTTCCACAGAGTCGGCACATAGAAATTGTCAGGGCAACAAAAAATTGGAGGAATTCGATGCAGTTTTTCACTTTGGTCGGCTCCCTGTGGTGTTGGATTTGATACCATTCCTTCTGCGCCCTCATCTGTGTTTGATGTGTGCCATAAGGCTGACTCAACACACAACACAGTCAGATATAAAGATGATGGATTTGCAGTCAAATTAATCTTGAAAAGAGATGACAAGCACAAAAAAGCCTGTAAATTACTAGAATCTGGAGTTGGATTACCATACGCCGCCGAGAAAGGAGGGAGTGAAGCAACCAGTGCCACTTAGGGTTTAGGGTGAAATTAGATAATAGTAAAATGTTATTTGAGAAAACTGATATGGGTTCAGTAGCTTTAATAGTGTGGAGATGTTTGCATAGATGTTTGCATAGTACCATGCATCAACACATGACAGAAGGAAGCCGTGAAAAACTCTCGTCTCGTCCAAGATGAACAAAGGCTGTGACTGCTACAATACAACTGCTGGAGCAACAAAACAACATTTTAATGTAAAGGGAGTTGAAATGAACAGATCAAATCCGTAAGCTTGGGGTAAGAATTTTACCTGACAGCAGTTACCAATCACAGCATTTTACATGATGCTCTATCCCACTAACTCCATTCAGAGTCTCCCAAATATTCAACAAATCCCCCCATAAAACTCTACACTTGACTCCTGCTGGCCTCCTCCATGACAGAGAAAAGCTGATAAAACTTTGTGGTGCCTGGATCTTAATCCCCCTGCATTGGTAGATTCATTCTGCAGTAAATATGCCATTATTTAAGTGATTGTGTCTGAGTATGTGAGGATCTGTGTGGAGGCCTCATTTCTGAGCACAAGATTTTAGAAGCCAGGCCAGATGTAGATGGACATCTCTCTGAAATCATGTTTAAGGCCTTATAAACAGCACACACACACACACACATTCAAGCATGCTCAGGGCACCCCACTTCTCCTTATGCAGCCACAATTGTGCACGGCGTCGAGATTCCAATCGGGTTTGAGCCAGCAGACTGAAGGGATTATTTATGCTGGAAAGTCTGAAGAAACCTCAAGGAGGGAGAGGGACGTGAGTGTTTGTAAAAGATCTTTACTTGTGAGAACCAAATGTCTATATTTAGGATAAGAAATGGAGAAATATCTGTGAGTATTCTTACTGTCTCCTTTCAAACAAAACATTAGTTGAATATCCGTAAAACCTTGAAAGTAAATGCTGCAGTGATTGCTGAGAGAAGCTTGTGGCATCACGTCATTATTGCCATAATCTTACATACTTCTCTGACATTAGTGATATGGATTAAACCTGTGTTTAACCTTTAAAATCCTACTAGTTGGTTAGCACCGCCGCTGTTAACGTTTATATTGTCAACAACTTCTCAGGAACAGTGGTGTTTAACTTTGTGGGATAATTTGTGATCCGTATCTGACCCTTGATACATTTCCTGAGCAAACAGAAAATGTCCTGGCAGAAAATGACCGGGACACTTCACTGTTAATTCCACAGATAAATCTGTTAATCCAAAAATGGAAATTTCTGTTCATTCTTAGCCTCATTAAGTTGAAAAGAGAAATTAATGTCCAATCAGGAGCAAGAAAGTTATATGCTTATCTGACAAGAGTGTGAATAATGTTCTTCTATGGCTGGAATAAATCCAAAAAGATATTTCTGATAAACAGCAAGGATAGTAGGTAAACAGCTTCTGTTGTGTAAGTGTTTTAATACAAATATTGTTCTTCCAGAAAGCTAACACTGAAGACAATGATTTGAAAATATGATGAAGGCAATAACTCAGATCGGCAGTGGCCAATGAACAATGAATTTAACTAGTTTGTTTTTGTTTTTTAGGTTGGCCTTTGGTGTGATATCTAAAAAAAAACCCTACAAAACAATATTTAGAGCCTGACTCATTGTGGTCAGCTGGTAAATAGTTTAGATTTACTGAAAGTAAGGATGATGGAAATTTTTGATTCTCAGTCTGAGTTAATGAAGTAGATAAAGAGGCTTAAAGTATTTCCAAACACTCCCCTTATTAGATCAAGATTTTCCACTTTGGCCTTATTACCTTTGTACTAAAAATGGCCAAATCTGAAAAAAAAAAAACTAGCTTAATGCCAAAAAGCCTTGCATATACAAAGAATAATGTGAGAACAAACAAATTTATTTGCTTTGTCGAAATCTGCATGTTGTGGATTTGTTATAAAGGTGTGTTTAATAATGCTTTCATAATGCTCAGACACAAAACAAGACTGTTCTGCATGTTTCTGATGAGAACGTATACGTGGTGTTCGTTCAACTGTTTGCGACTAAGTTTCAAGTTCGTTGGACAAAACAGATAATTTCTTTAGATTCAATAATCTCTTGTGTCATGTTTCTTTAACAACTAATCTAAAAAAATAAAAAGTGGAAATTGTATAAGTGTAACTGTCATTTTTTTACAGTGCAAAAAAACCTCTCAAGCTTCAGTTTTCACCATAACTTCATTTTGTGTAACATTCATTATTGCTTTACTTCTCAACCATTTTATCTCTATATTTTCTTGCATTTTCTGGCCGTGGGATTCTTTTTATGTTTTCCAAAGTTTTCACTTTTCTTCCACCGTCTAATATACCAACTACCTGCAGACAGCAACCAGTATCTACCAGGTAAAACAAAACTGTCTTTTTGTCATAAATGGAGCATTCCCTTTACATGATGAGGATCCATGCAACGCATCAGATAGAAGAAACCAGGCCTTTAGGGGACAAAGCTCAGAGCTAACGCTGCATTATGCAGTGAATATTTACTTCATTATGACAAGTTCATGTGAAAAAACATATGTTTGTACTTAAAATGGTTTTCAGAGATAAAGTGATGGTTTATGTGCACCAGTTCAAATGGGAGGTTTCAATAACGAATCAATATGTAACATAACAAAAAAGAAATCTGTTTGCTGATGTGGTTGTAAGAGTGAGATATCTGTGCAGTTTGTTGCATTTGTGTGTGTGTGTGATTAGCAGTGACAAGAGAATGTAAATGCACACAAGTCAGAATGGAAAGAGAAATTCTTCACATAATAAAGCTGGTCTTCAAAGTTTGTTCATTTTCTCTCTTCTTTTTCTGACATGCAGACAAACGTGCATATGAACACACACACACACACAATTATTTGAATGCTTTACCAAAACAATGGCTGCCTCTGCCTTCTTAGGTCTTTTGCCTAGCAGCCTACTTTTGGGAAATACTCAGACAGCCCAACATCATTGCAGCTAAGCCACATCAAATAACCCCCCCCCCCACACACACACACGCACACACACACACACACACACACACACACACACACACACACACACACACACACACACACACACACACACATACACACACACAGATAGGTGGATATATTCAGCTTACATAAGAATGCTGTCTTTATGTTATGAAAAGAAAAAGAAAACACAGAAACAGGAACGATATTATAGCTTCAAATGTGTGCACACACACTTAAGATCAACTGTACAAATAGTAGCAAATTCAGATAATAAGCTAGAGTCAGTCTCCTCAATCCCGCTGACTTAGCTCCCTTTTCGACCACCATTACCACTATTGTAAATACTCCTCAGCATGTATTTACACTGTGATTTCAGAGCCCTGGAAAAAGATGAGGTGAAATGAAAAAAAAAAAAAGGCTGGAAAAATGAAGGAATGTGTGTCAAGTCTAGTCAGACGGTGGGAACCCTCAGCCCTTATTATCTCTCCGCTAGATTTGCCTTGGATTGGTACCTCCAGGGGATGAGATAGAGTGACGCGGTGGGTCTGCGATCAGTATCTGTGCGCTCTGTTCTCTCAATCTGAGTTTATAGCAGTGTTTATCTCTAACTGATGCAAAAAGATAGGATAAAGGCAACCAGAACACGGCAACCCATTGAATGCATCAGTAAACTGAAAACATTCAAAACAACACACGCTTTACACAGAACATCTCAAACGGTATGTTTGAGATTGTTTCAAATTGTTTCAATCTGAATCACAATTTAAGACGTTGCGATTAACCAAATGTCGCTACACGGCACCTAACTCAGGTTTCAAGCTTGCACCATCCACAGTTTAATAAATCCACTTGCTTCAGATGTATTTCCTGTCATCGTTTTTGTGAGACAGTGGGGTCCTGATTTCGAGGGTTAAAAATGTGTCCAGCCAGGATTCTCCTCTATCACAGCTTCAAATATGTTTACATTGGATTTGCAATGTGTGTCATTCCCACACTTGGTTGGTATTATCTATTCTCACAGCAGGTGAGAGGGAGAGTGTAGGGGAGAGCAGTCAGCACAGAGAGGACAGCATTTATGCAAAAACTGCAGAGAAAGTGTGAGTAATTCTCCCCCTCCATTTGTAGACCTCATCAAGAACTAAAGCTTGTTACATTCTTCTACTTTGGGCAACATGGCAGGGATAACTGCAGGTGATGATGTCTGCTTTTATGTGCAATGAACCCTGTTTTTCATATTTATCAAGAAACTTTGTTTCCATGCGGCGGGTTTGCACATGACTGCAAACCTGCGTGTGTTTAAATGCCACACGCTGTAAAGCTTTTCGTGCTTTCTCACCACAGTGATCAGTTGTTTTATTAAAACACTCCTGCATCAGCAAAAATGTGAAAACAGCAACTTTCTGCTTCATGCTTTTCCATGTTAACCACGCCCACCTTTAATTGTCCAACCAATCACACGATACTTCTTGGAGCCCAACAATAAAAAGCTTCTGCCAGTCATTTGTCGGGACCAGTCTTCATCCACGTATACAAGAAAAAACATGACGTCATTTTCTTCTCGAGGTCTCGAGAACAAGAAAACAGTTCTCGCTTCTCGTGGAGTATGTAGCAGGCTCAGTTCCCCATAAATGTCAAACTATGAAACAAAAATCACAAAAGACTGAAAACCTTTGAAAAGTCCCAATGAAGTGAATAAAGACAGCTGTACTGGGTGGACTGGCTCGAGTTATCAGATGATGTTTTGATGTTAATACATTCATTCATTCATTCATTCATTTTCCGAACCGCTTATTCCAATTCAGGGTCGCGGGGAAGCTGGAGCCTATCCCAGCCGGCTTTGGGCGACAGGCAGGGTACACCCTGGACAGCTCGCCAGTCCATCGCAGGATGTTAATACAACCTACAAAGAATTTGGATAAATCTTAAGTCATGATATGACTCATATTCTTATACAATGGCAGAAGATTCAGCTTGTTCAGCTGTGTCTCCCTAATGGACATGAAGGTCTCAGCATAACAAGAGTGTTGCCATCTTCGCCTCCCTGGGACAGCTTATAATAACAGAATTTCTGTCTGATTTCCAGGTGTTTGAAACCTTACAGCATATTGTCACTGGTTGCAGTGTGTGCAACTGTACGTGCATGCACCTGTTTGCGTGTGTGCCAGTGGGGTGAAACTCTGCTGTGTGCAGAACAAAAATCATGTAAAGAGAAATAAGATGCTGTGATATAAATAGGATAAATGATAGCATGCATACTACTGATAGAATGAAATGACACTAATCCTGTATTAAGATTTAAATTTCACCACAAGAAAGAGAAAGTTGTTTTATCTTCCATGTACACAATTCCAGACCATCTCCATATGACAGCAATTATTTGGCTTGCTTCCGTGAATGAATTAGTCTAATCAAATTCTCTCTTCCTTGATGCCTGTGGCTTACTTCACAAGAGAAGAAAAGCACACAATTTCTTCATATTGTTGGAAACTTTGCAACCTTTCAGGTTTTTTTATTCCCTTGAATATGACTTTAGCTAAATATAGGAAACAAACTGCTGCTAAATTCCCACTGAAGGAGTGAGCATTTTCCCCAAGTCGTTGATGTTAACTTCAAAGCTTGTGAGACATTGCTGTCAGTAGACACGTGTCTCCGTTAAGAAAATATTATCTGTGCACATTTTTTGTTGTGAAAGTGAATATTTACATGCAGATGTTATGTCAGCATCAGTGTTAAGCAGAGATGACGTCAGTTATAAATCACATCTACAGCAAAGTAATTTGACATGGGACTGAAGCGTAGGATGCTGACAGCTGTTAGCAGCTTGTATCACCTGTGTAAAACGGACTTTGACAATAGACCAGGATTATTAAAATGTGCTCATTTTAATAACAAAATGATCCAGTATCAATGACAAAAGAAATAAAAAGATTTCAATTTTAAAGAGTTGAAAAAAAATTAACTTATTTATCTATAAATCTTGCACTCATCTGTGGCTTCTAGTTATACAGAACCACGTTATTTTTATTTCTTTTTTTTTTCTATACAGAATACAAGCACAAAAAAAAGAGTAAAAAAAATGCAACAAAATGAGACGTAGTAGTACATCTGATAATATGCCTGCCTACTAGTTAATGACCCATGATTCCCTGAAACATCCTGTGAAAAAGCACTTGCAGAGCTCCAAGTAGGATGCAATGGAAACATGAGTAAAGTTTATCCTTTCCTTAGCTGATAAAAAAAAAAGTAACTGAGAATTTTTAGGGAGACAACCTTAACAATCAGTATATGCATATGTTTAACCTTGTATGTTTTGAAATGAACACTGATCTTGGTGGAATTTAAGTGACTACATTTAAAGTATGCTTTAATAAATGCAAATGAAATAGGAGTAATGAATATTGCAATAGTAAGATACACCTGATAATCTCTTCTGTGGAAGCAAATGGGTGAGAAAACGTGAGCTGAAGAAAAGATAACAGAGGGTTTTTTTTTTTTTTTTGTTTTTTTTTTAACACACACTAGAGCCAAAAGCAAGGAAAAACACATTGTGATTGAATCCTTTTACTTATCATTTGTTTCACATGATAAGTTTGAGGTGGAAAAGCAGCTGCATATGAACTTATATAATGTTTGCTATTTTTACTGCTGCTTGTTTATTTATTCACATGTTATGTGTTGTCCTAAATCAGCAGTCTCTTTTTCCTTATTCTTATTCTTGGGCAGACTCCCATTACTTGTCATCCTTGTGGAACCCAGATGCTTGTATCCTGGCAACAGATTTCTCCAACTCTGGTGCACAGAGTACTCACTGTACCAGCACACAAGGCATGCCAAACATACAAAATCATAAGAAACAATAATAAACAAAATTAAAAAATACATAATAAATAAATAAGTATCTTGCCCAAAGACTGCTGGGATATACTCCAGCTCCCAACCCTTCACTTGACTAGGAGATTCGGAAAATGAATGAATGAATGTAATAAGTAAGTAAGTAAAATTCATGTTCTTTATAATCATGATGCAAATCTCAAAATGCCCAACAAATCTCAAAAGACATGTTTAAAGCTGTATTTTCAGGAATAATCTCTTTTAGACCTCGAGGGCCACGATTCTGAAGGTTTTAGATCTACCTCTACACCAGCACACAATACTGAAATGACCAGGTCATTAAAGTGGAACTATTATGTGCATTACAGGCTAATTTATTTTTATTTCTGAGACCAGAAGGGCTGAGATTAATCGAGTTATTGTCTCAAATCGCTTTATTTATTCAGACCGACCCTCTCCGTAGGCTGTCAGATCAGCCTGTGAGCAAAACGAGTGGATTGAGACTCTACTGCATTAAGCCCCGCCTCCCGCCACTGCACTACATCGGGAGCGCGCACCGCAACTGCTTTCGCCGTCATTGTAGCATCTCATAAACAGAAGGATTAGGCTAATATGAACTCAATAAAAAAAACAAAATACAATGTCAACACATAGCATACAGCCCTACATGTTGGAACCTGAATCAGAGCCTGAAAACAAAGTGGAAAACAGCAACCCACAGCAACGAATGCAGCAGGATGTCTCTCTTTGGTAAACTCACCAGTCATCGTTGGAAATAACTTTATCCCACGTTTTCCACCCGCCTGATGTATTTGTACATGCCATTGTTAACCAGTAGAAGGTAACCAATCACCGAACCTTATCCCAGGGGACGTCACAAGGATTTCCAAGTAGAAAAAAACTCTCTAAAACGATGCGTTTTTTGTCGCCATGGAAACCAAATGGAGAGAGTGCTGGAACTCAAACTCAAACTCAAACATGCGTTTAGGTGATAAAAAACAGTGTTGTTCATATGTCTGATGAGGATTCAACACTGTAACACTGTAGAAAGCTCAGAAAACTCGAAATACCATAATAGCACCCTTTTAAACTGGCTGATGCAAAACTTGACAAGCTGTTTGGGAAGTCCACTTCATCAGAAAGAGTTGTTGAGCAGAAAATAATTTAAAACCTGCAGGAGAGTGGCCCATGAGAGCAGGAACTGCACATACCTGCTGTACATATATTAAAAAATAAACTATCTGCAGCTTTTACAGCACTTGGCTGTTTAAAGCTCAAAAATACATTCAAGAAGATTAAATACAAAGTTGCACTCAAAGTAATGAAATACCAAAAACATAACTTTCTAAAAGGGCAAGCTAATGAACTGAATCTGAATTTCTAATCAGGCTCAAAATGAACAAACCTAAAAAGTCATGGATGTTTTAAAAAAAAAAAAACTACATTTATACTGTCTTTGAAATAAAAACTCAGACACATAGACTGGAGATACACTGTACATTTGTTAAGATAAGTATGGGTGACCACGTGTTGCTATGAAACTGTAACACATGTAGCTAATTTTGTATGATTAAAGCTCATGCTACGGATAGGCTCCCACTTTGATATTAAATGTTGGGTCCCACTCTGCAGGACCACAACTCAATCTAGCATCGATGGCTCAGAGCAAAGACAGACTGTTTTTGAATTAAAAGGGTTATTGACATCAAAAGTTTCTACTACAGACCAATGAATGTCCTTAAAGAGGACTGTGTATTCATATCAAATGCAAACGACAAAAATGAGTGGTTACCTGGTAACAGGAGATAAAGCAAGTTTCCTTCTTTAACATAATAAAAAGAAATTAAACTGGAGAAAGGATCTCAGATGAAAAGCTTCTCATCTCCTGCTGTTACATGTTTATGGACAGTATAGTTTATCTGACTGCATATTTTCGCTAACACAAGATTTTATACTCTTGTTTTACTGTCACAGAAATACTTCCATTCTGCTCAATCTAAGTACTGCCTCGCTGAGAAAAGCAAATGCCTGAGAAGTATTACTGTTACAGTACGGATTATGGATCAGGCTTATAATCCTGATTTGCTTTGGAAACATGCTCAAACACTCAAAGAAATACGATGGCATTGACACCCAGATGAAGGTCAAATTCTTAAACGAGCAGAGTGATGTTGTGACTTTGCCACACTTGCAAATCAAAGCACAGTTCCATACTAACATGCTGGTTAGTAACCTCAAACAGAACTAAAGTGTTTCCCAAACCTTTGTACAAACCCAGAAGAACCTTATTATTATCAAAGCAATTTAGCAGTTTTCAAGTACTGAATGCTCCCCTATCATTGCAGCCACATCATGCAATGTGTAAAGCAATGGTGATGTACATGAAGAAAAAACAGAAAAAACAATGTTTCACTTTGGTTACCATAAATTGTCCTTAGGAAATGCAAGCATGGCTGGTTATTTGTCCCTCTGTTTTGGCCCTGCATTTGCTGGACTGGTGACCTGTCCAGGGTGTACCCGGCTTCTTGCCCAGTGATTGCTGGGATAGACTCCAGCTTCCCCACAACCCTTAATCACACTAAGTGGTTAAGAAAATGGATGGATGGATTTCACTTTATTGGCTGATTTAATTTCTAAGTTATTTGTTTTTGTCACATAAGTGCACACAGACACACTGTAGATTGGTTACTATGGTAACCCACCTCCAGATATTAAGACATATTGAGTATGTAAGTCAGAGTGTGGTGCAAATTACTAACACTGAGGTCAGCAAGGCAATTTTGTGGTGTATTTATGTAACATGTGGTTTGTCCCTTGTTTGTGTGAACCAGTGGTTAGAGTTTAAACCGTGTCAATTTGTTTGGTCTTTTTTTGCTCTTCTGAAGAGCTCAAATGAGGAGGGTAACTATGCAGGTGAGTGCTGATGATGCAGGTTAACAGAGGGGACTTACTTCTTGTGCTGGTTCTCCTTTCGGTCTGCAGAGCCCAGACTCTGGAAATAAGAGGAAAACATTGACATTAGAGATAAAATCAAGTATGCAATTCAAAGTGATGAAAATGAAGTAGAATTGAGGTAAAACCAATAAATGTAACTTTTTTCAATGATACATTTTAATTATTTCACAATCATTTTTACATGATTGACAGTAATGTTTGTCTAAATTTTCCTTTCATGACCTTCAGGTCATGCCAATCAAATGGTTAGTGCCACCATGCAATTATATCTTCAATCACCTATAATGTGGTCTTACCATATACAGTTATCTATAAACTGTCATTTTTGGTCAAAAGCTTGTATGCCTTTCTTTTTAAAGACAAATTAAACTGACAGAGAAGAGATTAAGGAACGACAAACACTGTTTCCTTAAATATGAAGTCAACTGAGTTCAGAAACTGCTAGTACAAACTGATACCCCCTGCCAGCTCGACTCTATGGGGTACATTTAAATGCAACCCTCCAGCAGAGCCAACCTTTTAGGCACACATGCACGCACACACACTGACATAAAAATGCACTTTAACATACAGATGCAGACACACAAATAGTAATATTTAGAGGCGATACACTCTGAGACAAACCTGAACTGGGCAAAAGACAGACACACATATGTATAGAGACTTTACTGGCCTTGGGCTGAATGTATTCTTAGACTTATTGTGTCGCTGTTTTGCATTTTCATTTTGGAAATAACATTAACTTACACCAACCACTACTATGCTAAATCACGACAACACCTTGGGACTCGGTAGGGAAACTAAGGCCTATGGCGAGTGGGCCGAACCAGTACAGTCAACCATTTGTGAACCAAACTGCTCTGTGTTAAAAGTTAAGAGCAACTATGCAAAAAGATGGCAGCTAGTTGTCTCGTTTCTCTTGAAAAGGACATCTGTCTTGTGAATTCAAAGAGGTGATTATCACAATAAAACAGTGCTGGCAAGCTTCAAAATGTATGAAATGCCTGAAGCTGTTCAAGCGCAGACACTTTGTGAGGTTCATAAAGGTAGTGTCTTTGAGAAAAAGTGACAAAAAAAACATTTACTCTTTTAAACCTTAAATTGAGCATCTAAGATAACAGCTGCTTTAATTCTGTGTGTGTGTGTGTGTGTGTGTGTGTGTGTGTGTGTGTGTGTGTGTTTTTGCGCTTTTATGTGAGTGGTACAGTGGCATTTTGACCAGCACCTGACTTCTCAGTGCATATACGATGCCTTCATATGGTTTTATCCTCCTGTTGGTAACAGGATATGGCGCACAGAGGGGGTAACCTTTCACCCCCCCACAGCTTCCCCACTGTGCCTTCAGGTAGTACCACTCTCCTGAGAGGGAAGACAACAGGTGGGTGTGCTTCTTTTGACAGAAAGACCTGTGGGAGGCTAAAGGAGGTCTATTTTAGGACCATCTATCAGAATGAACAATTGATTGGCATCAGAGCATGAAAAGGTGCAGCTAGAAAAGTATAAGCAGCAGCATTAAAGTGGGATATCAAGTGTTTTGTCTAAAGCGGTCGTTATTAAGAATTTCTGCATTTTTTTCTTTATTCAAAACCTGCAAGGTGATCTAGCTTGGCTTCCAAATGAGGAATGTACAGTATATATCTATCTGAACTGCTGCATGTGTACTCTTTCAGGTATAAATACAGCTTTTCCATTGTATCTGTGGATTGACTCTCCAAGTGCAGAATATTCTGCATTCAAAGACTGGGTTTGCTTTCACAGTTTGACTCATTACTCATCTGTCCTGTGAACACACTTTCCAGTACTTCAGTGAATCCGAGCAGACAGTTCATCTGTTTACACTTTGGAATTAATCTTCTGTCTTCTGTCATATCATTAATGAACATAAGTGGCTGTTGAAAACAATACATGGGATGCTATCAAACTGTCTCCACGAGTTTTTCAGAGGATGATGTGTGATTTTGATCATGAGCTGCTTCATACTTTTTCGTCCCTGTCATTGTAATGCAACTACCACTTAGTTTCTAATAGCTGAAGTACATTGGCTTTTTAAGTCCAGAACTTTCTATTCAGGAAGTTATGAATGGTTAAATGTGCTAAACCTCTTGTGTCTACACTCATTAAGTATTTATGGTACACTTGGATGATGGTATGCCTTCTTCCTGCTCGTCACTTGTTTGGAGCTGATTGTTAAGATGTCTGAATACATCCTGCTCGTCTTAGTTTGACAAGCTTTGCATTTGCATGAAGTCCTTATAACTTCATGTGAAAATGTCGCAGCAGCAACTTCCAAATGTAAATAACAAACATGGATATTTCTGAACCAGATGTTGCTACAGTTTTACAAACATAACCAGCTTACACCTGTACATGAAATGGAAATATGTATGAATATGCAATTTTATCTGACAGCACTGCAGCTGATATTTTTTTTATCTTTTATTTACAGACGCTCACGCTTATGATAGAACAAAAAGATTATGTGAATTACCTTTAACATACATGAGCGACAAATATTTTGGCTAAATGTGCATGAGAGAAGAAGAATGTGAGTATAACACATGACAAAGCTGTATTCAATGCATAAATAGTAATATAAAAACACTGGTTAAATGATGAAATTATGGTGATTTTGAGTTTACTTAATATTGGTTATTGGAATTCACTGTGCATATACAGCATTCTGGTATCTTCGGATATGTAATTCATATTTTTCAGGTAATTAAAAAAAAAAAAACAACAACCCTGTGATGTATTTTGGATACCATATTATTATCAATGTTTATATACACATATATTATTTATTACTATTTTTTTTAACTTTATATATATTTCAATTTGATTTCAATTTTGTTTTCTGTTGTTTGTTTTTTTTTTTTTAACACATTTTTATAAAAATGAAATTGCAAATGAAAGACATAAGGCAATTGCAACAGCATTTCCACCTTGCTCCACCACTACAAACAAGATTTGATTGTAATCTTGCAAATAACAATTTATCTAATTAAATTATGCAAAGTGTTTTCCCATTCAGAAAACATTGTTAAATAAACAAACAAATACATAAGCAAATACTACTGAGTGCATCAGACCAGACAAAAACCAGAACTATTCATAAAAGCGTGTTCACTTTACTTAGTCATTGGAAACCATTTTTAGACCTGTGTGGTCATAGAAAACATAAAGAAAGGTTAAAATTTAGTTTTTTTTAAGTGTTTATGAATGTAATAATAAAGCTCCACAGGAATGAGGTTTACCTACAGGATGAAGTCAGCATCTATCGTTGTGAATGTGTGCAGGGAAGCAGGTGTGTAAATGCCTTTACATCAGGCATCAAGAGAAACTTGGCGTGCCCTCACAGCTGTGAAATCACACTGACAGGATACTATAAGCAGTTTTCATGCCAAATGCCTTAAAAGCATAATCCCCTTAGCATGTGTTTCTACAAATACTGACACACGAGCAAACCAAACACAGAAGGAGCAGTAGAACTTAAAAATGCACGCACAAGAGGTCAAACACACATGCAAGCACAAATTACATATTTTTAGAACACCTTCACTTTGCATCCATTAATTCCAGCACTCACACACATGCATACCTGTAGCGTCTAACGTCACCCTGCTCCCCCTGCCTTGCTTTTCTCTCGTTTCCAACACCAAAAGTCCTCAATGTGGTGTTTCAGCTGCGACTCTGACTGCTGTACACCTGGCCAACTTCAACTCCCAAGCTCTGTTTCTCTGCAACTCTCTATTTTCTGTCTAAAGCTGTTCGTCACACGAAGGTTTGCGAAAGCTTGCTCCAATGGTGGCTGCGACCGCCACTGACTTGTTGTACTTTAATTGTGGTTGCTAGGCGATAAGCTTCTCCAATTCTGCACACAGAGTGGAGGGGAGGACAGGAGAGGGGAGGAGGGGGAGAGAGTGAGAGAATAGGTGGGGGGTGAGGAGGAAATGCTAGTTATAGACACAGTAGCTTGAAAGAATGATTGGGAGACGAGAGGGGAGAGGTTTGCAGGAGAGGAGGAAGTTGTACAGATGAGAGTCGTGAATGGAGCAGAGAGATCTCTCAGAGCAGGTGAAACCGCTTCATTACCACTGGAAACAATCCGTGGAACCTGCTCCAGGAAAGCTGGAGCAACAACTTCCTCAGAAAGGGTCGCCATCAATACTTTGAATGCACAGTAATATTTGGAGAGTTTCTGTACTCACATCTGTGTTTTCTGCTCGAGCGGCAAAGTGCTTTTGTTTGCATTCTGCTCATTAAGTGTGGAAAATGTCAAACATGAGCTTACGGTGAAGCGTGTTGGGACCGTTCACATCTACAATATAGCAGCAGGCATAATATGAGCTAATTAAGTTCGTTCATTCAATTCTGGTCCTAAGTACCAATTCCTGACTCCACAAGTATTGTAAGCAAAAACAAACAAACACAAAAACAAGCAAAAAATGAATGAAGTAGGATATAGCACTTAAGAATTCATGCTAATGAATTAAAGACAGTTAAAAAAAACCACACAAACAAACAACCAAAAAAAACCAAAATAACCCCACCTGATTTCAGTCTCCCTTCACTGCATCGGACATGTGCAATAAATTTCAACATCACACTCCCACCTCAAAGGTAAAACAATCCATCCTCCCTATCTTGACCTCATCTCAGCTTAATTAAATCTTTTAAGATATTGTTTTATTGCTTTGGTATTAAAGCAACACAGAATAAGTTCCAGCATTTAATCTCTATGCTTCAGACTAGTTTTAATGCCACACTGAGATTCATAAGGCACGTTCCTGGAGCCACTGTTGTTCCACGCTGGGGCTAAGAAACCACACTTACCAACTTTCTTCCAGCTGTTTTTTGCTTTACAGCACGACATCACATACCAACAACAGGGTAACAACCCGCAAGTCATCCTGAACACGCACCATGGCCGATTCAGCAAAGAAACACAGGAGTACATTGTCAGGTTTGCCGGAAAGAGCTCAGAGAAGAGAAAGGATGCAAGTAGGTTGCTAGTTTAGCCTTTGTTAAGGGGCACCAAAGTGCAAAAAAAATCTGCCCAAGTTTGCTTTCATACTAAGTTATCATCAGCAAAAATTAAATTAGTTAATAATGCACTACTTTTACTTTGTTTAATGTTCTGGATTCTGACAAGAAATTTAAACTTGTAGTTGGTGGTCTTTCATTGTATTGTGATCAAAAACAGGAAATTCAGAATTTCAATATGCACCAGCCTCCAGTTACAAAACCAGCTGGTTAAAAGTAGCCCATGTGAGAAAAGATTTTTAAAACTATGAAAACTCAAATAAAGCAGAAGACTGGTCCAGCAGTGAAGCCTAGAAGAAACGAAGTGTAACTCCAGCATTATTGTATGTGGTGAGCTGTTTTAACAACCAGTCAATTCAACACACAAATCCTAGCAAGCTTGAGCATGAAAGAATGACTGGTTCAAGTTTAGAAAAGGAAAAACTCAAGTACCTAAGAATAAAATTGCCTGTTTAGAAACGTTGATTATAAGTTTAACTGTGAATTAGAGCAAAAATGTACTGTCTTATAGTTTGCATTTGTGATAATCTGAGAAAAGTCTCCATCCATATAAGCAAGTGGTGGACTGGAGCTTTCCACTCCATAAAATCAGTTACTTTGGAAAAATTAGATAAATTCTGAATATAAAGAGAAACTGTGGAGCTATATTTCTGTGGACCTTTGACTAATGTTCATTGCAGGTATAACATTCAAATTTAAAGAAATTGTACCGACTCGTGAATTTAAAGCATAAAACATTTTCTTTGAATTCACATCAGTTGGGTTTAAGTTAAAAGATAATGTCATCAGTTTACAAATGGCAATGGATTTAGTCATAGATAGTCACTCTCCTTCACTGACATCATGAGTCATACTTTCACCTAAAAGTAAAATTACCACAAGTATATAGTGGTTTGCTGCACTGATGACAATTACTGTTGTCACACAGATTAGTATATTTAAGTTAATGATATGCTTTTAGGAACATTTGATTATAAAAGCAGAGGAAAATCTGTAAAACAGACTCACCAGGATTATCTACAAACATACTGGTTTGAAGCCAATAAGGAATATCGAGTAAAATTGAATTTACTTCTGCTACATAATTTTAACAGCATTAGTCAAGCTTAATACGAAATTTATACTTAATATAATTTATAATACACAAAGATATTTTGGAGGCTTATTAGTTTTTAAATCATTACTCAGAATTTAATTAAATTGGATTCACAATTTCTTAAAGTTTATTAAAAAGTTTATTTTATATATATATATATATATATATATATATATATATATATATATACATACATACATATATATATATATATATATATATATATATATATATATATATATATATATATATATATATATACACATATATACATATACATATATATATATATATATATATATATATATATATATATATATATATATATATATGTATATATATATATATATATATATATATATATATATATATATATATATATATATATATATACATACATATATATATATATATATATATATATGTATATAGCTACAAACAAAGCTACAAACTGTAAATCCAGAAAGGAGGGCAAAGGGCAGCCAAACTACCAGCAATAACATATGCACACTAACAGTCAAAGGTTTGGATAAACTTTTCCATTAAATCTTACAGTAACTGCGTGTCCAAAGTCTTGACTGCCAATCAGCCTGAAATTCCCAAAGGCTTTTCAGAGATGTGGTGATTTAAAGTGCAGCGAGGAGAGTACCATAAGTTTTAGGCTTTGATGGAAAAGCACAATGTTCTTTTGTCGGAAACCAACGTTACAACCCCAGCAATGCCCTCCTCAGTGATTGTGTTGCATACAGATGATAGCATGGGACATTCATGCAGCCTCACTACAATGGCCCGACCCACACTGAGGTGGTACTCAACTGTAGTGAAAACTACTTAAACAGGGTCGAGTCAAGCTGAGTGGGTAAGAGTGGCAAAGCGGCTCAAATCTGAGATGTATGTCTGGATGAGGCAACTTCAGGCTTTGTGGTTATTAGCAATATGCCACAATTAATACTAAATCTAACAGGAAGCCGATGACGCAGAGCCACAACAGATAATGAGTACAATTACTGATAAATGAGTACAATGACATTACAATTACAAAAACATGTAATACCTAAGTCAGTTGAAAGAAATGATTTAAGGAAATGTGTTGAGCTGGAAAAATAAGATTGAACCACATGTTTGACACGAGCATCAAAACTAAGGTTAGAATGAAATATTACCCCAAGATTTCTAGCAGTCAGGATGATATTATCTAAAAGGCCTAAAACAACAGAACTGATACAATCATTGAGGACCAAACAGAATAACCTCAGCTCAATTTTTTGTTTGTTTTATCAACTCACATTAAAACTGATCTCCTATGACGTCTCTTGCTATTGTTGAAGTTGTAAAAAGGAGCAAAAAAAGTGTTGAAAGCCTTCACATAAAGTTTGGCCCAATGTGTGACTTTTTCCCCCCTCTTTTTGTGAAAAGAAAAGACGCTGTTCATCAGCATCAAGTGGTTGATTGAATCAGATTAAAATTGCCTGAAGAGTAACATTTCTGTAACGGCGTGCGCAGTCTGACAGCCCACGCTGCTCTTTACACCATGAACTGCTTTTTCAGATTAGCCTGACCTTTTATGGGACATTTTGGCCTGTGGTATCCTGAGGGCAAGCCCTTTACATCAATGTGGCCATGACACTCTTAACTCACTGCAAACCATAAATGGACAATTTCCATCATCTGTGTCACGACTGTTGCGTTTTAGTTATTTATTTAGACTGAGTCATTCTTTAATATATAAAGAATGAGTCATTCAGCACCTATGGAACTTATTTTGCGGTCTGGATTGTAACAGAAACATGAACTAAAAGTGTTTGTAGACGTAAACTAAGCGGAAAAAAAAGAATACTTTTTGTAAGTGTCTTGCTTTCTCTTGATGTTTTATTGTGCTGTGTGCTGCCTGAGCATACAGATGTACAGGGATTGCTCAAAGCTGGTGGAAAATGTCAGGCATACTGGCAACACGCTAAAAGGCTACAGACAAATGTTGCCATCTTGTCTTTTAATATCCTCCTGTTTCTACTTGTGGCCATGTCCCCAAGCATCCTTGATTTCCTAAAGGAAAAAAAAAATCCACCTGCCACTTTCTGGAGATGAGACTGGAGGGTCACAGCAGGTTCCCCCGACACCTGCCAGTCAAAATTTTTTTTTTGTTTGTTTTTTCAGATTATATCTCATGCAGGTATAACAGCACAACAGCAGCAGATGCAAATTAACACACCATTTATTCTCATGCACACATCGCTCTAAACATACATCCCTTGTGGGGCTCCCAGTAGGTTCCTGGTGGCCTTTGTAGCAAACCTTTCAGATTCAGGCATCTGGGAAAGAAGTGTGACTGTGGCCTCAGGACAAACACAACAACAGAAAGTTTTCCAACAATAAATCATGTTTTTACACCTGTTAGCTTTTACACCAGTCATTAAATATACAGTGCTGGGGAAAAGTTTTTAATACTTTTTATTTAAAAATGTTGTTTTTCTTAATCAATTTACAATGATCAATGCAAAACTGAAAAATATATTTTATAAAAATGATATAGGAAAATTGGTTAAGGCTACTGTGCTCTGCACATTTTAATAACGTTGATTTACTTAGTTTTTTTTAAATACATTTGTGCCTTGATAAATCCTGTCTTGCATTTCTAATGACTTTTATTTACACCATATTGGCTTAGCTGAAGTTCTGGCATACACCAGCCGCTGTGAGAAAGATGTCACTCTTTCCAAAATATGTCTAATGAATGCATTTAGACACAAGTTGACACCACTTACATTGTGGAAGCATCTCAAGAGCCACTGACAGCAGTAGCATGTACTAGAGCAGCAACTGTCACAACAAAGGATGTGAAATTAAAATGGTTTTGCAATATTTTCCTTTTTTAATACCTAATCATTTATTTTTATCATTTGCAAATAAAAGATTCCAGTGTTTTGTTAGACGACTGTATAAAAATCCACTCACATAAACCTAAGTAACAGGGAAAAGAAGGAAAGAAATTGCAGGACAAGGGCTGGTGGTAGCTGTCAGAAATGCAGTGAATAGATGACTAATAGGAAGACAGGCTGGAAAACAGCCGTACACATAGCAGGTGTATGCAAAAAGAGAAAACAATAAGGTGATACGTCTTCAGATCACGCCGACCAGTCATAAACTGTAAGCAGCACTGAATGATGAGAGTGACAGGGTGGGTCTTCTGCCCATCTGCCTCACTGTCTCCACTTTTACAATTTCATTATTTGTTTAGGATTCTCCCTCCCAAGTCTTGTGGTCTGGGGACCAAAGGGACCAAAACATGGTTCATAAATCAACCCAGCACAGAGACTATGGATATTTACCCATAAATCACTGTGGCGGAGCCACCTACAATCAGACTAATGGGGTTGGAAGACGTGCTGTCATCCAAGCCATGATGTCACCAAGCCTGAGCTTGTGGGTGTTGATGTTGGTGGTGGGTCCCTGGTTCTGTGAGTTGTCTGTGTATGGGGAAGGGGATGTCTGGATATGTGGCTGTGGGTCTCAAGCTATGTGCGTGTGTGTAGGGGGGGTGTCTGAGTATGTGGTGGTAGGTCTACAGTTCTGCTTGTGTAAGTGTCTGTGGTGACTGAGTGTGTGTGTTGTATGTGGGAGGTAAGATGTCTGTTTATATGGGATTGTGTGTACGGGGGTGGCCAATGTGTGGGTGTGTGCATGATTTGTCTGTCAGTACATACTTTCATCATGTCTCTGCATTTATGTTACATTGATCTATGCACATTTGCAAGAGAACGAACTCACACACACATAGTGTGGACTTGCACATCTTGGAGCGCACTTTACACACTCAAATAAAACACACTCACTGACGTCCAGACATGTGCGCGCACACACGCACACACTTTGGTTTTGAGGTTATTGCTGGCTTACAATGGGTGTGGGATTCCATGGAGAAAATCTAAACAAGTCGAGTGGTTAGCACGAGTGTGCCACGTTTCCACACAATGGTGCTCATTGACATAAATAACGGGGGACTTTGTGAAATGGGACACCCATTAACTTCTCCCCCACAGATAATTGCCCATTAGATCTTGGAGGAGCACTTGATTGAGAAATAACTCAACTCCGATGCTAAATGCAACTTGTAATAATAAAACAGTCACGTTGTGAACGGAGCCTGGAATATGTTACGATGTGTTGGCTTTTCGTATCATCCAGCCAAGCGCTTGGATTATCAACAAAGAAAATGCTGTTTTGTTGTAGCTCTGCAGTCTCTGCCTTTGCATAAGATGAGCTTTGAACGTGGAAAAATGATGACAACAAGGGGGATAGGAGACAAAGAAAAGGGAACTGCAAATTAGAAAATATCATCAAATGCAGGAATAAATTATTACAGAAGAAACTGAGAAATATAGTGAAAGAAGAGTGGCGAGAAACTTGAAATAACCATCCTTTACAATTAGCTTTAAAAGTTTGGACAAGTTTGGACAAGTTTTTTAAAAAGTCAGTATGCACAGTTACGATGACTCATAAAAGTGTGCAAGGCATCCAGTACTGATGCTTCTTATGACGTTAACAATTTACTTATAGACGCCAGTGACGGCAGCCTTCACCTTTGATGAATCAGCGCCATGGTTTTGTTGTCAGCCCCACATATTCTCCGCAAATTGATGTGCCCGTGTCACTTCACAACCACTTACTGTCATTTGCCTCACTCCGTCCACATCCTCCGATTTGTAAGTGTCACAGAAGCACAAGTGATCTTGAGTATATGACTCATTCACAAAACCTAAATGCCTTCTGCGTACATCCCTCAGAGCGCACCACACACAACACTAAAGCAGGCACGGCAGCACAGGGTGAGTCAATGTTGATGACGACTGTCATCGTCATAGTTCAGCTCGGGTAAAACATTTACAGGCACTTGACGAAGTAGATCTTTATAATAAATTTGGAACTCGATCTAATGCATTTACATTGAATCTAATGGATCAGAGAGGCAAACTTAGCTGGTTGCATCCAATTAGACCGTTTTCAGTGAAAATATTTTACTCATTGCAGAAAATATATTTTACTTCTTTATCTTGCAAATTCCTTTCTCTATTTTGTTTCCATTTATTAAATATTTACAAAGCAACAGCTACCAAATGCAAACTGCACCCTTGGAACCAACTGTGCGCCTTTTACCTGCTTAGCAATAAATAATGAAGGAAATAAAAGTTCTCCAATTAAAGAGCTTTAAGTCCTGAACTTTTTCTGCGATGTGGATTGTGTACATATTACGCTCACGTACACACACTTATATTCACTCCATGTTAACATGCCAATGGCCATTGGCTCTATTTATTTTCCATCATTAGTTTTAAATGGTTCATCCAGACATTATGGTGGCCCTTGCTTGTAATCACTGCAGAGAGCGCAGCTCAGAGTCGGCCTCCTTTTGCTTTGATGTCCCTCATCAGTCCGCTGGCCGACCGGCAAGTCGATGTCTCTCCTCAGTTTCCTTCCTGCCGTTGGGAGCAGCGGCCAACCCTGATGCGTGTTGCTAGGATATTTTTTTTCATACTGAGCCATATGTCCATCATCATAAAATGAGGTCTGAACTCTGATAAATAAATTTCCAAGAAAGAAGAAGACTGATGAAAATTGTAGGAAAATTCAACACCATTAAATGTGACCACTTAAGCTACAGATGGATTGTTTTGGCATTTTTTAACTCAGTCTTGGTTAATGCAGGGATCGTGCAGCTGGGGAGGGTTTTTTTTTCTACTCTTGACTATTGGAGTTCAAGACTTATATCTGAAAGCTTTTCCTCCCAACACCAACCTCCCACATGACAGTCCATGTTCACAGTTGCTAGGCAAGATGCCTTTACATGGTGTTATTTTCAGAACATCTGCTAGGTAGTTATTTTCTCACAGGGAGAGACTTGGTATCAGAACAGCAATCAAGTGACAAGCTTTCCACTGGAAAAATATCATTTGACTTCTTGTAAAGTCAACTGGTGTTTATTGCACTCAGTATTTTAACCACTTCTGTTTTCCCCAAGCCAGTGATGTGATCTGAACAGTTCCACTGGATATTGGCAGATGAGCCAGTATGATCTATTTGAAAACTTGACCTGTAGTATTTAATGAGTGTAAATAACATTATTTATTTGGAGCACAATTGTAAAAATTACAGCATTCTAAAAAAAAACCTACAATTTACAAAAGTTACTTGATAATTTTGATAATAGTTGTATTTAGTTTTTAAACAAGAACAAATCTCACAATAATCTCACAAAAAAGTGCAGATATGCATGTTATTGCTTGTGAATAAAAATGTTCTAACTAAGCCAGATGAGCAAAGTTTGGCCCCACCACCTAGTTTCCTTGGTATAACCAACTTAAGCAAACTTTTATAGGTTTCCCAGGACTTTCTTTATGTTTGTTTCTGGAACTGTGTGGAAACTGCTTCCCACAGGTTGAGCTTTTCCTTCATGGTAGTGCATAAAAATGTATCATTGTTCCCTTACAGGCAACTTCCAAATATTGCACTTCCTTGAGTCTTCAGTACACCCACCACAAGAGGTATCAAAAGACCGGTTGTTGTCTTAAGCATCCCACTGTCCCTCAGTATCTCTACATTAATCCAAAGGAGTGCAACCAGACTCTGGCTTTAGAGAGGATGTACTCATTGCCACTGCATTATCTGTGACATGTTTGGAAAAGCAGTGGGAGAGGGATTGTGAACTGGTGAATGCAAATTTGCAGCAGTATCTTTTTGTGGTCCTCTCAGCCCCCTGAAGACTTAAAAACATCCAAAAGACCTACAAAACCTGGTCATCAGAGCAATGCAGCCTATAGATCAAATAATTAAATGATGAGAAAAATATAAATAATTTATCAATCATCAAAGGGAAATGGTAACGGCATTTTTGGGTTTTTGTGTATCTTTTTTTTATCAGGAAATGATAATAAATTTACATTTGATATCTTGTACAGGAGGCTGATGCCAGGATGGATCTCTGTTACCTTGTTTTTCTTACAGCATTCTGTCAGAAGCCTCTCACTGAACTATTTCTGCATTGTGTAGAATATGACCATTCAAAAAAATCTATGGTTTTCAGTAGTTTTTGCTGCTTTGTTTTTTTTTTGTTATGTTTTGTTTTCATTTCATTCATTTTCTTAGTACAATTAAGGGTGGTGGAGGAGCTGGAGCCTATCCCAGGGAGGGGCATGGTACACCTTGGACAGGTTTCCAGTCCATCACAGCCTTATTTATATATTTATTTTATTTATTTATAGTATTTTTATTTTCTTTTACATTTTTTCACAACTAATTCTTGTTCAGTTTGTTGAGTTTCTTTCTATCTCCAGTTCTGATGCCCAAAAAAGATGGCTGCAAAGCACTTTCCAAAGCAGACTCAGAACATGCAGCATCTTGGTGCAGACTTTGGATGATCTCTTTTGACGTAGATGACTTCTGTGTTGCATTACCTGTCCGGTCCGTTGTCTGGCTAAACTCTCAAAAGAAAGCAAAGCTAATTTTGTAATAATTATTCTTTATTAGTTCGCTGTTTTCAAGCAGAAGACAAAAAAACAGAAGGGTTAGATTGTCTTTCTA
Source organism: Telmatherina bonti (assembly GCF_933228915.1). NCBI lineage: Eukaryota > Metazoa > Chordata > Actinopteri > Atheriniformes > Telmatherinidae > Telmatherina > Telmatherina bonti. Next base: position 18,233,728 of record NC_136630.1, on the reverse strand, counting down.
CTAACATACTAGCACTTTTATAACTGTCACAAAATATGATAACTAGAGGTAGGACTTTAACATGTTAATTACAATGAATTAATTACAGGAAAGTTAATGTGTTAAAAAAATAATGCATTTAATCATGGGACATTTGTTACTGCACAAATTCCTGGTGCATTGATTACATTGACGCACACTGAAGATCTTTGCACAAACCAAGCAACTTTGGTACTATATTTAGCCTTTTTGTCAGACCCCCTCTAATGAGTATATTTGAAAAAAAGTGACTATCAACAAGTCTAGTGACTTTTCTGAAAACTTTAGTGATCCGAAAATAACAAATAGTTCACTCTTATCCGTTAGCCGGAGCAACAGCTGCTTAAGCCCCTCCCAATCAGAAGAACCACAAGAAGCAAAGTCCTCAGGCAGCATCCAGCTTCAAGCTGCATACAGAGCGGGAGGTGATCACCTCTGCTGCATGATCAGACTGAAGTTGCCACTGATTGATGGTGCCATAGTTTACTGTCAGATAGGAATTTCTATTAACAAAGAATGTAAATGAAAACATTTTAAAAGTTGAAATTACCGTAACATGTTGTTAACTCTTAACTACATAACAGCTGTTAACTAAACTGACATCTTAATTTTAGGTAAGTTCAGTTTTGCCCGATATTTTTTATTTCTTTTTTACTATTTTAAATTTAAATGCATTTTTCCCAGATCATTTGATTCATTCATCCATTATCATCCATTTAAAAAAATAAAATGTCTCTTTTTAATTCAAATATTATGTGATTAAAATGCAATAAATTGAGGTGAATTAATTACAAAGCCTACTAATAATCTAATAAGTCTTCTATAATCCCTAAAGTTGTTTGTTTTTGTTTTAAGATGTTAACAAATCTACTGATGCAAACCATGAATGGAATAAATTTTCATCATCATCATCATCATCATCATCATCATCATCGTCATCGATATAATAGCAGGGATGGTTGGTCCACAGACACTCTTACAACAGCTTTAAAGACATGAAATAAGCCTTTGATATGTCTTACATCATCCCAGCACGACCTGTTTGTAATTTCTAACTCGGGCTTTTACACTGACGGTTAGAAAGGATCATATTTCCCTGTGGTGGGTAACTGGGCTCATGTCTCTATTCATTAAAGCATAAGCATCATAAACAGAAACAACCAGTGACTGATGGGAAATAATCCTCAAAATGGTCTGAAAATGACCAACAATTTATTTCAATCTACCTTAATGTCATTACCACATTTAACATGATTTCTAAAATTTATAGAAGGAGAGGGGAGAATGTTTTAGCTGTCAAATCATCAGAATTGGTCTGCTGGATTAGGGTTAAAGCAGCAGTATGTTTGCTGTGGTGCTGCTACAGTAGGTGGCATGGAGCTGTACCAGGGCATGTAAACTCTCTCCTGATACCAAAATGATTTATGCCATTTTAATACTCCATGTTTGCTTTGGAGCATGATACGTGTTTGGTCGTGAGACATTAATAGTGTAAAAAACAGGCTGAAAAACGAGCTCGCTGACGTGTGTGTTTGAGCACTGTATGTGCTTGAGTATGTGTGGCTGCAGGAGTGTGTGTGCTGCAAGAGTCTTGAGGCCCTTGCTGTCACTCAGCCCAGCTCGCAGGGTGGTCCAAACACTGAGCCCTCTTTACTCAGTCAAACACACACACACACAAGCACATGCACACAAACAAACAAACACTCACTGGTGTACATGTAATGACATACGTAACAAAGTATACATAAATACATGGCCGTATATATGACCATAATGAAGCAATCAAATAACCTCAGCGCTTCCCCTCTTCCTGTCCCAAACCGTACACCTAAATATACCGCCACAGACTCCATCGCACAGCAGCAGAAGGTCCAGACTGAAGGAACAGCACTACACAGCAATCCTTTCATGCTTCGCATTTCTTGTGGCAAAAGGTTTCGCTGGAAGGATCCAAGTTTGACAGCATAGTGTAGAAGCCAGTTAGTTAGTGTCATTTGGCAGATGTTTTATTTCATGCAAAGCAGATCGTGTCACTGATGTAAAAGGGAAATCTCTGTTTATCCGTAATTTCATTGTAATAATTGAGATTTCACACAAAAAGCAACACAAGCGATAAACATAGTAAACCTTCTTAATATAACAGTAAACTGCTGAGCTGTTATTACAAGCAGACCGATTGCAAACATCTCAGTACCATTTTTTTTTTTAATTTTATTTTAGGTTTGACACTTTTTTTTATGACATGGACAAGCACAAGCACCATAAAACTGGATTAAAAAAACCAGAAGCACATACTAATGCACCAGCATGCTTAAAATGTGGCAGGAAGAAGGGGAAAAACTTATAATACTTGCTCCTTTTATAAAACATAACACACTACTAGATGGTCTGTCAATAGCTTCATAATACTTCATAAAAATACCCATTAATAGTCAACATTATTATTATATTATTCATTCATGAATCTTCATGATTTAACAATGAGGTTAAAAATGCTTTTGGTTTTGAAAATTGGTTCAGAATCATTTTTATATCCTGACCATTTAAAGTCTAAACATTGTGCTTATTCGAACAGCATTATGGGTTCTTGGTGCAAAACAAAACAGAATTGGGTGACAACAGGTGAAAAGAATGGGAATGTTAGAGAGTGTGTATGAACTGGGGAAAAACAGAATTCAAGCTGTGTAAAATAAATATGACATAAAAGTTATTTATGCTGTGTTTTGCTTTGATGCAAATAAGTGAGTCTTTCTCCATTACAGCTCTGAATCTGACCATTATTAACCTAAATGTGTTTTTTTTTTCTTTAGAAAAAAGGGGTTTTAAGTTAAGTTCAAAAAATATTTTTATTTCTTTCATCAGTACCAGACCATGACTCGACTTTCCATATCTGCTCTTCCAAAAGACAACAAGCCACAAAGTGAGCTCACATGTGATTTATTTAGGCTATTAGCACTGATGTATCTGGATTACCTCCACTTTTGTCCTCCAGGTGAGGAGGAAATGAGTCATTAATATTGGTGCTACAACGCAGTTTTCCTGAAGCATCACAGTTTGCACAGCAGGAAATACAAACCTCCCACCTCTTCCCGCTATTAGACATCTACTGAACAAATACTGCAAATGAGCCCTGCTTTCTCTGCGAAATGGTAATAAGCCATAATTGCCTGTAATCTGAATACATTAGTCCTAAGAGGGTCCTGTTGCTTTTGTGAGCAATCATGATAGAGCTTGAGGACTACAGTATGATGGAGAGAAATATGTATCTCTTTCTAGGAAGCCACAGGATGTCGGATTTTGGTACAGCTTTTGGATTTGGGTAAATGTTACATTATAATTGCGCAAGAATTTTTTGGAGCCAAATGTTTGCATATAAACATGATGTTGGCTTAAAAGATGATTTTACGGAGATAAAAACAGCAGAAACCTAACATTTTGCAAACATTTGATGGAGGGAAGCCACCAGACATCTGACATCATGTCAGCATAATCTCACATCCTCTTTGAGATTTTGTTTCGCTCTTAGAGAACGTTTTTTGCAGAGCCGGTGTTTTTAAGTCAGTTTTTTTTCATCCTTGAATTGTTGAACAGGTTCCCCTCACCGGCTGGAGTGCCTTGTTATTCATCTTTATTTTCTCATTGCACTCTCTTCTTTCTCTCTGACTTGTTAGCTTTAGAGGCGCCATTGAGTACTTGTGGCTTGTTTATGAGGAACGCTGATTCACCCTTTGAGGTTTGGCTTGCTTGAGCAGGGTGGGGGAGAAATATGAATGAATTTACTCCTACACTCCAACCCTCCAATTTGACCCTTTATTCCCAAATTCTCCCATCATCATCATCATTCTTCCTCCCTGCATGCTCTTCAGCTACCTCCAGTCACACTTTTCCACTGGTGTGTGTGCAACTCTGAGAGTGTAAAGCCAACGGTGGCCAGAGGCTCATTTTTGTGGCTGGGTCAGTGTGTATCCCGACGGCTTGCCGGCGTCTCGGGGGCCAGCTCCTCCTTCCAGCTCCATTCCCTCACCCCTTGGGCCTCTCCAGAGAGCAACCAGCCATTGCTTAGTCATTTTTAGATTCTCCTGGACAAAAATCAGCGCATTTTCAGACATTTATTAGACACGACAGCCTGTGTTTGTGAGATCTGTCAGGAAAGGGAGGATAAGCAAGAACACGGGGAAAAAAGTCATGGATCCAAAAACTGTAAAGATCATTGAAAGTGGGTTTCGTAGCTGGATTGGTGGAGAGAAGTCGTAGACTAACTTGCAATGGTATCCCTCCAAAAATGTCAAAGCTAAAAATGTCTTCGTGTTTCCCTTTCTTCTGATGGTCAGGTTTGCTATCACATGTATAAAGACAGTGGTTGCCATAGATACAAAGCATATTGCTTTCTTCTTGGACTTTATTTTAAAGGAACTAACCAGCTTGAATTCTCAAACTCAATTATGCTGAAGCAAGACAGATATCTATATTTATCCCCAGCAGACCATGTAGAAACTGAAGTGTACAACAGAAACCATATCATCTTTCATTACTCATAATATATATCATGAAGAATGAAAACCAGACTGAAACTTTTTGTGCAGTTAAAAGGGATTAGCTCCATTCTAATACTTCACGTGGAAAACAAATAAAATGGCGCATGGTTTTAGGAGAGTTCACTAGTTCAGGACATCAGTGAAGGAAGGGGGTGGTATTTGATTTCTCGCTGACACAAGAGGAAAAAGTTGGGGGCTGATGATTGAGAGCAAGAAGGGGAGTGAGACAGAGCATAGAGACAGCAGCATCCTCTGCTTCACACCTCATCTTTCCCACGGTATTTGGTTTGTTTACAGGGGGGAGTCAGTGACAGGTTCATTCCTTGTATTCTGGCCCCAACCAATGCCAGGTAGGAGGCAGCCAGACTGGACTCCCTGCCCTTCAAAGCAACACCAAAGCTTGCACAAACAAAAGACTGGAATCTCCAAGTCTTGACAAACTTTTTCCCAATCCCCTGACTCCCATCACACCCCATTTCATCCACTATGCTGTCTTATACACCGCCCCCTCTTTCTCTGTTTTTTGGCCTGCCTTCATCTCTTCTGGAGGTTCCAGGAGCCGTGAAAGTGCAAGACCTACACCGGAGACTTCTCCATCTCTCCCACTCTTCCTTTCCTCTAATCGTTTCAGCAGTTTGTGCTGTTTTGGCGTTGATGTCCGGACAGCAAATCTGACCCCTGCAAACTCAACACTGACACACTCCCCAGAAACAACCACCCACCCTACAGTTGTCCTCACTTCTTAGCAACTACTTCCTTTCTAAACCCAGTGTATCCCCCATACCAACCCGTCTTTTTTTCCAACTGCTGGTCTCTACTTTATAGTGTTTGTGTGTACTGAGACATCCATGACGGGCCAGCTATTCTGAGCATGTGGAACATGGCATCAATGCCAGATTGCATTCATGAGATTTCTCCTATGCGCACCCGACTTCCATAACACGCCAGCTATCTCCTGCTAAAGCATTTATGCAGACTGGCTCAGGTGTCTTATCCGGTTGCAGTCAAAGAGCCTGGAGAACATTTTGCTTTGTCACATTAGACTGCATCTTATTCCAAACTGGCTGAGAGAAAGTGCAACAGTTTGCCACTCCATTCGCCTCACTCATGCCTCCTAATCCTCTTAATCTTTAAACAGAAAGCGTGGCATTTCGATGCTGAGTTTCAGTAAAAAGTGAGTAAATTACTGTGAGACTAAACAAATAACTCAGAGATTAACTGAAAAAAAAAAAGAAAAACAAGGGGAAGACTCGGAGAGAGTATCAAGCCAAAGATTTTCAGTGTTCCCCACAACATGCTTTCCAAACCTTTGAAAGAAGAAATACCACAGTCTCTGCAGAGCTTCAGCTCTTGTAAATAATCTGACTCTGGGCGCCACCTCAGAATCTCAGCCTCGTCCCCAGCCTTGTGGATGCCATGTCGGTTCAGGAGGTGGGGTTTTGGGGATTTGGGGGGGGGGGGGGGGGGGGGGGGGGAGTGAGTCAAGGAAAGGGAGGGGAAAAGAGGGGCAGAGGCATCTGGGTCTGTTCTTGCATCATCATCACCAGAAATCTACTGCAGAAAGCAGGGAGCATGCATAAAGGCTGAAGAGGTAAATAAGTGTCTTCTGCTTATCTCACATTTATTCTCTTTTAAACAAACGCAGGTTGTTAGTGTTGACACATCAAAATGCCCTGAGGCCTACCTAACATGTTCAGTCAATTTTCCTCACCATAAAACAATTTAACTGTTTTCAATTCAACATTATTAACTGGCAGTTCTCTTCTTCTCTGCCTTTGTTTGCACAACTTTAGGTTTCTCCTCTGTACCTCATTGACATCTGCAGAGCACTGGAATCCTGTAGGACCAACAACAGGAGTGATTTACAGCTGCAATATCTCAATTTCAATCAATTTTGGGCCATGATTTCCGAAGCAAGGTCTGTTTATGGGCTAGCCTGAAGTCTAGCTGAACATGTTTATGGAAAAAAAGAACAGTCATAATGGCAAGAGAGAAAATAAAAGAAACATGAAAGAAAAAAAAAAGACTTAAAAGATTAAATAGGGAAGCACTAAGACATTTGAGACAAAGAGATAAAAATTTATTGTATGGTGCAAAGAAAAAAACAAACTACTGCTTTAAGATTTTGGTTTATTGTAAGTGTGTTGCATAAATACACAAACACCGACATGCTCACATCACATGCAGCTCGAAGAATGAGACTGCAATGACAACTGTGTATAAGTGCCCTACATGCCACAAGGCTTGCAGCAGTAATCAGAAAGGCCAGAGAAATACAGTACATATCACAGGGGGAGGCTAAATGAGCTCCATGCTGCAAAGGCCAGTGGGGCTAAACTTGACCTGCCCCCTTGGCCCCAAACATGAACACAGTTGCCAGGTATTCTGATTTCAGTAATGGCACAATCTTTCCTTTACTGTAGAAGATACCTTCCTAAAACTCTTCCAGCTGATAAAGTAAAACACTGCAAAGATGTCAAATCTTTGTGTTTGTAAACTTTTGATGGTGAACCTAAAAAATGTGCAACAGGAAGAGGAACTAACAGAAATGTTGGGGAAAAAAAACAGATGGTTATCTAGTTTTTACTTTGAAAGCTTGCAAAGTTTGAAGGTAAAAGCATGAGTATTACACAACAAGTCAATCAAAATTAAGGCTAAAATGAATGAATAAACAAATCTGTTGAACTTCACAGCTATTTAAATACACCAGTAAAGCATCTGAGTGTGTCCCTAGAGATATATTTACAGGGGCATTGGGTTTAATTGAACTATGCATCATTGCCTTCCAGAGTTATGTAAAAAGGAGGGAAAAATACAACAACCCACTCAAAACACACCGCCACAAGATGGACAGCCATTGTGACACTCATTGTCCACATGAATAGCTGGGGAAAGGATACCTGCAGAAGACCATTAGCCATATCTATGAAACACGTTTACATAACATCAGGCTTTGACAAAAGTCCTTTGTGATTTGTCCAGCATAGGACAGAGTCCAGCTTCTGCAATACTTTATTTTTAGTATGTATAAAAGATGGATGGATGGAAGTGAGATAAAAAAAATATCATTAGCAGTCATTAGAACTGACTTAAACATATGATTGTGATTCGTACTTAGATCTAATTAAATCCTATCTCTCCCAGCTCCCTACACCCCATAGCTCACTCTTAATACTGATTTTAACGCAATGGCCTCAGACAATAACATGTTAAATGAAAAAAATACTAGGTTTCCATTTTTTATTTCAAGTCTTTTATTATGTTACAAAATCAGCTAAGAACTACTTTATGCCAAAGCTCTGCTAAATCATCCTAAAATTTAAGTACAGCTTACACTGAACACATGTTGTCAAGTTTGCCACCAGACTAAAGTCAAAATAGTTTGCATTTTCAGAGGTTGTTTTCGGACTCATCTACATAAATATTCATTTCTTTATCCAAATTTAAGTGGAATAACCCGTCCCATGACAATCAATGCCCAAAACATTGATTCTCCAAAATGGAGGATGATTAAAAAAATCTTGTTAAAGATCACTTCTTTAGTTTTTTAAGAGAGAAACAGTCTCAGAAAATTTGATTTAAAATAAAAATTGTGACAAATCATCACATCATCTGAGCTGTACAGCTTTCTTGGTTGCATTAAGGTGTTTACTTAAAAAAGTCAAAACACCACAATAGGAAAAATACCTTGCTATATGATGACTGAACAGAGAAAGGCTAAATCGAAGTGTGTTCCAGGCAGCTGACTGCTATCATCCAAGTCTCCAGTCTGGCTCAAAGACATTGCTGACAGTTTAGTAAAATTGTCCTGACCGCTGACAGCATCATCTCCAGATTACACAGCTGCACTTTCCATCTATACAGTATGTGTGACCTGCTCTATTAAAAAATAATAAATTGTCTTTGAACAAAGATGACAGACGCTGAGTGAAGAAAATCTAAGAAATTCCTTCAGAATGTAAATGAAAAAAAATCTCAAATTCTCTCATTACTGCCTGTTTAAACATGGCAGGTGGTTTGCTTGAATGAAAATGGATGCTTTACCCAATATAATGTATGTATTATCTTATTGTTTGTAATTCATTTGTGTGATTGTAGAACACATTAGCTGTGGGAAGCTGTAGTGGCTGCTCACAGCAGTTTGTCAGCCTCTAGTGGTAACCTGTAAAACCTCTGCTGTCAATGGAGTACCAGGGAGCAACTAACTTTTGCTCAACCAAAGTTTCAACGTGGTCTTTGTTAAAAATGCCTTTTCTCAAAAGGGGAGTCCAATCAACACAGTGTTACTGGATGAATGGTATAGAAAACTTACCTGAATGTGTTATTGGGGGAGTTGCAGCCTAGTTGAGAGGAGTGGTAGACTAGTGCAGTGGGCTTGGGTCTGGAGAACCCAGAATCAATTTCCTAGCGTGCCAATAGAATATAAACCACTGTGGGCCCCAGAGCAAGGCCCTTAACTCTCCCAGCTGCTCCCTGAGTGCCAAAACATGGCAGCCCACTGCTCTCTAGTCCATCTATAGATGAGTTAAATGCAGACTTGAACTCCCTAAATTGGGATTTGTAATGTAAATTATATTATCATTATTTATTATTTTTAATTAGTACAGCAATCACTTAGATGATAAAACCTTGACTTTAAATGAGTGAAACAGTAGAATTCAAACTTTTTGATATATCAACCTCCATTCACGGATCCATTCATCTTTCACACTCATCTTTGTTAGTGTTTCATACTTCTGTCACTGTCCCCAGTGTGTTACTGTCTAGAACTTCCATCTGTCAGCACCATCCAGGGGAGGGGTTGACAGAGCGGATGAGGCCCAGGGGAGAGACATCAAACATGGGATGTAAGGCTTGGTCCCCTCCCCACCTCCCACTTCTATTCCATCTCCATTTGAGTTTCTGGACTCCCAGTCCGTCTGTGCATGATTTGGAGCTGGCTGTGGCAGGACATAAAGAAAAGGCTCCCCCAACAATGACAAATGACAATCTCAGAATACACACAAGTGAGGAAGGGGAGGAGAAAAAGAGCTGAATCACTCTTTCATCACTCATCAGCCTCTGCTGGTCTTCTCATTAGCGTCTCTTCTCGCCCATGACTCTCCTCTGGTCCCTGTCAGTTGCTTTGTTTCTTTCGACATCATCTTTCACTTTCATAACAATAAAAAGACACTAATAAATTCAATCTTTTTTTTTTTCTTTTTTCTTTTTATTAAATCCATTTTCTGACTTTACTTTCTGTTTTAATGTGTTACGACCCAAATGTGTTAATGTGTTACGGCAGCTGTAACATAATGACAAATAACACTGCTCTGTCCTTCATCTTACTTTTGTGAAACTACAATAAAAAAACTGCGGCTAAAATGCACATGCGCTTGGTGAAAAAGTAGAATAAATAACATGAGCATACCGACAGTATGGCGATTTGCACTCCACTTTAGCTCTCAGCACCAGTTAAAACCTGAAGCCAATATGCCAAGCCCCCCTGATCCCAGTGCCGGCTCAACCAAACACACACATGACAGATGCCTCCTCTGCTGCAGCACAGGCATTCAGAGCATCTCCTCCGACACCAAAGGCATATTCCCTTTATAAACAGCAGGGATTAGGTCCCTTTGGAGGAAGCTAGCATGTGCACGGGCCTTAGGCAGCTTGCAGATGAAAAAGCATCTCAAATTGAATCAATAACCGCCAGCCACCAACTAATCCTGGCTAGCTCCCATAAACACCACTGCAGGAGCCCCCCTACAAGCCCCTGCCCATGCCTTAGTCCTGCTCCACCACACCCAAGTCCCAGACCCCCTTCATCTTTTTATAACTGCACCCCAGGCCTATTCAAGGGATGCTCAGGTGAGGGCTTTCAGGGAGGGTAGTGTGAGCCATATATGCAGAGCTAAAGGGAACAGAGGGGTACTTGCATTCGTCCAGGTAATCCATCAGCAGACAGGCCAGCTTTGGACTACACAGCGACTGGCAGCTGGAGAAAAGTGGACAGCTGATGTGGGTAAAACCTATCCACAGCATGCCAGACAGGATAAAGAGATATAAGCCCCCCCCAAATGCTCAATTCCTCCTATCTCTCTCTCTCCCTCTTGTCCCCCAACCATAGTTCCATGTCATCCCACAGCTCTTTCATCTTAACACAGCAAGCGCTAAAGCAAACTTTCCACTTTGACTCTCTAGGGTCTGGGTACAGTAGAACTGCACTGAGACCAGTTCCTTTTTTTTAAGTACCTTGTGGAGTGAAGACACGCCCCCCTGCCTGTTATGTTCAGAGGGGTGGGGTGGCTTCAGAGACATGATACGAAATGAAAAATACTCCATTAATCTGAAGGAAGATATAATGTTGAATTAATTTTTTTTACTTTTATTAAAAAGCATTCAATCAGCTCTTGTCCATCAACCGAGCCGCATCAACAGAAAGTAGGAAGATCCAGCCTGTATGATTACTGTGTAAAACACATTACTTGAAATGATTTAGCTAATTCAATACCAGGTTATGGTCTATGGTAGATTTTTACTCTGATACACTAAGATGAATAAGCTGGGCAATATAAGGACCTGGAAACCACCAGCCGGTCGTACCATTGCCTAGGGAAATATGTTTCCTAAAAGTACTGTTACAGTGAAAACAAGTTGTCACCATGTTCTTAGTGTCAGCTTCCACAAATTCGTGACCTCCTAACCTTTCTCTGTCCCTCCTCTAAGAAAATATAGTTTTCTCTCTTTAACTTTTGGGTTGGGACAGAACCTTCAAGCTGAAACCAGGCTCAAGCCAAGGAGCAGTGGGATTTCCAAGCTGTCAAGAAAACTGAGCAAATCCTATCCCCAGGCCACTGGCTCCACACAGGAATGTGGGTCGTCCACTTTAATTGTGTTTCTCTCCCAATCTCCATTTCGCAAAATCAAATTTCCCTTTTCCCACTTGTGGATTCGCTGAAGAGCTCAGTGGAACATCTTTAAACGCAACTCAAGGCCACATATAAAAGTCACAGCGAGCTTAAAAGAGGAGGCCTCAATGGTTAGATAACTGAAAGCTTCAAAGTCAAAGGGAATATAAGAGACTGCTGGACAGTAAATCAGTGAGTCACTTCAAAGTAAGGTGTAGAGACAGCTGTGCTGATGAATGGCAAAGAAAGACCGACATTCAAACACAAAGAGAAGGATCATGGAACAATTTCAGACGGCAGGCCGTGCAAACAAACATTGCTGGGCTAAAACAAAACAGACTAACAATAAGCTTCATAAACAAACTATCAAAGTAGACAACATACGCACAGTGGTAACACACACAAAGCTTTTGTTAGTAGCCAGCCAAGCAGGCTGACAGAAAGAGGCAGACAGACAAACAGAGTGAGAGATCTCCATGTGGAAGACAAAGGAGGGTACAGTAGTGGCTAGCAGCAGTCAAGAGAGACTTCATTAGTGAGGTCAGTGCCCCGGGGTACTTAGTGTAACACTGGAGGCCTATGCACCCGCCTCCCGGCCCTATGCAGAGGTGGATATTGCATCTTTGCGATAACATCTCCCTACATAGGAGGGGGCCCCAGCATCACAGCATAAAGACCCCTGTTTTCGGCAAGTTTGAAATAAGGCTTTGTTCCCCAAGGCCTTGGTCCCCTCCCCACCACCACCTTCTCCTCCTACTCTTTCCTCTTGGGTGGGCCAGAGACTTTCCAAAAAACTGAGCAACTTGTGTCTGGGGATAACCCCCCCCCCCAGCCCCACCCGTCGATGGCACATATACACAAACACCCAAAAACACATTCATACACACACACACACACACACACACACACACATATATATACAGGCACATGCACGGTTAAACACACACACGTATCTTCCACCAGCCTCAACCCCTGATCCAGACAGTGGCGTCCGCTGGCTTTTGGCCACGTCTGTGTGGAGCTGTTGGTAAGAGAGGTGGAGATCCTGGGCTGTGCAGGGAACAGCTCCAGGAGGGGCCTTGGTGGGCTCATCTCACCCCAGGGAGAGTGGGGGGCCCACAGAAGGGAGTGTGTGTGTGGCTGTGTGTGCGCAAAGGCCTGAGGGGGCCTAGTCCTGGTCAAAGGTGCCTGACTGCCGGGCACTCCAGGGAGCTCCAGAGACAGGCAACCTTTACATGGAGCCTCCCGTAGTACAGACACTCCACAGTCAGTTACATACAGTTTACTGTAAAAGCTCTCACCACTCATCAATAGCCATACTCACTCTCAAACACACAGACAATAATAGTAACATTCATGATTTCGAACATTAATCTTTTACTAAAAAAAATGTACTTCACACCAACAAACAAAGCACCAAAACCTTGAACACAACTGTTGCTATGAGAGCAGTGATACATGCAAGTTTCCTTGTCCATGTGAAGGATTTGTCAAGGTCTTACTGTAGGATGGACAGTATAAATATCACTGTTGTGATGCTGACATGGGTTGCCAGGTAGGAAAGACGTGCACAACCTCCATTTATACTCACATCAGCTGGTGGATTTATAGGACCCTTAAAACGGATCAATCATTTTCCACTGCAGGTCTCTTATCCACTCTCTCCTCACTTTCCCTTTTGATTCTAATCAGAGTGCATATGCAGGTGGGGGAGGAGGGGTAATGTGTGTGCATTTTGCGTGTAATGTGGCTTTGTGCGTGCACATATATGTCACTGGCTGTGTATGAGTGTGCATGCACATGGCGGTACGTGCTTAGCGGCTCAGTCAACTACCAGGACTCGGTGCTTTTCATGTTCATTATCACTTGTTTTATAGTGGAATATTTAAGTCAGGGGGCCTTGGCATGGCTACGGCTATAGTTAGAGAACAAAGGAAAGCGCTGGGGGTGTCAGGAGGGTGTGGCATGCCGGAGCACAGCATAGAGCTTTTCAGTAAGTGTTGTGCCCCACACTTCATGGAAAGCCAGGGGGCCAGGCCAGACCAGCCGTGCAGGCAGACGGAGCTAAATTCAACTCATTCCCGTATTAATGGGAGCTTATGTGCCATTCCGCGTCACTGAAGAAGGCATTACATGACCCAGACAGTCAGGATACACCTCAAAATATCTCCTCTCTATAACATACTCTGTCTCTTGCATTTTAAATTTTCATTTTTGTTTTACATTTTTTCATTTGTTTTTTTTTTTTTTTTTAGTATTTTTTCTGACATTTTAATGATGATAGTTGCAGTTCACAGTCAAAAAGAATATGCTCATTGTGCTTATCAAATTAATTTGTTTTCCATTGTGATCACTGAATGGTGGTTATTCTTTAGACAGCTTTTGACCTGCTACTGGTAGTAAGTATTTTGCAATGTCTTAACTTATATTAGGTGATGGAAATAGTGCACAAGTCCACATCAGTTCTATTATTTGGAGAAATTTGTGTAGGTTGCACCTTTGTAATCCACCTTGATAAACATGAAAGTGTAAGTACACCCCGTACTTTATAAACAACTCCACCCACTGCTAAATGCTGAAAAATGCAGGTGTGGGGTGCAAGGTGTTGGAGTGATCAGAGGGCAGGCCATGAATGCACAGGCAGAAACTTTTGAATGACAGACAGCTGCTTAGCGGCTAGCAATGTGGATCCACAAAGCACCTATATGCCACAGAGTGGTAGATGAAGTAGATGAATTTCATTCTACCGAATCCCCTCAGCTATACAACACAGTGGTGGAGCAACAAGGTAATATTGAACCATATCAGTCTGAGCCATTGTTACGCTGGCTTGTGGAATATCTTCAAAAGGATCTGGAAGGCTGTGGCTATTCGGAGCAGGCTGATGCAGCTGCCATGAATTTCTGCTGCAAGTTGCCACAGTAACAACTTGAGCTTGCTGTCGGTTGCCAAATGAGGATCAGTAGATGGAAATTTGACTGATGTTACTTTTAGACCCCACAAAAGCACAAATTTGTCCGACTGTAGCACTATTTTCTTCAAAGTTCTGTAAAAGTCCAAAAGACTGAAACTAGTGAAATATGTCAGATAACAAATACAGCAGCACATAATACACTCTACATCATGTTTTAGTGTGAAAAAAACAAAAACTTGTTAAGCTGTAAGTGGTATTTTGGGTCATTTTTGACCCACAGAATCCTGGTTTGAAAAGGAAAAAATTAACAGTAGGTTTTTTTTTTTATCACTTTATGTTGTTTATACCTACAAAAAAACATTTTAGAGTGCATTACACCTTTACTAGAAATCCTTTACTAATCATTGCTTTGTAGTTACAGGTATTTTTATAACCTGTAGACGGGGATTATCTTATCTATGAGATAAAGTAACAGATTTTATTATTAGCAAAATAAGGTTCATATCATGACAAACATGGTAATCCTTCTGTTACTGTTGACTTAATTGGCTGCAAAGCAACTGGAGACAATCATAGCTAAAACTGGCCAAGCAGAAGGTCACACGGAAGGTTACCAGTCTATCACAAATCACATTAAATCTAACATGCAGCCTTATGAATAGTGGGAATTTACCATAGTATTTAAATTCCTCACATAAAAGCAGCTAAGAATGGCCATCTGGAATAGAAATTAAAGAATATTTACTGGGGGAAAAAAAAAAAAAAAAAAAAAAAGGTAGATAAATAAATAAATTGAGGAGAACAGTGCAGGTCTTTCTGCCCTGCACAATCTTACACAATAAACCAATAACAGAGAGTGTTAAAACAATTATAAACGTCCCTATTTTATTTATGGAGCTGCAAACGTCATTGGAGACTCCATAAAACGTTACAAACAGTTAGTGCACATGGGTTAAATTTGTCTAAACCTTGGTAAAGTTATCCTTTTAGAGGTGTAATTTCTTATTAAAATATAAGAAGTTATAAGAAGTCAATTGTTCTTCCATGCAATACATTGTTGTGCATTCGCTCAACACATTCTTCTATTTTAAATTGTTCTGAGGCTATGTCCGAACATGTTCCAATAGTTTTGCACAGGTTGCTGTGTTTACATGCCCAAGATTGCTCCAAGAAAACAGAGGTATGGAAAGACATTTGTTGTACAGCAGGGAGTTTGTGTGTGTGTGTGTGTGTGTGTGTGTGTGTGTGCTGTGCTGTGCTGTGCTGTGCTGTGCTATGGAACGAGCTGAAGAGTTATTAGCTGGCAGGGATAATTGGACTCTATGTAGGTGGCATGACCCAGCTGTCTGCAGCAGGAAGGCCCTGAGCTGAGCACGACCTCAACCGCTGACCTTACAAATGCAATACAGTGACCTTTGACCCTCCCCACATTAAAGCGACAGTGTTGTCTTTCTGCAGTCAGCCAGCAAATTAGAGCAAAAGGGGCCAAAGAATCTTCTCCCATTCAAGCTGCTGTTGCGTCCTGTAGCATTATCATTAAACAGCGCCAAGAAATATTACTGGGTTGCTTTAGACTTTCTGGTAGCAATTAACATTTTCAAAATTCACAGTGAAATCATCTTCCCATCTGCCTTGTCAGAAAAATCAACTGGACCGAAGATGAACATCAGAACACATTTGTTAGTTAATATACACTAGATTACTGAAAATACATGGTGAATGTATTTGAGACTTGCAAAATGATGATGAAAAAAAAAACTATTTTATGGCCACCTCTAACATCTAAGTATTAAAAAAATGGCCATGAACAAGAACAATACTGATGAAGAACTGCAACACGAACACAAACATTTCAGGTGTGATGGTGCACCCGTACCAAGCTAACTCTTCCAGGAAACTTGAATAACTCATGTACACTCTTATTCTTCAAAGAGGCTTCTGACAATCATCCTCAAATCACATGATAAAAAAAACTTTTGTGCAATATGGTTACGTTTCTGTTCCAAGAAAAACAATGAAATTTCATCCCATCTCATCCAGTCACCACAACAGGATTATTTGGTGTTAAGGCATTTTGTGTTGGAAAAATCAACAAGCCATGAATATTTCTCAAGGACCAAACCAAGTGTGGCATCAACAAAACTGATCCCACTGCAAGTCAGTGACCCACATAGTGCCTGCACGCAAGAACAACACACACAAGACTTGGGGAATACACTAACAGAGTATAAAAGCATGTTTAACTGATGCTGCAGTCAGTCAAGAGATCCCAACACCCCCCCTCCTATGGCTATCTTGTCCCCCTGTCACCACCTGACCAGGTAGGCCTCTCCAGGGAGGCATTAGAGAAAGGATATCTGTCATGATGGTAGCAGTGCTCCCTTAGGCTGCCACTGAGCAACAAATGTATCCCTTTGCCTATCATCCTGTTTCACAATACTGCTGTTGAGTGTTGGAAAGCTCTAATGGATGCAGGTATCTGCTGTTACTCTGATCTTCTATAAAAGTCCTCAGTAAGAAAAAAAAGAAGGATAAAGGAAAAACCAAAAGGAGGGCGAAAGCATACCCGACTTTTATGTAATGTGTGTATGTAGGAACTCCTTTGATGGGGAAACACGTCTGACTCGGTAGCTTTTGCATTTGTGTGAAGAAAGTATAATGAGGACGTGTGTGGGTGCGTGTGCATCCTGTAGTGTATGTGTGTGTTAAGTCATTAGCACGACTTAAAAGGCTTGGCATCTCTGCTTAAATCTGCAATAAACCAAATGAATTCAACCCTGTACAAAGACATCACGGGGTAAAAAAAAGTTTACCAGCCAATCCGTCATTCAGATGAGGGTTTCTCAACCATTTTTAACTCACTGCTCAGAGAAGGAGCGATGTATTTAATTTTTTGTGTATATTTTCTTTATCTTTAGTTTCAGGATTTTTTTTGTTAATGTTATGTAAGTCTCCAAATGATGCGCTATATTTGACCTGACAGCTTTATGCAGGGATCTAAATCTAAATGAACTGCTGCCTGTCCCACTTCAACTTTAAGAACAGCACAGGGTGTCGATCTTTTAATTTTTCCTATTTATAGACAACCTCAGTGTATAAGTTTAGTGTACAACACTGTTTCCAGTCAGTTCTGCATCTGCAACAGACTACCAGTCTCTGTACTTCATAACCTATGATTGATGGTAACTACTTTCAGTTCTTCATTCCCTATGGAAGACATTCATTCATTCATTTGTTCTTTTTCTAAACCACTAAATCTGATTCAGTAAACCTATAAGTCTCAGTTTCTACATTGCGATGTTGAAGAATAAAAAAAATGTTTGGACAGTTTGACAGACACTCCTAAAGCTCAGAGGAGGATTTCAAGTTCAGTATGTTTCAACTGCAGTGTTTAAAGACAATATAGCAAAAAAATATATTTTAAAAAAATTATATAAAACTTTCTTAATTGATTAGAAAATAAGATTTCAGTAGTATCGGTCAAATTTAGTCAGAGCCCCTGAAAGTTATTTTAGTGTGTTTGACCCTGTGGTGGCACATTTTACAGCTCATGTCTGAGCAGAACTGAACATTAGATGTCTGATCTATTCTTTCTACAAATATCAGCCCCTCCCTTTTCTGAGAAGTCCTACCCATTAACCCAGCATTAAAAACAAAATAAAAAAACAAAAAAAGTTTTTCAGACATTACAAGGTGATCCTGAGCAAACCTTCTAATGCAGCTATGTAAGCGTGGTTGTTTTTTCTCAGATTTGAAAAATTAACAGGAAAAGGACAGATTTTGCTTGGTCTTCCACAGGCCACCCCCATTCATCCCACCCTATCATTCATTTTATATTCTAAATTATCACTTCATCCTGCCCCCACCTCTGTGTTCCTTCCTTACATTGTTTTGCTCTCTTTTGCACAACTCCTCCGCTCCCTGTCATCTTTTCTTATTTACTTCTTTCATCTACATGGTCCCTTGACCTGTATGCTGTCCTCACAAAGAATGAACTATTGCCTAGCAACAGGGTTTTATGCAGTAAGAATTTTTTAAAAAAAAAGAAAAATGGATTTCTTTATTTGTCTGCTTCTAATTGGATTTCAGTACACAAAAAAAATTACATATTAAAGGGACAGTCCACTGTTTTTTTTTTTCACATTCAGTTTACCATTTATGAACAACACTTAGCTATGTCTCCAATACATTCGCAATTGCACGAAACCTAAAAATTGCAATAAAAAACTGGTCATATTTAAATTTGGAATAATCTCTCAAATATCATAAAATATTGTTGATATAAAAGTATATCACAAAAGTATAATAGAAACAGTTAGTTTGCATTTACACAGAGCAAGAAGCCAGTTTGTAAAGGGCAAAAGCCGCTTGTTTCTGTGTACAAACTAATACCTGAGGGCATGAAATGTATGGTGCCACATGAGGTCCAAAGGCACCACACAGTTTAATAAAAGGATCCCAAGTCATTGTGAAATTCTGAATCCATGAATTCCTTGGTATGATTTTCTCCCCGACGTCCCTTATTCCGGTCTGCTCCCATACATACAGACTTTGCCTCTGAAAAACCTGCTGTTTTTGTCTTCTGACCAGGACAGCAACAACGGCAGTAGAGGTAACCAAAACAGCAGTTCCAAAACAAAAAATCTTTTCTATCTTCATGCTCCTTAAAACTGTCTTTTTGTATTACATTTTTTTATTGCACTTGCAAAGGACACATTGATTAAAAGACAGATTAGGCTAACTGGCTAGCTTAAATAAATTGCCAGAACAAAAACAAACAAAAAAACATTAAATCATGTTGTTTAAAATCCTTGTTTTGTGTTGTATGCAGGTTTTTATAGATGAGGATTTAAAAATATGTTTATTTTAATCCATATTTCAGACAATAATTCCAAAAAAAAAAAAAGAAATCAATGTCTTCCATGTTTTGGGGTTTGGATGTTATACACATGCCAGTGTAAAAAAAAATCTCACATTGCAGAAAGGAATACGAGTGGGAAGTACAGGTGCAACTAACAGAAAATTATTTTTTTTAAATGTGAAAAAACATCCATCCATCCATCCATTCATTTTCTGCTGTCTATCCAGGGTCGGGTCACGGGGGCAGCAGCCTAACGATGTGCTCAGACCAAACGCATTTTGAGCATCAATAGCGGCAGGTTTCCATGTAAAGTCTATGGGGAGGCGCGGCAAGGGTGCGTCGAGCTTTCTTGCGTCGCGTTTTGAGCGTTTTGGGCGTTGGCATTCCGCGCGGAACGCGCGTCAAAAGCCAAAGATGGACAAAGCTGAACTTTGGCCACTCGACGCGGGGCGTCAACCAATCAGAGCGATCAGCTCGCAGCTCCTGGAGGATTCCTGTGGTGAACCCAGACACGGGGCTGAGATGCCATTACTCTGTGCAATATTTAGGATAACCATTCCTTGCTAAAAAGCTGAATGTTACTGATTTGACAACGTAGCAGGATACGTTGCCTAGCAACGCCTTGTTTGGAGGCGGCGGCGGCTCTCTGCTGAGTGTGGCTCTTCTTGCATTAACACTGACTAACTGCCCTATGACAATGTCCTCTAGCTTTATTTATTAAATAAAACCATGCCATCTCTCTACTGAATCCGCCATCATTCAGACTGACCGTAAGGAAAGCGCCGCCTCCCTCCTCTCTTTTCCGCCGCATTTGCCGCTCGCTCCAGACACAAGCGGCAGATGCGGCAGGAGCGTTGGGAGCGTTTTGGGCGTCGGACACAAAAGTGGCAGTTTAGTGACCAGCGTCGAGCGTTCAGTGTTTTGAGCGTTTTCGACGCTCTAAACGCGTTTGGTCTGAACACACTGTAAGCATGGAAGACCAGACTGCCCTCTCTCCACTCACATTTGTCAGCTCATCAGTAGGGATCCTGAGGTGTTCCCAGGCCAGCAGAGAAATATAATCCTTCCAGAATGTCCTGAGTATTTCCAGGGGTCTCCTCCTACAGGGATGTGGCCAGAACATCTCACCAGTGAGGTGTCCAGGAGGTATCCTAACCAGATGTCCAACCCACTTCAACTGGCTCCACTCGATGCGGAAGAGCAGCAGCTAAGCCCTTCCTGGATGACAGAGCTTCTCGCTCTATCTCTACGGGAGAGCCTGGCTACCCTTTGGGGGAAACTAATTGTGGCCGACTGGTCCTCATGGGCCCGGCCACCAACACTCATCTTTGTGCCGAACTAGAGGGGGGGATCACAGTGATCTGCATCTTGGAAAGTGAATCTCTGTGTTAATGTTTGTCAACATCATAAATCTCTTTGTGCCGTACTTGACCTGGTTCCTCCCTTAGACACCTGTTTGAACTGGGTAACTGTAGCAGGGGCATAAAGCCCTTAACAACGTACACTATAAAACTTAGGCATGTTTTTGCTCAATGACACACCCTAACAAAGTTTAGTTCATCATCCGTTTTGCATCCTGTTTCTTCTCTGAGTACTCTACAGTCTGTCTGATGTTGACTCTTTGTCTAAGCTCATGCTCTGTAACTTTTTCTCTTTATTTTCTCTAACAATAATGTCCTTTTAGGTTTCTTTGCTGAATCAGCCATGGTGCGCTTACAAAACAGTAAATGTATTGATATCAAGTTACCATAAAGCAAAATGCAGCAGTCTTGTGATGTTCTGGCTTGCAGTATAAAAATTGTGAAGTGTAGTTTCTCAGCCTCAGGACCCTACAAGGCGATACAGCCTTGGACTGTGCATAATGAATGTCAGTGTGCCATGAAAACGAGTCAGAAGCACTGAGTTTTAAGGTCAGAAAGGGCAGTAGTATTGCTTTAAGAAAGCAGCCTTTCAATTCTAAGATTGAAAAATGTCATAAATGATAAATGAAGAGCTTCATTTATTTAAAAATCCAGACAAAATCCAAATGTACACCTTCTGCCATTGCTGAGGTGGCGTTACTGTGCATATCATAACAGAACAGAGAAGAATAACTTAATTTTTTTTTTCCAATGTGAAGGTAATCTGAAGAATTTGCACATTTCTTGTCTGTTCAAACAGCAGTGGTAAAAAGTGAATGCAAACATTTTAACATTTATGATAACAAGATTTGCATTTTATATTCCAATCAGCATTGTCCCGTTTCTCTCAGTGAAATCATTGTTTACATTGCTGCACTGATATCTAGTGAGTATGAAAAACCGAATAACTTTGAGATTTCCAGATGAAATACCCTCATTAGTACCTGCAGACAATCATGTAACATTGCCAATCCATGTTGCTGTCAGCATATACGAGACAAATAGGACTCAGTAATGGTGCCACTGCAAGATGGAGCAACCAACAAAACAGACACTCCGTACGTTGCCCAATTTAACAGATAAATGTCACAGGAAACACACCCAGTAACTTATTATTATACATACAAAAATTCCAAACTGAATTTTTAGTATCCAAGCATCTAATAAAACAATAAGCATTTAATTTAAAAAAATGTGTCGGAAAATTGTTTTCCTAAATCTCAAGAAATTAACAAAGCTTTCCAAGTAGTCTGCATAAGTCTTAAAGGTCCATTTACAATCTGTCTCTTCAATGTTTCTTAAAGTAAGTATCTGGTTTTGCTGAACAAAAGTCTGCAAATTCCAGTAAATGGGGGGTTTATGCCTTGAAATTTTTCCACAAGCTGTAGAGCATTCCATAATATTACACAGAGTAAGTGAATGCTCGACAATGAGACAAATCAGCGTGTCTTTCTCTTTTGTAATGAACCTTTAGAGAAAAACATTACCTCCTCATACTATCCTCTATTCACTAGGGATTCAAGTATCCAAACAGGAGGGTAAGGGGTTCAAGTGCGAGTAGGAAAGGGAAAAAAAAAAAAAAACCAGAAAGGAGGCTGACCGGAGCTAAAGGCAGAAAAGTATGTGGAGAAATAGATGGTAAAAAGGAGAAGACATTGAGGGATAAAGAACTGACAGAGCAAATCGAGGCATGGCGGCTGGCTCAGCCCTATTGTTTCAGCCTAATTTCATGGGATCAAACCAAAGCACAGCCGCAGACACAGACAGAGCTGCAGCAATCTGCTGAGAAATCTCTCTACTAATTGGCCCCGTGGAAAAGGCCACCACCCACACACTGCATCTCACTCTACATCGCTTTACATCTCTACATAACCAATTGTACCATCAGCTAAGCCTGCTGCTCAGTCACCACAATGACGGCTCACCATGGCTAAAAAGAAAGCACGGAGGGCTGATGGCTCATTTTATGGTGCTGGAACAAAATGAAAGCGCAACAACCGGGACTTTGACTGGCAATCAGTCAGCTAGTCAGACTACTGACAGAATGTCAGTGTGGGGAATAAAGAGTGCAAATCTGACTGTGTGGGCCTGTATATTCATGAATGTGCATGTGCATGTGGGTGTGGCAGTAATGGAGCATGAGAGGATTTGTTTTGAAATGCAGTATGCTGAAAGAGTGCAGCAGCTGTAAGAGTAGAGAGCAGATAACTCTATAAAATGGGTTTACATGCATCTTTCCTTCTCTGTCCGACTTCCACCTGCCCATCTATACATCAGTGACTGTCATCGCTGTGACTTCCATCTCTCATCACATTCAGCCACACTCACACACATTCAACTGTGGTCAATCTCTATCAGTATAGCCTGTGATGATCTCATTGCTGAAATATTTCTCCAATTGTACCCTAACAATACAGCAACGATTAGACTGTTTGTGAAGATTTGACTTTCGGCATTTTTCACAAGCAACAACCTTTCATTGCCTCGTTCATTCACCACATATCACCAGAGCAATGGGGTCCAAATTGCCTCCGGGGGAGATGAAACAGTACAACTTCACCATGGGGAAAGATCTGAGCCTACATGACAAGCACCGGCATAATCATCTTGCACCGAGAGCCTGCTTGGTCCCGATAGTGGCGATGGTCCCGTTCTGGGGTGACTCATTGTTTCCAAGTCCTTTCATATGTGTCAAATTAGGAGGAGACAAAAGACACCCCTTCACTCCTCTTTCCCAGCCTCTGCTTCTTCCTCCTATTTCGTTCCCTCGCAGCGCTCTTCGCATGTGTCTATCATTTCCTCTTTAATCATCTTCACCTCGCCTTCACTCGAGTTTCCCCATTTCTTTACTTTCTTTTCTATAAATAAATGTCAGTCTGCGCCTTCTTCTTTCCTTCATTTAATGAGGAAATGTGGAGAGAAATGTCATTTGTGCCCGGGCATTGTGCTCGTCAATTCTTCTCCCCTTTCTCGTGTCCTGGTTTTTCTTATCTGCTATCCCACATAATTTGTCTGCATCACTTACTCGGGGTTCAGTTACTATTTTGGCAGCAAACTGATTTTTACCTGCTGTCTGTGCACTTGTCTCACACACAGCAGAGCTCAGGTGGCTCTTATCACGAAAACCTCCCCAGTCTGCAGGATGTACACTTCACTGTCACTTCTCACTTTAAATGTTTTTGTCTTGGTCAGTGTATCGTGCGGTCTTTAAAACCTTGTTACTGGATCCGCAGCTATCCCTGCTAACCTGTGATAACATCCAGGGTGTTCACTTAGTCTGTCAGCATAACTCCTTTTAAAATTCAGATAATAAAATAAAAAGAATACCTGTGGCTCCTGTCTTTAACATATTTGAGTGAGGGATAGGGAGTAAAGGCAGATGGAGGGATTGGGAAAAGTCCTGCTTGAGCTCAAAACATCCAATAATGTGGAACTCTCCAACAAGTATGCCTCAGTGTGTATGAGTGTGTAGTGATGCGTGTGTCTCTGGTGACAGGCACTCTTAGTGACTTACAGTGTGTATATGTGCGTCTTATGAGAGAGTATTGCAGATGGAAGGAGGAGGAGGAGGAGGAGGAGAAAGAGGAGGGGGAAGCACTTCTAAATATGCATCTTAATGGCTGCTCTGTTCCCACCATTCACACCAAGTGATGGAGAGAGTGAGGGCCAGAGAGGCAGGGGATGAGAAGGAGAAGTGGTGCTGCATGTTTTCAAGTGGGCAGCCAAGATGCGGGACGTGGACAGAAAAGACAGAATGGTGTAAGCAAACGTCAACAAGAGACAAGCTATGTGAGGATCTGCCATACCTGACTCCTTCAACCGTGGCCCCATTCCACAGTGACACACACACACACACACATACATACGCACGCACACTCATAGGCCTCAGCAGCAGTAGTACTGAGAAGCAGAGTGGAGAACTAGCCTCCTCAGGCAGTAGCTGTTTGTCGCTAAATGAAGGCCGGCATTCTTTGGTTTCCCAAGGAGCTGGGTGCCTGCCAGTCCCCCAGCCACTGAGTGCCATTTTATTAAGAACAAAATGGAGCCCCTATGAAAGGAGCCCAGCACTGAGCCTGCACAGGTCTCACTGAGCTGAACTTCGGCATAAACAAACAGCACCTTAAAGAGACAGGCATGCAGAAAATAAGAGCTGGCAGGGCCCCTCACGGAGCATCTCAGAGATACAAACAAGGCTGAGAATGGCAGAGGGAAGGATCCATCATCTAGATTCATCCCAGATATGAGATGGTTATTATCAGCGTGTTCTCATGTTGAAGAACTGTTTCAGAAGGACACAAGTGACTGCATAAAATAGGCAAGACGATGATAAGCTCCATGTATAAACACCACTGACGACTGCTGATTAGCTCTAAATGCTAATAGAGGCTGTTGCGTAATGCATTAATGGTTTATTTCCTGTTCCGACGACTGATGATTAAAATTTGCCTCTTTTTTTGTGATGCTACTACCTTCTCCTAAACCTCATCTCATTATTTACACCATGTTCTGCAGGTGTAGGATTTGAACTGCAACATGTTATTAATATTTTCTTTTCATATCATGCAAATGCATTTTAAGTGTGATGCCGAATGTCTAACTCCCAGTGTAACCAGGAGAGGTCAGTAACACTAAATCCCTGCTGCAGCTCCCTACCAATGTGTGTGTATGTGTGTGTGTGTGTGTGAAGTGTGTGTATGTGTGTGTGAAGCTGAGAGTGATTCTGTGTCTGTAAGAGGGTGAGAGAAAGAGAGAACCTCTCTGGTTTGTGGATACAAGGGCACGAGAGACTGTGGTTTTTTCAACAGTACGTGTGCATGAATATAGTGTATGTCTGTGTTTAAGTGCCTGTGTGTCTGCATGCAGCTTGAGTGAGCCTGATGCCCTGTCAACCCGAGAGATGAACTCTGCTCTCAAGACATATGATGGTAAAATAAACCATACTGATAAACGAGGCTGCATTCTCTTAAAAGTCAACCACACAGCTAATGGTTAACCAAAATAACTGAAACAAAATGTTACTTTTACATCAGTTTCAAGCAGGAGATACAATCTATATTCTGTTATTGAAGTATTTCTGACTGGCCAGCAGTATTTGAGTCCAAAGCAATTATTTAAAGTCACAAATCGTCTACACCATTCTCATATTTTGCTTTTAAAGAAAAATGTTTTTTTTTATTTTATTTACATAAATATTAACTACTCATTGTGAGAGAATATTCCGTTCAATGTAACAACTTGGATTTTGACAGGCCAGTTTTACTGCATGATAGTTGGAAAGCAATCTATGATCACACATTGGTATGGCATTAAGATGGCTTTGTTTCAGTGCAGTGGGATCTTTATTATGCCTGGGGAAGGCTACTGCCTCTTCCTCTGCCAATACAAATAAATATTCAGAGAGACAGCAACAATGCAAAACAGTGTTACCGAGCAGCCTCTAAATCACTCCTTTCTGCTGTTTGAAAAAAAAAAAAAAAAGAAGAAACAAAATTTCTGCATAACAGTTCAGGCAAAAGTCTTTCCATTTGCAACGGAATTTATGAGCACGCACATTGTTATCAACTCAACGTAATGAATCAAAGAGATGCAACATGTTCAGACTGTTACTGCACAACAAGGACAGAAGGTGCCACATGAACAGATTTTATATCAAAGCAGCCAACGTGCAGCTTTATCTTTCTGATGAGACTGAGTCTCTATTGGATCTCCTGGAAAATCTCCTGTAAGAAGAGGACAGGGAACTACAAGGCATGCTAAAAGACCAATGCCTCTGATCTCTGACACTCAGTAGGCTGACCAATGAAAATGATATACACATATGTATATATATCTAGACATCTATATGTGTATGTGTGTGTGTGTGTTTGTAATGCTACTTAAAACCCCTATAGCTTGAAACATCAATATTGTCCTTGTGCATTAACGCTACAAATGACTGACAGTCCGCACATGTCATAATTTCCAAGGAACTGTGTATCAGTGCTCCCCTTCTCATTCTCAATCACAGACACATGATAAAAACACACACATAGTATGATGGGACCCGTGCCAACATCTGTCTTTGATATTATTTAACTAACCGCTTTTTGTGGGAGCCCACCAGCACCACGGATGGCGTCTAGCGCTGTGCGCGTGTTAATCTACGAGTGCACTTCGGCGTCCATTCAGACACTCTGGCAAGTAACCGTTGCGTTGTTACTTCGTGTAAGGGTTGCGTGGTATGTGTGTGTGTGTGTGTGTGTGCTTGCGTGCGTGGTTGTGTTTGCTCACTATGTGTGTCTGCATTTCTGAGAATGTGACTGCATACCACTGCGCAATGTGTGTTTCCACAGACATGTGAGAACAGTGTGAGTGTGTGCGGTGGCTATCCCCCTCCACAGTAAAAGCCGCAGCCTCAAACCACATCAGAGAGTGTGTGGGAGACAGAATGACGAGGCCAGGAACCAGCCAGCATCTGCCGGCAGCCCCACACACACACGCGCGCGCACACACACACACACACACACACACACACACACACACACACACACACACACACACACACACACATACTTAATTTAGCATACTTGACCATCTACTTATTGATACATACTGTCTTTTATGCGGTCTCTCACTTTTTATCTCCCCCAAACACCCAAACACCAGCAGTAATTACACCTCAAGCTCCATGCAGTGGTCACTTGTTAGAACCAAGATGGAGCGAGCAGCAGAGGTAAGTGTTTGTGTCTGTGTGTCTTTTCACAGATATATACGCTGCCGAGGCAGAGAAACAAATAGTGAAATAGACTAATTCTTTTTTTTTTTTTTTTTTTTTTTTTTTTTTTTTTAAGTAGACAAAATCTACTGTGTTTGTTTCAGCATTTTGACATGGTGCAACTGTCATTCATGTCCGGGATATATAAAATTATTTGAATTGAATTCAGCTCACTGGATTCAGAAATAAACTGTAGACATGCAATAAATAACCTGACAGAAAACTGCAAAAAAAGACACACACACACACACACAGATGCACAGGTATACATTCACCTGCATGCTTTAGCATGTAGTATGTATGTAGCCCATACTAAAAGAACATTTTATCTGAGCTTCTCCCATTATCCACACACATACATGATACAACTGCCAGCCAAAGGCCACGCTTGAAATTTCTCACGCTGACACAAATACACACACATACACAGACAAAGACACAGCACAAGTGCAGGTCATCCATGGGTGAGTGAAAGCTAGAAGCAGTGTTTTTCCTTGCGGTGGACACACATCAATTTCAAGGAAATTGCTTGCCCCATTATTGGAAAGTGTTACCGGAATGTCAATTAAGGGGGAAGTTTTTAACCTCGCACCACACAAATAAACAGTGCACCCCGCACCCCCTTATTAAAGGCAGTGTCAGCGCAGACAGTGAGTCTGGACGGAGTGAGGGAGGCCGGGATGGAGGAAGGGAGGCCCGGTTTAAGGGAGAAGGGAAGAAATGAGACCTGATGCTTGCAAAAAAAGAAAAGAAAAAAAAAAAAACCTTGTGGCCCTGCTTTTTTAGGTCCAATACCCTGATAACCACTCTAAACTCCGGCTCTGGATCAGACCCACTTAAAGTTAAGCTCAACAGGTAGGGACCATGAGGGGCTAAGGGTCACATAAGTAGAAGAGGAAGTATTGAAGGGCAAAAGGAAACAGTACAAAAGTGTATTGTGGTTCAAATAATGAGTACGGCACACATGTGACATGAATGATGTAAAGGGGGTCCTTGGTTCTGTGCAGGATTACTAAAAACACAGGTGGTACAGCGCAGGGAAAGGAGCATGCTGCCAAAACGCTAGCAAACATACAACCAAATATGCAACCTTTAAAAACAACTTCAAGCAAAAGAGACAACATGAGAATACCTGGATGCTGTCGGCCAGAAAAAACACGTGACAGGAATGTCTGATAGTGATGTGAAAGTACTGAAGTTACATATTGTAAGATGGTTTCTGTGACAACAATGCTTCTTGTGGATTTCATTATTCTCCATTTTCTATGATTGGTTCAATGTACAAGCTGTGCAACACTGATAACTACTGGTTACTGATAACCTGGATGTTTGAAGCTTTATTTATAGCCTGAATCCAAAATTGTCCCAATTTTTCAGCCAGGTCACAAAGATTCATAAGGGACCCGAAGAATTCAGAAAAAAAAGGCAGCCAGGAAAATCTACATTGACTGAAATGTCAGAGTGAGATTAGCAAGAGATCAAAAGGCAAATCAAAAACCCATAATACTTCAAACAGGTATCTTCTACTGATGCTTTACCCAAAAAAAGAGCCTCCAAAACTGGATGGAGCGTACTCAGATGGCTCCAGGGGGTCTACGTCTGCAAGCTCAAAGGCATGTGAAATGCCTTCACATTGTCAGTGTGTGGGCCTCTGGAAAAAGGCTTGCCAAAAGCCCCATCACCATAACAGTCGAACAGCTGCTCAGAGGCAACGTGTTCCATATAGCTTGCTAGATTACACACTGGACACAAACGATGAAATTTATCCTCTCACTCTGGATGGAAAAAGAAGAGGGCGTGAGTGTAGTGCAACTCATAGCCTGTTAAAATAATAAACAACTCGGGTAGAATTTAGCAACATATCTCAAATCATGTTTTACCATCCAGTGAGCGGGACTGCAAACCCTTGTTCAGAAAATATTTAAATGTCAAGCTGAATTATGGCGAGATATGATGCATTGCGCAGTGCTAGATCGTTTTCATTTTATGTCACAGCGCTGCAATAAAAACATGCACCCTAAGGCTTTAATGGTGTTAGCGTTGGAGGGGTTGGTACGTGATAGTTTAATATGATGACAGCTTGACTCTCAATTTTTGAGAAGTGGATGACGATTTTAAGGTAAAAATCTCTAACTTTTTCCAATTCAAACTCCATATGAAGCATTCATGGAGAGAACTATTGAGTACTGAGAGGTGGTGATGTAGAGGAGAGCAGTTAAAATACTTTAATGCCATTATCACCTGATGACTACCAAAGAGTCGTCTAGATTCAAAGTGTGTCAAATGTACAGCTTATGGTGAATCTGTACATCATCCAATTTCAATGTTACCCTGCAGGCCCACAGTCAATACCCTGTAGTCATGGGAAATTAAATGTTCCAGGAGATTTAAGGATCAAGGAAAGACAAGGCGCATCTTGAGTGGCCATGAATATCCACACGCCTGTCACTGTTCAGATAGCTGGTCAAGGCTGCACAGTCTGAATGGCACGTAAAGCCAGAGAAAATAGCCCAAGTTATCCAGTACAAAATGTAATTCTACTGCCCCAAATATGTGGCTGACTTCTTGGAACCAGTAAATGTGCAAAAGGAGAGAAAAAAAACCACAATAAGGGAACTACTGATTAATCCACAGAAAGAGCTTCCATATTAATAAAAAGCAAACCCCAGCTCTGACAGGAGGAAGAAAAGATGTGAAGAGTGGAGAAAGAGAGGGAGAGGGAGGCGAGAGGCTGATAAAGAGCTACAAAGAGATCAGCAGAAGAGCGACTCTGAATCTACATAGTTAATGAACGCCATTTCAACAGTTACCAGCGGCAACCAAAGAAGCTGCACGAAACATTCTCATGCCATTCTTGGTCTGTTTTTTAGATGAGCATGTGTGCATGCACGTGTTTCAAAGAGAGGTCTGAGCAAGCACATTCAAAGCATTTTTTTTCTCTTGTTTTTGTCTGCTTTTATGTAAAATAACCAGATTGTGGTTCTCATCTCCATCAACGTTTCTCTGAAACAAAGAGAAGGAACACAGAAAGGGAGGAGCGGTTTGCCAAAAAAACATGCCGCAAAGGGTGAGTGGGATGGCTGAAAATGGTGATGAATTATCTGTCTGGAAGTGTTCCGTAAAAGATCTAGAAAAAAGAAAAACAAAATCACCTATTCAAAGCCAGGCCAAACCTCACTTGGAGTCTAAACTGTAACAAGCTCTCAGCACTTTATTTGGTGCTTTAAATTAACTTCAGCCAATGATGCAGTTAATGAAAAATTATGTGCTGAAATCAGTTTACATCAACAGACACCCCAAAAAAAATCCAATTTTAGTGTGGTTTCAGTTGCTTATTTATACCCATTAATCATTTTTACAGCCTTATCCATCTACATGTATATTCCATGGGAGAGTGACAACAAAAAGATAGAGGTTGAGAAGCTGCTGTGCACAGAAGCTTTTGAACTTTCACATTAGCCACCACCTTACAGCTCTAATTGTCAATCCAGGGTTCAGCACAGGAATGCTGAGCAAATAATTACACCAGTGTTTTACTTTCATAAAAGCAGCCAAGGGCCTGGCTTCTCTCTTCACAACAGAAGTGTCCAAAGATAATGAAAACTAGTAAGCTGTCCACGGACAAACATTGGCTCTGATGGCAGTTATGACTGTCCACTGCGGCGCTAGAGTGTTAGTCATCCCAGGATGAATGAGTCACTGGAGTGAAACCTCAGGCACCACCCAGGTACCAGTTCAGTCATAAACACAGAAGACAGCATTGAGATGAGTGAGGGATGGGACTGGAAGGCAGGATTGCTAAAGTGTGGCATAATGCTGCCACCATGTGGTCAGTAGAGGAACAACAGCAGCAGGTCACGTCCAGTCGCAACCCAACTGCAGACTGAGCTGCTGCAGGTGAAAAAGCTTTCTTATTGTTCTCTCAGGATTGTGCACATCTGCGTCCTGCTGTATTAGTTTTAATCTCTTTCCCTCTTTTAACTATTAAAGGCATGGCTGGACAAAAAACTGCAATGTGGATCAATTTGAGCAGATGACAAATAATAAAATCGAAGGTAAAGAAGCATGCAATAGAGGAATTTTTATACTGGTGCTTGAATAAAAAGATGCAGGTGTAACAGCTGAGTATGCTCCATCCAAACTTGTTCTCATCTATATATATATACTTGTTATACTATATATATACTTGTTCTTTTATATATATATATATATATATATATATATATATATATATATATATATATATATATATATATATATATATTTTATTTTTATTTTTTTTAAATATATGTAGGGAACAAGGAGACAGAGTAAGAAAAACAACTTGGAGAGGTTCACTTTACTACTCCTTCCCCTGACTCCATGTGGGCCAAAATCACAGACTAATTACCCCAGTAATTACAGCGCTAATACTGCAAAGGCCTTGAGGCTGCACTCCTCTTTCCTATTTCGATTGAGGCCACTAGATTTTAGTCAGCTAAAGGGAATATTGGAGCTCTCAAACTACAACCAGTGAGCTGTTGAACACCTGTCATCCTTGGTCTTTCAGACAATGTGTTCAAGTGTGTACTTGTAACGTGTAAAAAGTGACATTCTGTACAATTAAAAAGGACCCTTTTACTATGATGCTCAACAGGACCTCCCAGCCAGAGACCGTCAGCCGATATGATGATAGATGGCAACATGAAATACCACTTCACCTTTTACTGACGGTAATCAGAAAACAAGTGGTTGTCAACTTGAGGTCCATGTCTGTGCTTTTGTCCGTAAGCATCCATGAAACAGTGAAAAGGGAATTATGATACATGTAACTCTAAATAAGCTGCATGACAGTATTTTCCAAAGAACTTATGACAAAATAACAAAATAATATCTATAGTCCTTAGATGCAACGAGTACTTTGTTAACAGTTTATGACATTATGAATGTTGCACATCGTAGGAGCATCTTGGACCAAAACAAAGTAGACTGACTTACAATTTCAGCATCAAGGCAGCAATGACTGTCAGCAGAGCGGTACAATGCAGAATGTGCAAACATGAGGTAGATTAACTCAAACCCATCATAGCATACCATACCTACAACAACTAACAGAGCTCTACTTATTGTGACGTCATTAAAAGGAAATTATGATAAATATGTAATGCAGTAAAAAGTATGAATCTGTATGATGACCAGGTCGGATTATAAAAAGAGGAAAAAAAGGAATGGAAATGAGTACATGAGCCAATTGTCTGTCACCAATAAATCAGATAAGAAAAGTGCAATTCACTGTGTTGGTCAGTATGTTCCTGGTCCTACTGATGCTCCCATACAACACTGTACACATCCCACTGGCTAATAGTTAATGCTGACTTTATATTATCTGCCCAGCATCCTAATAGAGCAAGAGCAATAGAAATGGGTGGGTAGTGAAAAGAGTCGTATATCTAGCAGTCCCAGACAAGGAACCAATTTTGTAAGAGGCTGCTGAACCATATGAGGACAATAAATATTGGACTTGCTTTCTGGGAACAGCGGGAAAATGAGATGCTTATGTTATTCTGGGCTTTTCCTCTGTTAGTGTAAACTGTACATATGTGAATACTTTCCCTGAATTATAGATACTCAACTCATTTTTTTTTTTTTTTTTTAAAAAGGGAAAACTTGTGCCAACTACTGAAACAGAAAGCCTTTCTGGCATGAATAAATGAACAAATAAATGAATGTATGAACGCCTTTATTGTCAATGCACAGATAAAAAAAAAAAGACAAAATCAAAATCTGTGCAACAAATGAGCAGAGCACAGTCATTGCATGTGATCAGCTTTGACATGCATGAGCTTTCTGTGCCATCTGAAGCCACATCAGATGGTGACTTAGCAAGCAAAACAAGTCAACATCTCTATGATGTACTGGAAAACAACACACTGCATCCAAAAGAGATTTCGTCTGTTGCAACTAACTTGTTGAAACAAGCAGCTTAACATGTATATGCAACAATTTTGGATTTAACATTTTTCTAATGTGTTCTTTCATGAGCAGATGGTCGTGGTGGGAAAAAAAATGCCATTTTATTTAACAAACCCTGCAGCCCCTTTCTCAGTAAAGTATTTTCTGCTGGAACACAAACAGGCTTATTTGCAAACAGATCAGGCAGCAGACAGATGTCAGTGCTAATGGGACAGTTTCATTTCTAAGCTCTTTATTTAAGGCTCGCCAGTGCCTTTTTTCACTATCTGATGTACTTAACTGCAAGATGTTCCCTGGCTCTTCTTTTCATGTGCATTCAGTTGTGCTTATGGACGATTATGCGTGATCACGCTCCGCGCCTGTTTCTCTACAGCGTAAATGATTCTAGAGAGCTTAACCACAGGGAGCAGTGACATGTCCTTTAAACCAATCCAGACAACCCAGAGCCTTTTTAAGCAAAGCAACATGCTGAATATAATCTGGTTTATTGAACAATCTCAACACCACTGAGACTCCTGCCTGTATTGTAAGAGGAGTCTTACATGTGTGAGTATGTATCTCTCTAAATGATTTGTTTGGATGATTCTTGTGGAGTTTCCTGTGGGTTTCCAGGGAATCAAGAAATTGTCACGAATAATTATTCGCGTCCGCTGTTTTGTGAGCAAATTGACTCCCCCATATCGAGTTTAACAGAGAAACTTTGTGAGTCATCAGTGGATGTGTCAGACTGAAGCACTGCTAATAAGCAAGGACAACGCATTATGTAGTTACAGCCACCCAATCAACAGAAATGATACGGTCTATACTTTGATTATGTGGTTACTCAGCCACTGTGCTGTTAAGCTTTGAGTGTATTTGCACATTAGCCAAATTTATGTGTAAATAAAACATGCGCCGGCAAACAAAAACACTGATTTACATTCCATCTGCAGCATGTTGAAAGATTAAATCAAGGTTGGTGAGAACACCGACGTACGCGGTGACTTCTGTTATTCAAAAGACATCAAGACTCTATCTTCAATAATCATTCATCATCAAGATGCAACAAGATGCATGACAGTGA
Source organism: Telmatherina bonti (assembly GCF_933228915.1). Classification (NCBI taxonomy): domain Eukaryota; kingdom Metazoa; phylum Chordata; class Actinopteri; order Atheriniformes; family Telmatherinidae; genus Telmatherina; species Telmatherina bonti. Next base: position 18,199,341 of record NC_136630.1, on the reverse strand, counting down.
CGCCATAATGTCAGTCTAATATTCCGAAATGCCAAGAGGAAACTTGGTTTAAAGCAAGTGGCAGCCGTACAACAAATTCAAGCTGTCACAACCAGGATGACAGGTGTAAATACATCCTTCCCCAGAAAGACTGTTAGAAGATAACTTAAGAGATAAGATAATACTTCATTGTCTGCATGCACAGACAATTGCCCTGCAGTGCTGAATCAGCAATTACTGCAGACATAAATGCAGCATAAAGCTGCCAGTTGAGCAGTATGTAAATTCTAACAATTCAGCATTGTCATTTCATTGTATATGTGTGCAATAATCACATAGCAGGTTCTGCAATGTAGAAGGCAAATGAACTTGATGTTCTCATCAATTTCAAGGGTACCTGACATACAGGTTTGTTTATTGCCAACCGCGATAAATATCATTTATGTTTCCACATGACATAAATGAAACATGTAATCAGGACCTGGCACAATAAAAGGAAGTAATAAAAGATAACAAGAATAACTCTCAAACACAGAAAAAAAAAAAAACTTGTGTGCAGGTTAAACAAGATGGCAGCAGTAAAGCACAACTTGAAGTGCTCTTCAAGTCATCTGTTGAAACTTCCTGTATTTATTCATATCGCAATATTTATTGCAGGATTGGAATAAAACTGCAATGTCAGGTTTTTCCAATATCGTAGAATAAATTAACGTTCATATGTATTTCTCCTGCAGAGTGGGAGGGGCTGATTATAGAGCGTATGAAGGGGATCTGATTGCCGGTCTAAAGGCCTTTACAATCTGGGAACAATGCAAATAAGCAATATGAAATTATGAATAATTCGGGGGTAAACTATCACCATGTCTGTCTATGCCCACCAACTGTGATGCAAAATTGCAAATAAATTGTGAAATTTCTAAAACTCACAAGGTGGCAAGGTGGATTCCACATCAAGCCACGATAACAGGGTGTTGATGCTGCAGAAAAGCAAAGTCAAGAAGAGCACAATGGCTACTTCCTATTGTAGAAAAGAGAGGAGAATTCAGGATGAACTTTAGGATGTTCATTGGACGTTTGGGGGATCTGCTTTAGCAGCTAGCTGCTTGCTTTAAGAAGCAGAGACTAAATAATAGACGCTTGGCCACGATGATACAAAGTTTGAATGAAATAGCAGTAACCTGCATAGCTTGCAACTGCTGATCTATCTGTCAACATACCTTCCATGATTGGTCGGTAATATATCTTTTGGATTTGAATATTTTAACAAAAATTTGAAAAAATAAAACTCGTTAAATCGCTGGACCGAATTTTGTTGCTGATGCAAACATTCCCATTAATTTTAACCTAATCTGATAACAATGATTGCCTTAAATAAAAAATATTGCCTTGAATTATTACTTGAATTAGGTGTGTAAAGGCCTTAAGGGTGTGTACAGACCAGCCAGTGAAGAAACAACTCTCAACAGGTGGACCCTTGTAAGGTACCTGGGAGGGCGAGTACCTCGGAGCAGACACTCAGCTGTTTCCGTGTTCTGGACTTCAGCTGGACAGAGAGGCCAAAGAGCCAAACTGGACCTCCATGCTGCAGGGTGCTTAATACGGTAATGCTGAATATGTGGTATTTACATGTTGGCTGTACTACAGATATAAACAGAACATTTTAAAGCTGTGTTTTTCTTTTGACAAGAATAACAAAATTCTGCTCCCTATTGTTGAGTTTTAAAGCAGTGTTTCTTAATTCTGGTCCTCGGGGCCCACTGCCCTGCATGTTTTAGTTACTACCAACTCCAGCACACCTGATGCAGATTAACTTGACTGCTTGCGAAGTTTTATGAAAACCTGATAATGAGCCACTGATTTGAGTCAGGTGTGTTAAAGTAGGGTTACCTATAACATGTGCAGGGCAGTGGGCCCCGAGGACCAGGATTGAGAAACACTGTTTTAAAGTATAGCCTGATTCAGCATGCTATTATTAAAAACTGCTTAATAAAACGCTTGAAACATACAGGCTGCCTCTAGTAGAACAATGGGAAAAACTGCATCCTCAAACTAAGATGTAAAAGACCTTGCATAATAAGAGCTTACAGTGTAAGAGTAAAAGGGAAAACTGCAGGAGAGGAAATGATACTGATGTTACTGTTGGAGTAGATAATTAAGCTTTACTGTAATGCAGAGTTTGGCAGCCGGTCAATCACAGTTACATTCACTGTCTCCTCTCTCACTCTCATACTGCCCCTTTCTTCCTCTGCTGAGATTTACTGCAAACACAACCACCGCTTTATTACTTTGATCACTCCGTCTCCTCTGTTTTCATTCAGGTTACAATCTTTTATCCAACTCATATTTACAAAAATCAGGTCTACACACAAGGATTGAGAATTTAAGCTCACAAATGCCTCGTCTGGACATTGCCTGAGGACTGTACTACTCAGCAATTTCAAGTTTTCAGTGCCATGTAGGTGACTTTCTTTTAACTTGCCTAAATCACCATGGCAACCCATGCCAAACCTGCAACCTATTCCAAAAGACTTAGCATTCAAATGTGCAGGTTTCATTTAGCTCATGATATAGAGTAATATAGAGGAATTCAGAAATAGAAACCTGAAGAGATGCAGGTCAGTGATGCCACTAAATGAAGCTGTCAGATAACTTTTTAAAACTGACGAGGTGCACTGGCACCGTTGGTCGTAAAGAGTTAAAATTGAAGAAACTTTATGTGGCGTTTGCTTTGGATCATATGCGTCCAGGTTATAGTGCTGCTTCAGCAGCTAATAGAACAGAATCGGGGGACTAAATTAATCTAGCACTAATTATCTCCAAGAATATTCATTCAGTGAAAGTAATTGACTTTGGTTTGGCGATTTCCATGCATTTGTCATTATGGGACGATGTCACACTTGTTTAATTTTGCGTTTTGTGTTAATTTTACATTCTGACATTCTGACGTCCCCTTATGAAGGCTAAATTTTGCATATCGAGTATAATCTAAGCTCTTTCCAGCCAGTGAAGTCAGTCCCATATTGTCTTATTTCTTACTCTGTCCACGTCTCTCTTTCCTTTCTTTACCTTCTCCATTAACATTCTCTTACTGAACGCAACTGTCAGGTGATTGTTCATAATGTACACATTGTTCAGGCATAAAGGTGTCCACATGTGCACTTGGCACCACAACACTCTATACTGCAGTTCGATGATCGATTTTGAAGTCTAACATTGGACTGGTAGCTGTATGCTTTGGACACCTGGTGAAAAGAGGGTCTGCTGGGAATGTCTGACAAAACCCCGCTGTCAGAAAGAGCTTCAACTGTCACCTCCAGCTGTGTTCCACGCCGAGCTTGTTGAGCCGGCCAACCATAGCTGTGGCCACAAAGTCACCAGCGCCTTTTGTGGTCATCACACTGACATAGAGGGCTGGCGTCCGGCTATTTGGCCTGTGGGACACTGGAGCTAGCTGACAAGTATTGGCAGCCTAAGGGTGTGTTCAGGCCAAACGTGTTTTGAGCGTCACGAGCGGCAGGTTTCCATGTAAAGTCTACGGGGAGGCGCGGCAAGGGTGCGTCGAGCTTTCTTGCGTCGAGCTTTGGGCATTGGCATTCCGCGTGGAACGCGCGGCAAAAGTCAAAGATGGACAAAGCTGAACTTTGGCCGCTCGACGCGGGGCGTCAACCAATCAGCTCGCAGCGATCAGCTTGCAGCTCCTGGAGGATTCCTGTGGTGAACCCAGACACGAAGCTGAGATGCGATTACTCCGTGCAATATTTAGGATAACCATGCCCTGCTAAAAAGCTGAATGTTACTGATTTGGCAATGTAGCAGGATACGTTGCCTGGCAACGCTTTGTTTGGGGCGGCGGCGGCTCTCTGCTGAGTGCGGCTCTTGTTGCATTAACACTGACTAACTGCCCTATGACAACGTCCTCTAACTTTATTTATTAAATAAAACCATGCCATCTCTCTACTGAATCCGCCATCATTCAAACTGACCGGAAGGAAAGCGCCACCTCCCTCCTCTCTTGAGGCTCGCTCCAGACACAAGCGGCAGATGCGGCAGGAGCGTTGGGAGCGTTTTGGGCGTGGGACACAAAAGTGGCAGTTTAGTGACCAGCGGCGAGCATTCAGTGTTTTGAGCATTTTTGACGCTCAAAAACGCATTTGGTCTGAACACAACGTAAGTGAAACACAATGGGAGAAGTTTGAAGAGGACATGGACAATAACTTCCAGATGGCTTAGAGGATATTCTGACCCACCAACCAGTGGGTCAGGAGTGGCAAGCAGGTCAGCATCAATATCCTTCCTATGCTGGTGATGCTGACCTGGACCTTCGAAGGCAAAGAATAGTCTGGGCACCAAGGACTCCTACCTCCAGGCCTGAGGTAGGGCGCTTCCATTTGGGAGATAACCCAGAGGAAGACCCAGGATGCAGTGGATGGACCACATCTCCTGGCCTGGGAACACATTAAGTAGCCAGGATGAAGGAAGTTTAGGCTTCCTTTTTAAGGCAGCTGCTCCCGTGACCCAACCCCATATAAGTATCTAGAAAATGGCTTAATGGTATCTTCTCAGTCCACAGTTACCTGATCCACCCTTTTCTGGTCTATTTTATCTAAAACAGTTCCATTTAACTTCCTAAGCCTCATCTGTTTGTATCTTTCTTTCATAACATACCCTCATGAAGTCCTTCATTTTTAGATAGACATGGATCTCTCCATGCAGCTGCTGTGATATTAGGCCAGTATTGCTCTTTTGTGTCATCATAAACCTCCAAAGGAAAACTGTAAACAGCACAGCACAAGGGATGCTAGTGTAAGCCTTCACTTGTTTTCATTGCTGTAATTTTCATGAGGCTAGCGCAGCTCTGCAGGGCATGGAAGTGTTAAACAACAACTCACTGCTGTAAATGTATTCGTCTTCCATCCATAACAAACATCCCAACATTGCTGCTGTTGCTTGGCTTTTAGTTTACAGAAAGGAAAAAGACTAACTGACAAGACCCAGAGAGGATAGGTAGCATGAATGAATTATTAAGAAGACATAAAACACATCCCCTCTCTGAAAAAGAATATGTTTCTTTGACCATCTCCCGAGTTTTAAAAAGAGACACTTACTTATGAGTGACTAAAAGAAATATGTAGGGTGTTGGTGAGATGGAGAAATCTAAACACTGCTGCCTTTTATGACCCATCTCGCTGACGGTCTGTTAATATGCCTTTATATCTGTCTGTTTTCCATCTGGCAGTGGAGTTGCACAAAAGGATTGTTTGAATAAAAGTTTCTACCTGCTGTATTACACTGAGTAAGACTGCAGACCTATGATTTAGATGTTTGCAATATGAAACAGGAATTATGAGGCATCTTTTATCATGCATCTAATGCTGTATGCTGTTACAAGAGAAGAATTAATGAGTTCTCACCCCAAAACACACGCTGCAGGTCATCAGGTCCAGTGCCGTTCCCATCTCAACTCAAGAGTGAAACCACGGAGTGTGATAAAAAAGTTTTTAAAATGAACATCCCTTTTTTTTAACTTCAGTGATAGATCTGGAGGTTTGACTTTTGTCTCTGATCAAACCCAGAAAGTGCTCCAACTCCAGACAGTGGGGTTTAGCCTGTGCTGAAGGACATGAAGGAACATCAGATAAAAGTCCTTTTGGATTCCTGACATATGAATTCTGTTTGAGGTCCAGCCATCAGTGCCATATCATCTTTTCCACGCAGGCAGGCCTAGTCTAACATGCAGCAGTATGCTACAGAAAAACGTAGACTCTTTAAGTTCTCCCAACAGACTTTCGCCCACCTCTGCTGGTGTCCTGTTGCACCTGTGACACTGGAGAATCAATTACAAAGTTGGGGCTGGTAATGAGGGCTCCAGTTACCCGATCCTATGAGCAAGGGACAATATACGGGTCTTCAATATTTAATGTCCCTTCATCAACATGTCTTGCACTGCTGCATCCACAACACTCAAACCAACATCTACAAAGCCCACAGAGAACATTTTAATGAGTAAGTAAGGCCATTATGCTTTCTCAGTTAGATAAACTGGAAGAGGTCAAGGTCCTGTGGTTTCATAAGATGGAAACCAGGCAATAGTCTGGTGTTACTATACTCTGACTTTCAGTCTTTATCAGCTTGTAAAGTGGCATGAAATGTTTTCTTTATCTCCACCTGTCTGGCAAATGTTCATGAAAAGCAGCTTAATTTAATGTAGATCACAAACAGCTTTCTGTCCACTCTTAAACATCTTTATAAGGTATTTTTTGTTATTACCAAAAGCCATGTCATGATCACATTAAACAGTCAACAACATGGCTGAGCATTTCTACCTCACACCTGCAGTGAATACGTCTAAACTTAAGAAACAAATCCCATCATCTTCTCAGAGCGGGTGATTACGATTGAGGTTTTCCATCATCAGCATTTAGTGACACATCGTTAGCTGTGTGCTCATGTACTTAAAGCTTGTAATGTCTGTGTGCATTTTATTCACTTCAACTCAGCATCAGAGTGGACGCTTTGTGCTCTTTAATCAGCAGGACAGCAGGCAGAGGTTACTGGAACGGGCGAGTCAGCAAGTCCTTGTGATGAATGGAAGCGTTTCAAAATATGATGATCTGAGGAAACAAACGCTTCTTCATATTCTTGAACTTCTTCATTTAACTGCTGACTTTTCTTCTCCCGTTTAATAGAAAAAATTGAATAAACTTTACCCCGGTATTGAGAATGTTCTCCGTCAACATGGACAAATCTGTCGAGTATATAAAAAAAAAGTTTGCTTTTGTTTTTTTAAATATAGGTAATACAGGTACTACAGGAAATCTTGTTTTGTTTTGTTTTTTTTATTATACACACTTTTTCTTCCCTACTTGCTTTTGTTAATTTACCTTTTATTTTGGTGTTATTTTTCATTTTATGCTTAATGTAATGAAGGCCTGTTAAGAAAAACACGTGATTTTATTTATTTATGATTGTGAAAATGCTACTTCTCACTTCTTTGTGGATATGTATGAATTTGCTTTCTTCTTTAATTTCTTAATGTTGTCCTTTTCATTTTTTTTTCTTTTGGTTTACATGTTTGAAATAACAAATAAATGCAACGTTTTAGGCACTACTGGCCTATCTTTACCAATAAACATATACTCACATATTCATAGCATAATCATACTTTTGTGAAAGCAACTTGATTTACTGAATTACCACAAGTTTTGTGTTCGTTGTGCCCCAAATGTTTTGTTTCTTAATCTTTTATGATGCTCTTCTCCCTTCATTTGTTTACTAGTCTTGCTCTTGATTCACGGCATGATACCAGAATAATCAAACTGGAAAAAAGTATATATTTGCTGTTCTAGGCGGTTTGAAATAGTCTGTTGCATTATTTTTTTTGGTTATTTGTTTTTTATCCTTCAGTATGAAAACTGTAATTTGATGGCGTCTAAGAGTCACAAAACGATAACCACAAAGGTGCAGATGAAATTAAAAGATAAGCAGATTATAGTTAGGAAGGGAATATAATGTGCGTCAAACATGTGTGTCTGCTTGATGGTGGAATCTCAGTTACAGAGAAAAGATGGAAGAGGATAAAAACAGCAGCAGGATTTGGGTGATGTTACAAAAAATAATATCCCATAAAGCAGGAAGTAATGAATTAAACTTACAAACTTCCTCTTCAGCTTTCCCTTATTGCCACGACTCAGTCTGCCCTCAACTGTAGTTCCTGAGCTGTAGTCTGAGCGCATGTCCAGGTGGTCATCTGCTGACATGCTCTTGCGAAGGTATGCAGCTCTTGCCCGGAAGTGTGAAAAGGGCGACTGGGAGCGAGGACGGGCTTCTGCACAGCTACCCTGTTCGGTCTCGTCGTCACCCTCCATGTCATCCTCCAAACGCCACAACTCTCCTGTGAAAAAAAAAAAAAAAAAAAAAAAACAATGAAAAAAAGGAAAGAAGACGGATGTAGATACATGAGCACATGACAGATTCCATAAAGCAATTACTGGAAACTGTCATGCACTGACTGCTTCCATTAAATATTTCAATATGCACGTAATTTAGCTCCCTTTTAAGCTGAATTACTTTACAACCGCATTACATCCACAGCATTTTTCTTAGTCCACCTCCTTAGCAGCTTGATTAAGATTGCAGTTTCAGGACATAAATTACAGCTGATGTAAAACAAAGAGCAAAGGGCTGCAACGACACGGCGACTGAGCTTTCAAAGTCGCACAATAGGGATGGATGCGTGTTGTCAGAATTTAGCTCAGACACATTGATCACAGTCGAGTTCCTCTGAATTTGATGTCCGTAAGATGTCTTGTCATTGCCAAAGTCACACTCAAAAAGCACTGTCTGGCCCTTTAGCTGACAGACTCTGGTGTTCTGGCAACTTACATTCACTGCATGAGCAAGATAGCACCTGCAGGAAAATACATTTGAAGATTGACTAAAACAAATTAGACATAAATTTAAAAAAAAACGTACGTACTGAGGTCAAATTTGACTAGGGTAATGAATTATTCAAACACATTTAATTCTCTTCAACATAGTAGAGCTCAGGAGACAATTTAACATGTTTACCATGCTGCTCACAGATAAAAAAAAATATATGCATTGTTAAACTATTAATACTAGTAATGTTTGTTTTTTATCTTTATTTAAATATGCCATCCTAATCTCCTGATAATGAAATACCATTTATAATAGCACTGGTATGTGTAGGGTATTACTTCATTTTCACAAAGATGAATTAACAGACTGTTTCAGTTGTCGTGTCTCAGTAGAAAAAAAGAAAACAAACATCAATGGCACATTTGATGCACAACATTAGCCCTTTAAAGCCAAATGTATCATATTTAATATATACAGTTTCAGAGACATCGTGCATCACTTTATGGTAGAAACTTAACTCAAAACCTTCTTGTACATCATATGATACTGGTCTCATGTCCTCTGGTGGACACCAGAAAGCAGAATAACACACTATAAGAATTTTGACCTATTACATGATAATATATGGTAAAAATTTTTTAAAAAATTTTAAAAAGTCATTTTCTTTCTGTCTGCAAAGTTTTTCATCGGTTAGGCTTTAAAGGGGCAGGAAAAGTTGATGAGGAAATTATGTATTTACATTATTTTAATATGCATTTAAGTATATGTGTTTTATTTTTTATTTCTTTAGCTTTCTGAAAACACATTTTACTATTCTGTTTGGGTGCAGGGATTATTTCATTCATTTTATTCACATGAATCGATTAATTTTAATAGCTTTTAATAGTCTAACAGGAAACGGTAATAATTTTTTACATATATAATCAATTTAATATGCAAAAAAAAAGTAATGTTGTGTCAACACCTGATTTTGAACAACAGTGTGCAGCAGCCAAGTTAATTTTTTTAGCACCTGTCAAAATATTTGCTCAGAATCACCTAAGATGAATGGAAACATGTCTGTAGAGATAGGGAACTGCTGCCTCCCTCACGTCGCAGTATGTGTTGCTAAAATGAATGAATGTAAATGAATTTAAAAAAAGAAATTAAAAAATATATATAAAGATCTGAACTTTTTTTTACAGTAATCATTTTACAGTTGATAAAAGTCACAGCACCCATTTATGGTCAACATAAGTTTATTGTGTAAATATACATATGTGGGGGACTTTTCTGTTGTATAATGTTGGTGTGAATCATAAGAAATTCATTGGCTCTCCTGCTGCATGAAGTGTCTGACAGCAAATCCTGTTTTCAGGTAACAACAGAACACCTGGTGCTCTTTGTTTGCTGCTGGCATAGTTTGAGAGTTAACAAGCTGAATTTCCATCCAAAGGTAAAGCTAATCTGAAGCAGGCAAAAACTACAATGAATTGGAACAAATCAGGCTGTTCTGGATATAGCAGAATGAAATAGAAAGAAGTTTAATAAGTACAAATAACCCACACACACTGCAGTGGACATCCACTATGGTAACACGGAGAAAGTGCTTCTTTATCTCTGGCAATAGCTGGGATATTATATCATGTCTGAGTAGATGTCAGCTGTGTGTGCTTGTTTACCAAACACAGGCCAACAGGAACCCCTGGTGAGTCATGTTATTTGAATATCTGTCAGTTCAGATGTGAACTGGAAAGTTGTTTCTGCTCCTTCTTGAGAATTCCTGAAACATTTCCATCAAAACTTTACTTAAAACAGCCAAAAACCACTACAAGGGTATGACTTTTGGGACATGGATGATGACTTTTGCTTTAAATATTCATTGAAGCTGGCCATGTCATCGACTAGCCCAGGGTGTATTGCCGGGATAGAGGCTCCAACTTCCCCACAACCTGAATGTTGGTGGATGGATGGATGGACGTATGGATGGATGGATCTGCAGTAATCTTCTGTCTCAGAAAGGCAAGATTATACAGCATACATGTCAAAACAGAAGGTTCCAGGAACGAGTCCCAGCTACTATACTTTTATTAGCAATTTGCAAGTAATCAAATAAAAAATCAGCACTAGATATGGCAAGAGGGCAGTAGAACTTATGGCTTTATTTGTTTATGGTTGTGATAGCTCAGAATAATATTCTGTAAGACTTTATGTTTTAGCCTTTCGCCCCAAATACTGCTGGGATGGGCTCCAGCTTCCCCACGACCCTTCATTGGACTAAGCGGTTAGAATAAGGAATGAGTGAATGAATGACTTCATGTTTTATCCAAACATGTTAAACTGCAGCTGCAGAGAATTCAGCTTATTAATATTTAGACATGCAATGTCCCACTTAAACTAAAAATAATGGGTCACAAATGTTTTTCTCCCATTAAACCAGTTACAAAGTCTGACACTTTTCCAATCATTTATCTGGCTGAAAACATGAGTACAAGCAGCCATGTCTGTCAACCAACAAAGGAAGTGGGGCTCCTGGCTTGCTGAGCTCACTCAGCTGTTAAAATTGATCGAGAAAGTGAAATCATTACATTTTTGACACCTCCAATTTTTTGTGACCTTGTACAATTTAGCTTCCACTTCTTGAAAGAGACATCTGAATTACCCTGGAATGAGAAGTGGACATTGTATTTCATATTGCAGCGACGAAGCAGGGACAGTCATCTGCTGATGCTTGGATAAATGGACAGAATCAAATGAGAACATTTATAAAGTCCCATTCATTTGCAAAATGAAGATTCAAGTGTAGATTCATACTAAAGCAATTGCAGGCCATGAAAGGTTATTAACAGCATCTTTTAGAGGATAATAAAGACTGACAGGCAACTCTCCATTATGTTAAAAATCAATTAAAGAGAAGACTTAAAGAAATTGATATGGGTCCATGGGCAAGTTCCTTTTATTTTTTATCAAATTACGTTTTTTCCCTTAGCTTTTTGAGAAATTAGCAGTTTTTCATAATCCTAAATTAACTTGTACCCATACATATTATACGTGTATGGTGCTGATCACACACTATGTTTTTACCAGTGCAAACTGCTATAAAAAGCATTAAAATATCACAGCCTGTTTACTTGTCTAAATCATTTGACTTTCACTGCAAGCTAAGGACTTGAGGACTAACGCGGGCTGCAATTTTTTTCTCCCACTTATTATAGAGCAGCACATACAAAAAAAAACAAAAACATACAACATTAAGTTTCTTTTATGTAATCTTTACGTTGCCTGCTAATAATAACCTTCATCAAAGATTGTAGGTATTACCTTTGATAATGAGTACTTTCCTGTAAATGTCAAATAACATTAATGTCTAAGCAGCTGCTGAGATACATCTGGCTTCCAAAGCTGAGCTCAATAAAAACAACTTGTGAGGAACTCCTGGTGTGAACTACGACGTGTATTTCTTACTAATAAAACATGATGCTTAAAACTGTGAATGAAGTTTAACTGGCTTATTAAACAATGAAAAAAAAGTTGTCCTCTTCCTACTGGAAGGATAAAGAGAGGAAGACAGTGAGGCAGCATCATTGTCAATGACAGTAGTTGCTAGGCAACAAGGAGCCACGTGAGACTGAATCCTCTAATTTGAAATTTGCATCTTAGAGCAGCACTCGGGCAGAGGGAAAAACAACACAGACAGACACAGACAGCGGAGATGTAAAGGGACTTAAAATGGAGCACTTAGCCCAAATCAGCTGACCACAGACAATGCTGTCCAGTCAAGGACCATTAGACATTGTAACAGGAGGTCTATATTGGACAGGAGCATCGCAGGTTGGGTCTAATCCCCTCTAACAAAGTGAGTTTATTGATAAAATAACATTGTCATCCTTCAAATAAGAGGCTTAATGACCAAAAGAAATGTAAGAGGAGACTTGGCCAGAGGGGAAAAGCGTAGAAAATCTCAGGCAGAGTGCACTCTCAGTCTTTGTGCGTCTCTTTTTTTTCTTCCATTTCTTAATGTTTATCATTGAAAGCTCCTCTGGCACTGACAGACAAAAGTAAAAAAGCTAAAAACCTGTTTAAACACGGCCTCACAGTTAAACTAAGTAGCACTTGCTTTGGCTGTAATAGAATGGAGATTGTTGTTAACCTAAACAGAGAGATAAATAAACTACGCATTTGACTTAAAACCAATGCTGTCTGCATGACAGTTAATACACACTTATCTTCTTGTACTACATGCTGTAAAATGACAAGTACAAATAAAAGACACCTGCCTGGAGCATCTTTCATATTTAATCCTCTCAGCATTGCAGCAAAATATGCAGTTTAATCATAAACAGCTGCACTGCTGAATGAAAGTAGAATATTAGCACAATACCTGTTCAACACACTGTCTGCATGTTTGAATATGAACTCTGACTTTGTTGTTTTATTCTCTTGTGAAAACGTCTCTGAGTTTATTTCCAAGTTATTTCCTCCTGTAGCACTCCGTCAATCCACTGGGACTTTGGTTTGCTTCAAGAAGAAAACTTTTCCTTATTTTAATAAGGTCCCTTCTCTAATGTTTGGTTGTGTCTTTTTTTTTCTCCTTTGTGGAGTTTCATACTCCTTTTCTCTCAGATGCTGCAGAGAAGACGGCGCCTTGTTTCAGCAAGTGGAAGGCTCCTGTGCCTGCTTCTCTTGTTTTAAACATCACAAATATGGCTGATAATGCAACATTTTCCCACTTTTCTTCAAAATTCCAACCCTCATCAGTTTATAGTCTAGTTGTATAGTTCAGCGAGCACAACCAGTAAAGAAAAACCACTGCGGACTTTACATTATCCTGGTTGTCAGTGAAAGCATGCGACAAAAGGAGAGAAGATTTGTCCAGCTCTGATTCTACAGCTGGAAGCTCTTAAATGATTGTTTGGGTTTATTTCATAAATGACCCACTTTGGAAACATCTCAGAGCTGCGAGAAGCTGAATCAAATGTGCGACCGTCCACTGAGAATTTAAAAATGCATTATGAGACACTCTATATAGGTCATTTTTAAAACTGAATTAATACACAAATGCACATAGTTCGTATACTTGATTAGTAGTCTTTATTTTTTAATTTTTTCTGGAAAAACCGTCATTTAAACTAAATTTATCTCAGAAAAAGTCTCGCTTACATTCTAGTTTTAGACGGATTTTTAACAGAGCAGCTCCTTTCTGATCTATATAAATATCAAAGCCCTACTCTAGACGCTTCTCTCATGTCACTTATGAATGTTTTCTTCCCAAACAACATCACTTTTGTCCTCAAGATGAAAGCTGTCTCTGTCAGCAGAGCACGACTTCAGGATTCTCCGTGACAGCTTTCCCCTTTCAGGTGAAGGAAACACCGCTTGATTTACAAGCAGAAAGGGGAGCAAGAAGCGAGAACAGAGAGGCGCGGAAAGGACATCCTTTATCTGTTTTGTACACGCCGCTGCAGAACCGACTGGGTGTTGTGTGTACTCAGTCATGTAAGGCAAATATATAAGACGTGAGCAAGTGTGGAAGTTTAAAAGGGGAATGAAATGCGTTGTGCTGGACATGCAATATCTAAGGAGATTGAAGTTTAAGCTGCAGTGCCTTTTACAATATTGCATTATTACAGGATCTGCACCACATTGTGGCCTCAAAGGTCAGAGATAGGTTTTCGGGGATCAACAAGAGGGTCGGAAATAGTTTCTGCTCAATCTTGTGAACAAACAAACAACTTAATAAACATGTACCCCTTCAGCTTAGCCTCATGTGATGAAAGATGAAAAGAACAACCACAAAGCTCTCATGCGCCATATATCCAACCACTGGAAACAAACACGTGTAAGCTATTAAGTTGCAGGCTCCTTGTTTTGTTTTTTTTACCTGCTGGTGGCAGAGTGCAGGCCTTTGAGTGGCTGGTACCAGAAGGGGGATTCTTCCTGAGTGGAGAACTCCCACCGATGAGATCAGAGGGGTGGACTCTAGAGACCGTTGGAGACTGGGGAATGCTGGGAAGTGTACGTGACTTTGCCAGTCGGGGTCTCTGTAGCTTCCTCTCCAGCGACCTGCATAAAGAGGAACATAAAGCGCGAGTTGATTTCATCAGTTTGTTTAATAACCTCACATAAATGTCAGTAGGACGGCAGCAAAAATCGAACCATGCAAGCAATAAATCTATGACAAAATAGCTACCCAACACAACATATAAACGCACATAAACACGTACTTGCACTCTCACACACACACACACCAACCAAGCTTGTTATTAGTGAGGAATGAGCAACAGCTTTACAGATCAATAGCGAAATCACTTTCAGCTCAGCATAATCAGGCTGAGAGTCATTTGGATCTCTAGAATAACTGATTAATCACAGCAGCCGATACCACACAGTGTCTAATGGAAATCAATAGCCACAATCAAACGGGCAACTTGCCACAACATTCATGTGATTATTTATAGCTTTTTTTTAATTGTTTAAAACCTATAAATAATGGCATTTGAATGTTGATTTTCTTTAATTCAAGGATTGTTTAGCTGGAAGTCCTTTTCTTTTCTTTTCTTTAGGATAAAATTTGCAAATATTTTACAACACAAAGTTTATCATGTATTCCCCTCCAACGCCAGCTCTGATCTGCTTGATGTGATCGTATTCAACAAAGCAGGCAGTGTTGTGGACATGGGTCAATCTTGTCAGACAGCGAGCCATCTGACTTCCAGACTGCTGCCCAATGAGTCCGTGTACGGAGCAGAGGAAATCAGTCGAGGTAGAAAATCGATGAGGTAATACTAACAGAGTTATCCTTCACTAATGACTCCTGACATCTTCAGAGATATGATTTATATTCATATTTAAGCAGTATATTGTTTAAACACATCTATTTAGGTGGATTTAAAGACAAAATAAGAAAACAGTTTGTCTCGCTGTGATTTTTAAAAGATCTTCAAGAAGCAGGAAGATAACAAGACATCTGTCTTAATGTTTGTAACTTCATATTCAACAATATACTAAGTTTTTTTTAAGCCTTTCATGTAATCCAAATCCACAAAATACACTCTCACAAACACACACACACACATTTCCCTCATAATGTCTACTATATGGCCTACACTGGCATAACAGCTGAAGTACTGCACATTCATGTATTACTGCCAGGACATATTTTATATGAGCCAGACAATAAAGTCTTCCACCTTCCTGCAGAGAAAAATTACATCTATTGATTGATTGACTTTCCAGCAGAAGAGAATCAACCATTAATTAACTGATAAGAAAATTCAATGCTGCACCTTCATTCAGGTGCATGTTCAATAAACAGCAGGCAGCAATCCTCTCAGCACCACTATGTTTATGAGCCACTTCAACATTCGACTCAAAGAGGTCGGTATTGTTATCTGGAGTGCAAGCTGTGCAGTTCAGAAAACTCAAGGGCATCATCAAACAAGCAAATCTCCGTTTTAACATCTGATAAGTTCCCTCCCCTGTTTTCTATCAAAAGACTGGAATTGCATTATTAGCTGCTTGTGCATGGGTGTAAAAGCGTGTCAGGTTTGAATGAAACACTTCAGCTCTCTTTTACTGTTCTGCAACTTATTAGTAGATGTACTGCAGTGCTCGGAGCTATCTCGCGTCTGGGATCTGCCGTATTAGGTGAATCAACAGCAGGCTCTAAGTCAGCACATGCACAGGTCTGCGAAGCAACGTACTGATATCTGCCCACTCTCAGCTATTAAACCTAAAAGAAAAGGTGGGCGTTTTGAAGTTGAGAATATTTGACCAGGGATCACAGAAACCCTGGATGTGATTCAAAACACAAACACAGACAACCCAGGTTTGTCTGACGGCAAATTTAGCTGTTATGCTTACTATATATTGCAACCGAGGCACACGCATACACACTTTGATAGTAATGAAATCTGACAAGTTTCTCACTCCTCAGCAACCCATACTGACTTGTGTGAAAAAGTATTTGCCTTAAGCGTGCACAGAGACGTGCACATCCTTTCTCAGAATCGCCAGGAGGTGAAATAACTCAGGGTCCACTGGTAAACACTTACTCACACGCACAAGCACACAGCAACATGAGCACAAACACAGTTGTTGGCCTCCCACCAGCAGCACATCATGATGATAACACATTAGGTTGAACAGCCGGCCCAGGCCGCTCTGACAATTTGGGCTTCACTCATCCAACAAACCTGTTGCTAAGCGACCTTGACTTAAAAAAAAATGGGGGGGAAACTAAAGAGCAGAAGACAGGAGAAGACTGGGAGGGGGGCTTATTGTTGCCTCTCAGCTGCAATTTATATTGTGAATGTCTGAAAAAGTGATAATAGATTAATATGTTTTTTAAGAATGACAGTCAGGCTGCGAGGAGAAAAAAAACCCCCAAAAAGATTCAAAGGATGATATAGACATGCCAAAAAGCACTACCTGTAAAAACAAGATTGGTTTATTTGAGATAGACCACATGCCATATCACTTCATTCACATGCTTTTAAGAGCTCATCGGTTTTCCCTCCTCTGTAGGCTCCATCCTTTTGTGCTTGACTGATGCTGAAGAGAAGACTTCACAAAAGCCTGTGTTCTCTGTCTCGCTGCTGCAGGCTAAAATACACTCCTCTCCCACTTCCACAAGAACACATTTTAGTGCAACACATGTACAGCAGTTTGTATTAGTGACCTATTTTAAAAGCTAAAAGTAGCACATGCAACCCCCTCACTTCAATGCATAACTGTTGAAGTATTTCCCAGCCCTGACACTTTTAACCGTATCCAAACAACCTCTAACATGCACCTTGACTACAGCTGCTGCACAGGCTGTCAAACATTGCTGAGATCTGAAGAAAGGTGTTTTTTTAGTAGTTTGATGGCTGCTGCATGAACGATGGAGAACATAGCAGCTGTAATAAGAACTATCTATGGTGCTGAACTTGCTCTATACAAAGGTCTGCAGAGTTTTCATGGAACATGATGCTGAAAATGTATTAATTTCCTTTTTTTTTTTTAACCTTTTTATGCATCGTGCCCACTAAAGTGGACACCTATTCAAAGGTTTTTCTCTAGTAAATTCATAAGTGAGGATGGTACATTTCAAATGTTGCCACTTCAGTGGACATTAGGAGAGTCACCCAACACACTGCCACTCGCTAAAAAATAGACAAATACAGTACAGTTCTTTAACACACAAACACATAATTACAAAGTGTACCTCTGTGATAAACAAGACAAGAAAATGATACTGGTCAATATTTATAAGATATTTTTAGCATATAAATGTGAAAATATATTATTTTATAAATATTTCTATACAATTTAATAAATGAACTAAATTAAAAGTCAAATAAAATTAAAGACAAAAAAAGCACCTCTGTACATGTCTGGAGAAGTAAAACAATGTACGTGGGGAAAAAAATGTGGCATTGATTCCATTCATCAGAGGATTAATCTCCTTTTGGTACAAAACTCCAATTACTAAATATTACATTTATATGTATAGTAAACAAAAGAATTCGCCTTTTTTTTATTGCAGTTAAAAAAAACGTGGTTACTCATTTATAAACATTAACAGACATGTATTACAACTCTTATACAGTATTAATGTTAACTTTACTGCAATGCTAATTTTTACTTCTAATTTTTTCTTTGGGTACTATTTTTTCTAACTTTGCATTTCCATTTCACTTTCATTTTAGATTTTATCCTCTGTGCACAGGGATTACAAAAAGAAATCTAAAACAAACATCAGTGTGTCTTGGCACTAAGTAGCAAAGGCTTTTCAGGGAGCTTGAGAGAGCAAGAGTGCAACACGATATGGACAGATTAATGACGTTGAGTCATTCAGCAGACATTGGTCAGGGAGTCGATAAACTAAATAAATTGAGTGGAGCAGCTTAAATGATAAGCAGGAGCAAAGGCCACTAATTGTAGACTTGCAGACTTATCCGTCTACATTACAGGAAGGACATTAACTTGTTCATCACAGACTGATTCAGCATCATTCATTTTTACTATGGACTGTCTGTCTTGTCGCTATTCATTCCAGCTTTGTCCAAAAGAGGCCACAATGAATGTCTGGCCTCTGCATGAGACTGCTGAGTCCACAGTGTGTCTCTCTCCAATATGGAATTCCAATTATGCCAATTTAATTTAAAGTTTTTTCATCTTTTTTGCTTAGATTTTGATTGATTTTTGGGAGGGAGTTTCATGTTTCTGTTTGCTTTGTTTTGTTGGTTTGTTGTGCATCAGTCCCAAAACCCAGTTGTACTGGGAACTTAAACTAAAGCAGCTTCATGTCTCAATTAGATGTAAAATGAAGACAGCTGAAAAGCCAGTGGGGACAAGCACACCGTGCTGTCACTGTTTAACTTGACATTGCCGCAATGTTTGAAATAGGTGATAAATGGGGGGGATGAGTTCCATCTCCATCTATTCACTGTGACACTGACAAACACTGACCACACTCCCGGCACTGCTGCAGTCACTTTTAATCTCTTCTACCTAACATGTAGATGCATACTGGATATGCATCATGATAAAAAACAAGTGTGTATGCTAATAACTTTTAGAACTGATCACTGTGTTATTGCACGCTTCTTGTTCAAGCTAAGACATTGAAGGCAGAACACAGCTTTGCTGGTCCAGGTTCAACAAGTCTCATAGCAATCCTGCAAGCCCCAAACTCATCCGACTACTTTTTTTGCGGAGTCAACGTTCTCAGAGAACAGGCATGACAGAGGGGCAATAGTCAGGGAGACAGAGTAATAAAAGCAGAGATGCAGTAGAGACAGAAAGTTAGAGAGAGAAGACTGGAAGATGTGGAGGGGTGTAAGAAAGGGGTGATATGTGAGGAAAAAACAAGTGAGTGGGAAAGACAGAGACAAAGAGACTGTGGGGATATGAGATATGCAGGATTCGTAATGGCAGCCAGTCTTTTTTTTTTTTTTTTTTTTTTTTAACACCATGTCCACCCACGTTAACACTTCTACTGTGAGTGAATGATATGAGCGTTGATGGACATCATTTCAAAGACTGGAGTAGTGGCGGTGGTGGGAGGCTTTTACGCCAGTGTTTCAATATGCACTTTTATCCTAGTTATACAATTCATCATTAACTCAGATGCAAATTATTGTGATTCTAGTTCAAGCCTGGAATTTTGAAAGGTTTATTTTTTGATGGATACCATTACCAGACAACCATTAAAATAATAAGCTTGTTGTTTTATGCCTCAAATGACCTCAATTTTGCAGTTTCCATCCAACTTTCCTTGTTTCTGAGTAGACAGAGTGACCTTGACAGACATTATCATGTTATCATGTTACAGTGAAGTTGACTCCTCTGTCATGATTTTTTTTTTTTTACACTGACCCAAAGATACACTAAAAATGTATCTCTGGGTCACATTGAAGACACGGTGGGCGATTTGAGGATCATATAACATAACATATTAATCTGTCATCAAACAAATAATTAAAAGTAAGTGTTGTCTAAACTCCTGTTCCCTTTTACTTGACCGATAACTGGATGGGTAGAAGTGAAAACAGTAGGCCCTGCAAACAAAAATATGTTACTTTTTCCTCTTCCAATCACACAAGCACCCTCCTAGCATCACCTATTTCCAGACACAAAATGACATCCTGTGCATACATAACAGATACAACAAGCTTTGATAAACAACTTATTAACAGGTTAAGGAGTTAGTTATCAGAATTAGAATGCAGAATTGAATCAAATGGATCTTTAACCTTACTAATAGAGACACATCTAAATTTACACATCTCAGTTTAACTAAAATCTGCGGGGTGTGTGTGTGAGGGGGATTAGACTTAAATTTGAGGTGTATGAAACCCAAGAGAGTTTGTTCAAAATCCGAACAAGCTCCTTCAACAGATTCATACAGTGTGTTATTTGAAAAGATGTGATAAGTTTATTAGCAAATACTACGAAAGACCCTTAAACATAATGTTTATGGCACCGAGGGTCACTAGTGCAAAAACAAACCACAAGACCCAGATCTTACCTTGTAATGGTTTTGGATTTTTTTTTTTTTTTTTTTTTTTTTTTTTTTTTCTTTCAGGTCAGGAAAAAATATTTCAAGCAAAAGTTAAATTAGAAAGTTCCTCTAAAAAAATGTAATCGGCGCTGTATCTACATAAATCAAATTGAAGATGTATAATCGAAGTCATACACCAGACCAATTCCTTGCACTGTGACAGCTTCATCTACAGTGCCCCCCCCCCCCCCCCCCCCCCCCCCAAACCTTGCATGTTTCAGACATGTTCCTCCTCCAAAGCACCGGAGTCAGATTATTGAACTTCCTCATCAAGTTCTTTGCAGCCTGTTCACGAGCCTTTTATTTCATTCAGGTGTGTTAAAGTAGGGTTGTCTATAAAACATGCAGGGCAGGGGGCCTGAGGACTGGAATTGCAAAACACTGGTCTAAAAGGAGCCCAGTGTAACCATTACTGACACATAGTGGTCAGACTGGAGATAGCAACCAACTCATTTGGCTGCATCCACTCACTTTGTAGACATCTATTGTATTTTTATTGGTAAACTAAGCAACATCTCAAAGAGAAAAAAAGTAACTTCAGTGTCACTCTGAAAACTTAAGAGTTTGCCAGCTATTTTAATTTCGAAAAAAAACAGTAAGTTTCTTTTTTTCCCCTTGCCTCATTGTGACATTGATTGAGGTACATTGTTCCTTGTTTTTGAAATAAGAATGATCTTTCATTTCTCAAACGCACCTTCATAATTCTTATAAAACAGAACCCACAACCCCTTTTTTAACCACTTTCTTCATCACTCCATAAACAGTATTCTTTATCCACCTTCTTTCTTTTCATGGTCGATAGGTGTAGAATGACCCACTGTGCAGATAAATAAACAGTTAAAGGAATGAATTTATAACTATTCATTTAACAAAGTTATTTTATGCTTCTTAAGACCATCTAAAATAATATAATCAAGTTTTTTCATTGACAATAATGGCTTTTAATATCAGACAGACAGTTGACCATCAAAATACATTTGATTTTGTGGGGAATGAATGAAAAATTAAAATTTCTCATTCAAAAGATAGATATTAAAATTTTGTGATTGACTTTTACGCATAATAGATTGATACATGTATTTTCTATGCATCTAAAAAATAAACAGCGCAAAGTTACTATTGGAAAAAAATGCAGTGAGAATATTTAGAGACACACGAGAGGCAGGATGGAGGTGAAAAACCATGATGTGCATGACTCCTTCTTCCATCTTCTGTTCTACCTCCATTCTAGAAGAAATTATTGACTGTATCCTCTCCATTTCTATCCATAGAAAAAGGCTCTACATTAAAGTGTGCGTCAGTAGGAAGAATCTATAGTACCCACCAACATGCCTGACAGCATGCATCAACTGCACCTCCACACTTATGTAACACAATGCTTGCACACACATGCATACAAACACATGCTCACACACAACAATCACTTGTAAGCCTGACTGCTGTGTCTGTGTGAATACACACAACACACATCAAAACCCCTGCAGGCTGAGTTTTACAAATAAGATTGATAGTTGTTTATCTCAAACATAGAAGCAACAAATCCACGTGTGACTCGTGGCTCCCAGTCAGGAGTGATGGTTAATGGTAAAGACATGGCATGTGCATCCATGCACCAAGACAGGTAGGGGAGAGTGTGTACAGCCAGGGACAAAGCTACACAGGCAAGCATACCTTTACACAGACACACAAACCTATAGACATACACAAAGGTTACCTGGCCTCTGCCACAGTGCAGCAGTAGCTGCCACTCCGCCGTGAGCTTCTGCCCACCCGCAGCTCCTCTCGAGACTTACGTCGATTAAAGTAGTCTGTGAGTTTCCCAAAACTTGCCATTTTTTTCCGCTTGCCTCCACCTTTCTGCGTCCTTCTGCCTTATTTCCCCTTCAGATATATATGTGTGATGGTTCTGCTGTGTAAAGCTCCTCACAAGCGCGACCTCCTGACTTCCAGTCTGCCTTCCTTTACTACTACCGGTCTTCAGTGGCAGAGTTTCGTATCAGCTGCAGGTCCGAGGCTCCTCATCTGCTTTTTTTTTTGCACAATATTCAATGTGCAGAAGAATGAGCCTTAGCTTGCTCTGCCTTTCTCTGTCTCTCTTCCCCTTGTCGATGGTCTGCCACTGCGCACAGAGCACATACACTGACTCTCTCAAAATAGTAACGTTTGTAACTGCCTACCCATCGACACAGCAGGAGCCGTGCCCCCCCACTGGAGTGCAGACGAGGAGGAAGAGAGGGAGGGAGAAAATGAAAGGAGTGTGGATCAGTGTCGCTCTTCCCGTGTGCTGGAGGAAGCGGAGCTTGTGGGAAAAAATATGAGCTGCTATGATGCTTGTACCTAAGCCCACCCCCCACCACCGCTCCTTTTCTCTCTCTGTCTCTCTTTTTTTTTTTTTTTCTTTAATGCACATTGTCTGTGTTGCCCACTCATGCTCTTTCTTTCATGCATGAATTCTTTCACACCACCGCTCATCACCTCGTGAGCACACACACAACCTTCAATCAAAGCTGGAGAGCAGGTGGCAATAGCAGAACATCGGGCGCGCATCGTTCTGTCTCTCTCCACCTCAGTCTTGTCTTCCTTACACACTTTCACATGCAACCTGAGGTGCACCTGCTCAACCATCACAACTCCCACCCCACGGCTTGGTTGTCCCTGCATTTACTGCAGATGTGTGCGAGGATGCACTCTTTAGTTCTAATTTCATCAGCGATGAAACAGGAGTGAAGAGGCTTGTCCCAAATCCTCCCAGTTTATGGCTTTGTATGTTTATTGAAACAGGGAAAGAGGGGAAGAGTGAAGAGAAGGAAAAGAGGAGGAGAGGGAGGGCTCTTTGAGAAGTATTCATTAGTGTGTGAGTATGAGTGTTTCCTTCCCACACATCCATACAGCCACATACAGGATGTTCATCTGTTTCAGCCCTCCAAGGTTCTTTTTTTTTTCTTCATTTCAAAAAAGGTGACCACATCTCCCTTTTTTTTTCTCCTTTCCTTCCCAATTCCCCTCTAGCTGCCAACCTCTCCTTCTAAGCCTGCCAACACATGCTTCCATTTTCTTTACCTTCCATCCTCCCTTTTTCCTCCTCTCTCATGGAATTTCACCCATTTTTTTTTATTTATTTATTCTGCAAATCACACTGCCAGTGTTTATTTTAAGACTAACCTGGAACAATACTGGGGCTCCTGGTTAGTTATATCACTGGTTACGTTGGCAGATCAAGATAAGGAAAGCTGGGTTTCATCAGAACATGAACATGTTACGTCTGAGTAAAAATAAACTGCTATGTCTGTGATCACAAGCGTTTTGCTTGTTCTGATTACACACATTTGTAGGCATCACAAACAGGGCTTCAACTAATGAGGATTCTCAGAACCGAAAACCAAACTCCAATCTAGTGCCTCTCCCAAATCTCATGTTTTAAGATGATGTAAACATGAAATTTTTATTTATTTATTCATTAGTGGAGAGCTTGAGAACTGGCAAAGACAAGACATTACTTAATCATTCAAATATATGCTGTTTAGTTAATTGGCCAATCAATTAATCCACTGATTGCTGCAGCTGTATTTCCTACAAACAGTCTCACAGAAGAGCAGATTACTGGCAGATTACTATTGTTGTCGTGCAACTGTCTGCATTTGCTAGTCGGGGGGAAAAATGGGGACAGCGCTGTTAAAATTGAAGTGGACCAAGTGTAATTATATGTCATTTCTTTTGTACTTTCAAAAAAAGGATGAGAGGAATCTGACTATATTTATGCTGCAGCATGAGCTCCACACTTGCAACCCTCTAGGCATCGCAACCCATCTGACACCGAAATGGAGGTTGTCAAACGTGCAAAGCACAATGCAGCTTAAATATAAACACAGTCAATATGCACCTGTACAAAAACATACATAAATGAGATGCTATATTTGTGAATGTCGACAAACGCATGCACACATCACATACAATATTTCATACACTGCTTTCACCACATTGCAAAACATTTGGAGATGCAGCGTAACTAGACGTTAAATGAACAATTCTTCACACTGATGCTACAGATGCAAACAATCTCTTATTATAAAGTTGCATCAGAGCACTGATGAAACTAAATCTGAACTGATGTAAAGGAATTTTTCCCACTAATTTCCACACGTCTGTGGGTTCCTGTTTGCTGTGCAGTGATCCCACGCTGCAGTTAATGTTGTGTGAAAGGTGTGGGCTGTGTGTGTTTTTGCAGGATTGGGTGCTAAAGAGTTCAGCTTATCAATCAGCCTCTCCTGTCTCCCTCTCTCTTTCGCTGTCAAAATTCTCTTCATTCCCTGCTTCTTTGTCATGATTTGCACTACCCCTCCTGCGACTGCCCATTGATCTGAGGAGCAGTGTGCTCTGACTGTATTGCCCAGCAGGCACAGTCATATTTTGAGTCCAAGTCTCTGGGTAGAAAGAGCTGATAGAGACAGGGAAAACCGAAAAAATCATTAGGTCAGCATGGTGTAATATTAATGATTCTTTGGAGCTGACACATTCCTCATCTTGCTGACTCCAGAATATTCTTCTTTATTAAACGCACAGTGAGAGGTGTACACACATTTGCACAACTTGTATTCTGTACAACTTAATACAAAATTTAGCATATTTACTATAAAAGCAGATTAATTCTATATCAGGATTAGAAGGAAGTTAAGGCCTGTGACATTTTACAGTGGTTTTTAGAGCCTTTATTTACAATTTGTAACACAAATACAGCTGAATGGATATTAATTGAGATTTATGGTAGTTATCTGGAAAATGTATATATTTTTTTATAACTACCCAGCTGTGTATGAGGAGAAAAACAAAAGTAGGACACGAACCATCTAAAAGTGAGTAGAGAAGCCACTGCAGCGTGAAAGGTCCAAGCAAAGCAGTGTTGGAAATGGTTTTGAAGTACACAACATGATACAGAGTTCATCGTGATTCATTTCTAAATCCATAAGTTTATAAACCAGATTTGTGAGCTCTGAGTACAGATTTAAAGTCCCTTCCCAGTAGGGAAGTTTGTGGCAATCTATTTGTTAACAGTATGCAGGATTTGCACAACTGAGTCCAACTGAGCTGCACACACAACAACCAGCGACAAGATATGAAACAGCAGTATTGCAAAAACTTAGCGTGACCGCTAAAGAGTGTCCATCACTGCTCACTGGAGTTAGTAAATATGTGACCGCTGCAGAGTCATCTCATTTAAAAATGAATGTCAACTGCCCCATTTCCCATTAAAGCAAATGGCAAATTTTTGCAGGTCTTAGCAGACTATGAAGGAAACATGGAAAAATGCATGAGAAAGACCTTTTTTTATATAAATTGACAGAAAAGTCTATATGTATCAATGCACATGGCATATATACATAAATATATAATATTCTCCATTGTGGGTCCTTTAGGAAGAAATCCTTCCAAGTTTATGCATGATATTCAGGTAAGATGCAAAACATTTTTAAGATGTTCCAATTCACATCATTTTGGTGGGAAAACCAAACCCTAAATATAAACAAGGCTGCCTTTTGAAAATGCTACAGAGCAAAAAGAGGAATGGAAGCAGAAGTCAGAAAGACTTTGAGAGCTAGAGTTCAGTGGATTGAGGGAGACACAGTGAAATAGCTTGAATCTTGACAAAAACAAAGTAAATAAAAAAAAAATTTAAAAAAAAAAAAAAAAAAAAAGGGATACAGCAGCAATGCAGTGAACATGAAGCCTCTGAGGGGAATTTACCAGCACAGCGAGGAAGGGCTGAACTCAAACTATTGACAGCTTTCGTTTCCACGTGGCAGTAAAATGGTTTTGGCTGATGAATAAATCATAAACTGCTATTTTTTTTAGGGCTATTTTTATTCCAATACAAAAATGCTCACTTTGGAAACATCCGTTTGGGAACACAATGCTTGGCTGGTGAAAGATGTTTCCACTGAACTACAATGGAGAAGGAGTAATGAATAAAAAGCTCATGAATAAAACTAAAACAATGTTAAGGGCTTCTTTATTAAGCTGTCAGTGCAAACACAATGAGTCACAGCTTTTTCCAAGTTCATTTTGCCATCTTTATTTAACATTTATTTATTCATTTTGCATATGTGCTAAAAGAACAGGTCAAATCCCTTTCTCTTCTTAAATTCACACATGAACAGCTGGTGCTTCAAAATCAGCTGTCTGTGACTGAAGTGGCGCCCTCAAGTGGTGGGCAAATATTTTGCTTTCATGTTCAGAAATTTGCTGTATGAAAGTCATTTAAGAAATTTAATTTACAGAATCTTTATCATTGTTTTATTAACATAGACAGAATGTGGACATGTCACACTTATAATCATGGCTGTGAAATTAATATTGACTGAAATGTGATAGTAAATATTCATTTCCTTCAGACCTTGATATATCCACCACATCCACCCACACACACAGCTGATTTGATCAGAGTAAAATAGCCATAGAGACACTAAGAGACAGTTTAAGAAAGCACCTTCCTGTAATTACTGCTGCAGCTCTCAGCAGCAGTCCCTACTGGGATCAGAGAGACATGATCATTCACAAGACACATGCACAGAAGCAGTTATTCACCGTAAAGTGAACACTATCATTTTGGAGCACACCAGAAGAATTTTTTGATATCTTCGTGGAATGATAAGCACCCGTACAGACACAGTCACCCTCTCTCACAGCATGCTGAAGATGAACATTGCCACGGTCTTTATGACTCATGAGAAAAAGGCCCTGCAAAGCCGCCTCAGGATAACGCCTGTCTCTCTGTCTGTGTGCAGACGTGTCAGTATGTTCCAGCTGTGACGCCCTGTCTGTATTTCTATAATGAAAAGTAATCACCTCTTTTGACTTCAGTCTCTCATTTCTTTTAATAGTTCCTTCCATAGGCTTTTAGCTCTTTTTCTCTGATTATAATTGTCTGAAAAATCTGTCCTTGATTGGGAAAGGCATACAATCTGCATATGGGCCTTGCAGACAATATGCATGGGGAAAATGAATGCGCTACTCAACAGCTATTTCCAGCAACACCTGCTGTTGCACTAAAACCAGCAGTTACACCTGGAAAATAGAAAAAGAACAGTTGGATTTTTATTCACTAGCTCTCTTTCTGCATTTTCTTGTATGGCTGCCCAATTACAGCCAAATAATAAACAGTTATTTTGGTCAATATCAAGATGGCAATAATTCTCCACAGCACATTAATTGATCTTTAAAAAAAAAAAAAGAAAAGAAATAAGACCAAAAAAAGTTTGTCTCGTCATTCATTTAATCTGATTTCTTGAAATCTAAATGTTGACTTAAGTTTTTCTTTCCATCATCGTACTTCGAGCTTGCTAAAACACACTGCTTGAGGGAAAAAAGCTATATGTTTGGCTCAACTGAACCTCCACCGTCCCCGAGATATGCTGCTTTAGGCCCACAGTGCCCTAAGCACTTCCCTTCTAATAATCACTCAGTCATCATGCAATTTTATCTTCTTTTCTGGCTTTTTTTTTAATGTGGTTCTGTGTTTATTTTGTGTATTTCAGTACCTTCTCAGAAACCTTGTGGATACATACCCAAAGTAGCACAGAAAATCATGGGGGTGCTGTTACATGGTACAGCTGACTGGCATAAGGAACAAAAAGAAGAAAGCAGCTTTGTATGTTGAAAATAAAACTGATGTTTGAACTCAGAAGTGAACTCAGAACTTTGCGCTGCCCCCTAGAGCAGCGATGTATTGCTGACCATGTAAAGCAAACATGGACAGTATGTGGGTAGTGATGTTTAAAAATGTTTGTACATCTGTGTTACGGCTGCCTGTATTGCTTTTCAGTCTACTGATTCTGAACCTTCAGCTGGGATTCCTGCTCAAACACGGCTCTGATTGCTGCCTCCTGGCTGGGATTGGTCCTTCATGTCACCTGCTCATCTCCACCCTGCTCATTGGATAATTAGAACTCCGAACTCAGCTGACTCCACTAATCACCAGGACTTAAAAGACACCAGGAGTCCTTCATTCAACGGCTACCACTGGCTCAGTAGTGGTCTGCCCTTAGCTTGTGTGGTGACTCTAAACTGCTGTATGTTGGGAGGACTTTGACAGAGCTGCCTTATTTTCTGTGGTGTTGTTCATTGTCATGGTTCTGTGATATCTGTTAGTTTTTTTTTGTTTGAATAGTTAAACCAGTGTTTTTGTTTGGAAAACTGCTTTACGGGCTTGTTTTGCTCTTGGTTTGGCTATTTTGAGGCCATTCCTGGCCTGTTCTTGCTTTGTCTTCCACCATTGGACATTAAATCCGTATTGGTCCATATGTACACCTGGCCACAGGGTTTCTTTTGTGCGGCTCAGTTGCCCTAGCAGAGTCTGGGTCGTAACAAAGTGGGGGCTCGTCTGGGATCTGAACCCGGGACCTCTCGCAGTGCCAGACTTCCTTCGAAGTAGCAAAATCCTTACTGTGTCACACTCCTGTTCTTGCGGCTCCTGATTTAGCTCGGCCGTTCAAACTAGAGGTTGATGCTAGTGCCGTAGGGGCTGGGGCTGTTCTGCTGCAGGAGGATTCTCAGGGGGTCGACCACCCTGTCTCTTCTCCAGGAAGTTTAATGAGCACCAGAGAAGGTACTCCACTATTGAGCAAGAAACACTTGCTTTGTTGATGGCTCTTCAATATTTTGAAGTATACCTTGGTTCCGGTGCATACCCCATTGTGGTCTTTACAGACCATAACCCTCTTGTCTTCCTCTCTCGAATGTACAATAAAAATCAACGTCTCGTGCGCTGGGCTCTGCTGATCCAAGGCTACCACTTGGACATCCGGCACAAGAGAGGGTCTGAAAACATTTGTGCCGATGCCCTTTCCAGAATGTGACTTTTTGTTTGACTTATGTTTTGTTTATTTACAGAGCTCCTGTCAAGGTTCTGTAACTTCAGGGGAGAAGTGTTACGGCTGCCTGTATTGCTTTTCAGTCTACTGATTCTGAACCTTCAGCTGGGAAAATGAGCATAAATGAGCATTACATCTGTGAGACTGTGTCCCATAATATTAGCTATTTCTCTCCACTAACAGGTGTATCTGGGTACCAAATTGCTAATTGCTTTGTTGTTTTATTGCTTCTCTCATATGTCTCTCTGGTTCTGCAAAACAAACCAACCTATGACGGATGCACCTTTTAGCTACTTGTTTCTATGAATTTATGTTTTCAGTCACTATCTAAATCTTGGGACTGCAGGTGAGGGGTTTGAACCTTAACAAACCGTTAAATCGAAAGCTTCTTTCAGCTCAATTCCCTCTTTACAACCATGGGTCAGTCGATGCCCTCATTACTACTGATGCAGCCCCAGTTCGTTTGTCCATATCCATTTTCATCCTATCCTCATTAATAAAAAATAAAAATAAAAAAAAGATGCTTAGATACTTAAACTTCACCATGTGAAGCAATGATGACCCATCCTTGACACAGAGGGAGCACTCTACCGTTTAATGTCTGCTAAACCATCGCATTGAATTAAGAGAGGCGGACTTGTTATTGAGGCTGCTTCACACTTGCAAACCCCTGTATGTTCAAGGTTATAGCGTGAATGCGACACAACTACGCCTTCTGCAAAACGCAGAGACCAACATCCTGTCCATTATGTCCAAAACCATAGGCAGGATAGGTCCAACAGGTGCAATAAATAAGCCATGCCCACACACAGAGACACAGCTCTTGCTTTTGTTATTCAGGAATCTAAAATCCTGCAACAGTAAATGTCATACATCATACTCATGCAGCAAAATTCCTCAAGGGACATGGATAAAGAACAGATCTACAGTTCTGTGACCTGGATGAAACCTCAGTACCTTGCTTGATTCCGACATTTCCCAATACATGGAGTTTACTTTCCAAAACTCTGGAGTGAAATGTTCGATGGAGGCTTTGCGCTATTTCCATGTAGTCTACTCTGTGGTCCCCTTTTCTAAACCACCTCGATCTGTCATTCTACAGGAGTCATCCTGGACCTCATTGTGAGAAAGAATACAATGCAATCCAAAGCATTCAATGTCTTGGGATGAATCCCTCGCGCACACACACGTCCAGGGAGCCTTTTAAGTACATCTGTACATTCTGTCAAGTACTCAAAGTTTACCTAACGCGCTACCCTACTCATATTGTCCAAATTAAATGTTTGTGGTATCTGGTCCTTCCTGCTGCAGTGCAATTTCACCAGCCCAATGACAACAATACCATTAACTTGAATTAGCCTTTGCCTGTAGGCCTTTTAACTTACAACAGTAAGAAAAGAAATGTTGAATTAATAATACCCATTAGTGCTCAGTGCCCTTTACTGTCCAATAAACCTTGGCAGTTAACCATTGTAGGGAGCATCCCAATGTCCCTCAACTTAGCATGCATTTATATACCTAACTTGAGCATTTCTTGCTATGACATGCCAAAATACTTGCTGTGAAAAAGTAGACCTGTTGAGAAGCACCTTCTAAGACTTAATGCTTTCTCATACAAACACAGCACCAGTGGTAAAGAGGAGCACATACATACATACATACATACATGCCATAGTATAATTTCATCTTTCTCTAAATGATTCATCTGTAGAAATAATTGGCATTCTCACCCTGCAGGACCTGGAATCACTCACATTTTTTACCCTTTGCTCCTTCACGCTATAACATCCCCACACCTCTTCCTCATCTGAATGATACCAGTCTGACTATACTGCAATTTAGCGAATTTCAGGTCCTGAAGGCTGGTCTGAATAAAAGATGAAGCTATGAAGGTTTAGACTGCTGACTTTGAAGTTCACTTTCCCTCCACCTGTAAAATGACTGAGGAGCATTTCTTCCAGGATACATCTTAAAGATGTTTCTTGATGTGAACACCATATTATTAAGAGCTGTTTGGAGAAATTAGAAGGTAAGTGAGACTGGGGTAAAGTTGCAGAAAAAGATGAAAAGAACGACTTGTTTCAGTCCTCCTACCCTTCCTCCTGAAGCTTCCTGTTCTCAGTAGTGGTTTCCCACATAATCCCCAGTGATTAGGCAGCTAATCAAT
The DNA here is from genome assembly GCF_933228915.1 of Telmatherina bonti. Lineage (NCBI taxonomy): Eukaryota > Metazoa > Chordata > Actinopteri > Atheriniformes > Telmatherinidae > Telmatherina > Telmatherina bonti. Next base: position 18,167,924 of record NC_136630.1, on the reverse strand, counting down.
TCTTCTAGGGGGATTCACTGAGGCGTTCAGGTGTAGATTAGACAGTCAGGCTTCATAGCAGCAAGCTAGTGTGGTGAGAAGGAATGACTTTACTGCTTCAAGCATCCGGCTCTCAGGTCTCACTGAACATCCAATGTTTGAGATGTAGGTTCAGAGTCTCACACTTGGAGGGATGTTCTCACTTTCATCTTCTGAAAATGGAAAGTTCCTCAGAGCTGGTCTAAAGCCCAAGGTTAACATCAATCACCAAAGTTGTCTGGTGAAGAATACTTTGATGGTAAGACACCAGGATCAGCTGAGATATCACACAGCGTTTCATGTAATGAACATACTGAATGTAAAACTCAACGGAAAACTTGAATGTAGAAAAAGACGCACACTGTAGAAATTCAAGTTTTAAAAACAAACCAGAAAAGTTATACTGCTGTTAGGGATTAGAACATAACCAGCTGGTGAAAAGGTCCATGGTAAGTTTGCGTTGACCAGTTTTATTCATTAGTGAATAATCTTTCATTAGCAGCCATCAATACCATTGATGTAGACAAATACTTTTAATCTCCCAGGCGACAAAGATCTGCAGTGTTATTAAACGTCTTTATTGAATGTTGACAGACTGGTAGGAATTACCACTGATACAGGTCTCTCCAAAGCCAAAAAAACAAAAGACTGGGGGAAAATCCATATGCAATTATTATAAACAAGCAGGTTATCTATAGCAAGTAATCAAAATATGAACAGATCATTTCTGCTGTCCTGAAATGAATTGGTTACATCAGGTCTATGGTATGTGGCATTCAATTTGACCCAATTTGAAAACGAGACCCCAGCTGTTTTAGACCTATCTTTATAGGGAGGGGATTTCACACTTGAGTGTCTCAGTTCATCCTTCAGGCTGTCTTAAGAGTTAAGATAATCCATCTCTTTTCAAAGCTAGAGCAGTTCAGCCCTTAAGTCCAAAGACTGAGCCCAGAAGAGACAGTTTGAAAGAGATTTGGAATATTTTTCTTTCATTTAAAATACATCATATCATTCCAAAAGTATTTATGGAGTGCATGCAGAGTGAATAAACACATTTCATCTCGGTCAAGAATACAATGGTCTGAAATTCCTTGTGAGTACAATGGATGTAAGTTTAGGCTGTCTGTGTATTACTTTGAGACAAATAAATTAATTGGGCTGCACAGTGCTGTGGTGCTGAGCACCACGGCCTAACAGCAAGGTCACTGGCTCTGATCTTGGCTGGGGAGGGGTTCGAACAGTGGCTTTTCTGTGTGGAGTTTGCATGTTCTCCCTGTGCATACGTGAGTTCATTCCTGGTACTCTGGCTTTCTTCCAGCATCCAAAGACATGCATAATCGATTAATTGACAGGTGCAAATTCCACTTAAGAGTGAGTGTGAATATGTGTTTGTTTCCTGGGTTGGCCCTGCAACGGCCTCCCGACCTGTCTATGATATGCTCCAGCTTCTCTGTGACCCTAAATTTGGCGTATAGAAAATAAAAAGAGAATAAATTAATAACCCATTTCCATGTGATGGATTAAAGTTATCCAAATTTGACTTCCCATTCTAAGAAGGATTGTTTGCTGCTGAGTCTTCTGACTAAGGAGTGGACCTGTAGAGATTGATAGAGCTTGCTGATGATATTGATCTAATCAGCAAGTTTCTAATCAGGCTGCCCGAGGAGCATATAAGGTCTTCCCAACCATTTCGGCATGGTGCTTCACAGCTAGATATACCATCCCAATTAATTACACAGTCATTTATAACTGTCCACAATTTGTTAAAGCTTAAGAAATGCCTAATATGCCTCGACATAAATGCTAAACATACTCAATCTCTGCATTACACAGTGGTGTCTAATTAACTGTTTTGTTTATTTGCTAATTAGAATTTGATTATTATTTACTCCACATATGCGCTTGAGGGGATTTGAAATAATGACCATGACCAGCTCTGTGCAGTTAACTCTTACTGGGAGGATTTTTCAATGGTGGTTTTGAATAAAATAGTTCATATAAGGGAGATAAACTTTATGATTATAATCTTTTTGTGACATGTTGTTTACAACTTTCCCGGCAAATTCTACACTTTTCTGTGACAGAAACAGTACGACTGTTATGCAACCTTTCCTTCCAAAAAATACACTGAATCGTTTATATTTTCTCTGCCCTCCCCAATATCTCTTAATCAGGTGACTCACATTCACACAGTGACTAAATATGCTCACTGCTGTCTTTGTTTTGAATGCGCAGTAAAACCTCACACATGCCCTGTTTGGATAGACGCTGACCACTGTGTCTGTTTGTGCTCACATCCGATCTCCAGCTGACCTTCCATGATTCATTACATGGCTGTTCAGTTAGGAGCATCATTTCTCATTGTTGTCATTATCTGGAAGATGATTAGGCTACTGCTGTATCTGTTAGCGCAAGTTAACATTGAAGCGGAACGCATAATGCAACATGAGTGTTTATTTGTCACATCACAAAAACACAATCAGCATCACTCAGATTAGAGACAAAGTATGGCCTCATCTGCTACTACTTATGCACACACACACACACACACACACACAAATCCAAACACACACTAAGAGATTGTGAATTAAATCAGGGATGTATTTGTACACATGTTTGTATGTGAGTGTTTGAACAAGGTTTTGACAGTTCACTGGGATGAGCTGAGGACATAGAGATGTGTTTTTCACACTGTTTTGAAGAATCATACATGGTCACAAATGCAGAAAAGCAAAAGCACACAAAAACATCATCATTCCCAGACAGGCAGCAATAATCTGTTTTCTCAATCCAAAAGCATGCGGCAGGCTTCCACTCAGCATGACTGCATAGTGATGAGTGCAATATAAACAGGCACCTTAAGGATTTACTTGTGATGAAGCTCTAACAAATAAACAAAAACAGCCAAAATGAGTCTGCCGTTCTGACACCAGTGTCATTTGGCTTAATACATTTTAAACCTGCATCCTGACAAAACAAGCTTAAATTATCCACATGAGAATCAGATACCCAGTCAGTGAAGGGTCTCCATCTTGGTCGAGGGGTAATAAAAAGGGTTAGTGCACTGGTGGTAGTGGTGGTTTGGTGGTGATTGGATACAAGGGGGCACTAAGAGTTGAACCACTCATCATGTTAAAATACAATCCCAATTAGCCTAAACAATACAAGACCACGGCTCAACCCTAAGTGGCCTAGCCAGACAATTGTAGTCACCTTACAACTGTAATACACTCTGTTCACCAAGCCCACCAGGTAAAAAGTAAAAACTGCCACAATTGGCATGGCACAATTAAGTGTGCAATTGCAATTATTTACAAGCCAAGCCAATACTATTTGGAAAGCACTTTCTGACAGCTGCTGAACAAATTGCTAAACATAACATAATTGACATATCAAAACATAAAACAATAAAACAGAAAACAATAAAATATAAAACAATAAAACAAGTAAAAACAATAAAAGCAATAAAAGCAAACTCATTCTGGGTAAAATGCCAGTGAAAATAGGTGGGTCTTAAGAAGGAATTTAAAATACAGCAGCGGTAATCATGCTTGCATCACTTCTACAGTTGTCTTAAGCCTGTTACATACTCCACAAGAAGCGAGAACTTTTTTCTTGTTCTCGAGGCTCTGAGAAGAAAATGACATCATTTTGTTCTCGCGGACGTGTTTGAGGACAGTTCTTGACTCACCGGGCTGGTAGAACTTTTTTCTTGCGGGGCTGCGAGAAGTATCGTGTGATTGGTCGGACATTGGAGGTGGGCGTCGTTAACACGGAGAAAGCATGAAGCGGAGTTGCTGCTTCCGTGTGTTTGCTGTTGCCGGTAAAACGGATCATTTTGATAAAACAGCTGATCGAGGTGGTGAGAAAGTACAAACATTTTTACATGTAGCATTAAAACACTCGGACCCAGCCGCGTGCACAACCCGCCCTGCCGCGGACGAAGTTGCCCGTTAAATATGAAACTAGAAAAGCACGCAGAGAGCGGAAACCTCCGCCAAGCACAATGTTAAAGAATCCTTTTAAACAATTCCTGGATCCAAACGATGATCCGGATCACCACCAAAATTTAATCAGTTTTTCATTTTTACATTTGCAACAACTCTTGAAATATTTATAAAAATCCGTCCGTAACTTTTTAAGTTATCTTGAGCAAAAAGACGCCGGGGAAAACATAACCTCCTCTGTGGAGGTAACAACCAGGTTCGCACATAAAGCAGACATCGCCCCCCGCAGTGATCCCTCCCCGCTGCAGACGTGCTTCTCGTGGAGGATGTATGGACCTGACGAACAAGACGTTTTTTCTTGTTCTTGCAGTTCTTGCTTCTCGTGGAGTATGTAACAAACTTTAGTTCGGTCTGCATAAAAACACAATTTCCGCAGTTTCCAATGACTGATGGACCTGATGCTTTTATAATGATAACACCTCCCTATCTGGCTGACCTCTGCTGTTGGCATGGCATAACTGCAATGTTTGATCTTTGTTTAGTAAACTTAAAAGGTAAAAAAAAAAACCTGTATTTTCATTACAGTTTAATGATTGCGAGAATTTCTATTTCATCAGTTGGTTTATAGTTAATACATCCAGAAAAATGAAAATACATTAAAATTACTGATTGCAACTATGTGTTTGATAAACAATTTTATTCTTAAATACAGCATTTGTGACACCTCATATCTTCAATCCACCAGACAAGTAGTATGCGGCTTTTTCTTTTTATGTGCACAACAAAAATATCAGCCAACTAGCACATCTGGGAATTCCGCTCTTGTTAATACACCAGAGATTAAAATAATTTATACATATAAGTATTTGTTCAAATGTCAAAGTAATATAATCATATTACTCAGTGATGATTGCATGCTTTTCCAATACAGTCGTAATCATGAGCCCTATAAAAGTCTGCTCTTCCTTGCATCCTTGAACATAATTCCTGAATAAATTTAGTTTCACTTTACCTCTCTTGTCGAGTTTTTGTCAAGTGAGATTCATAAATGACCATTTTCTATCACCAGCCTCTGATTTTATAGAAGTATTGATGCATGATATGAAGCTGTATATGGGCAATTAAACATGCATATAGTGAAGAATTCAGTTTCTTTAACTCTTTAACTAAAGTAACCTAATCAAAAAATTCAAAAAATTAAAAATAAAAGAAAGGTGGTGGTACATTTAATCAGGTTGACCATAGTGTAGAAATGGTTCTGAAGTGTACATATACAAGAAGACAAGTTAATGGACTATTAGGTCACTGCAGCACATCGATCTGCAGTCTAATTCTTCATCATCCAAAATGCACAACATTCATTCACTCATTCATCCATTCATTTATTATCCAAACCACTTAGTCTGATAAAGGGTTGCGGGAAAGCTGGAGCCTATCCCAGCAGTCTTTGGGTGAAAGGCAGGGTACACCCTAGACAGCTCGCCAGTCCATCGCAGGGCAAATGCACAACATATTTAGTAAACTTATCTTTAAAACAAAAAGGAAAAGAACAATGCCCAGTGTATAAAAATCCAATCAATTCTCTCCATCCCAGTGTAGTCCCCAGTAAGAAGATGACGACAAAATGAGCTCTGATCAATAAAAAACACAATTTCACAAAAAATTTAAAAACTACAAAACTCATCTTTTTAAACGGAAGCTCTTACTCAGAGATGCCAAAATCTGGTCGTCAAGGACCACTGTCCTACAGGTTTCCAACATGCCTGATTCACATCAAATGGATCCAGCATCCTGTTATCAAGTTCCACATAAAGACCCATTAATTTGAGTCATGGTGTGTTAACAGTGGGGAAACATTGAAAGTCTTTAGGACAAGGGTCCACAAGGACATCAGTTGGTAGTCCCTGCTCTATGCCACCAAACGGAAGATCTTGGTAGCAATACTATTGTGAACTTTTACTTTTAGGAGTATTTTGGAGGACATATGTTACAACACCTGCCATTAAGAGTCAAACCATGACGGGCTGAGTCAGCAGTATAAACAACAACTCCTATTTTAACAGCTTGCTCCTGTCTTTTATGAAAGACGGGAAAGCATCGGTTATCACAGTAAATTTATCCTTTTTGATTTGTCGCCATGGCATCAACATGAAATTCACATGAAGAAACTAATAATACAGGATAATACAGTGAATTCAACTGTTTGTTAAATATTAATGGCTGCGTCGCCCTCTATTGGCTGACTCCCTTAGTCCAATCCACCGCTAAAATAAACTGTCTTCATCAATATGCTCGGCTGCATCTTATCAAGGCTGTGACAACAGGACAGTAACTGGAATGAACCAAGTGTCAAGTAATTACTGATGCTTTTTGGACTTCAGCTCAAAAATAAAGTCAAACTCTATTACCGTTGTGATGATTATTATAAATTATTATGTTTGTGTGTGTATGTGTGCTCAGACAAAAGAAAAATGAGGAAGCACGGCCATATGTCCTCTATGCTTTTGCACAAACACAAACACACACCGCTTTGCACGCCCACTATCACGAGCGTCATCAGAAAATGTCAAAAAACATATCAAACAACCCAGAGTGTGTGTATACATCCACCACATCAACAAGTAAAGGTGTATTGTATGTGTGTGCACATTTATGCAGCCCCTTCCCTGTGGCGATGACTCACCAGTGAGTCATAGGCCAGAAAGGAGAGTGAAGTTGTGCAAGTTAGAGCCCTGCCGTCACTCTACAGTTTGGCACAGGGGAGCAGCAGGTTGTTGACGTAACCCAATCATTAAGAGTGGGCTAGTCATATCAGAACAGGAGACGGAAATGATGATTCGACAATCACTGATAAGTCAAAGTCAATATGACACACGAGGGGCCCCGATGATGCACATTAAATGAAGGGTTTCACCTGACAGGTTGGAGTGTAGGTTGGAGTAGGAAGGAAAGTGTGTAGGCACAGATCCCTTTCTAGGTACAGTCACAGGTATGAATTATACATGCGGCATCCAACCTGGTGAAAGATTTGTAAAATCGAATGATCCCCACCATTTACTGTATGTTCACAAAGTGCAGAGTCAAGTTTGTTTCAGCTATCTGCAAAATGTGCTGAGATGAAGGGAAGAGGACATGCAAAAGAGCCCAGAAGATACAATTCCCTGTGGCTCTTATCAGTGTCTGCCCAGCTACACGGCGCTGACAAAGAAGGGAAGGGATACATTTGCAAAGGAAGCTACTTTCTATTGAAAGAAGCAAGGCAGGTTTGGGGGAAACTGCTATAAAACCAGATACAGTCCATAGCAAGATAGATATATAAACAGTCTGGTGCTCAGCAGAAAAGTTCATTTACAAGAGGACCTGTGGTATGTAAGGTTAGATAAATCAGCATCCCATCCCCCCAACAACACAACAGTGCTAAAAGCAGATTACACCTCCTTTGTGCCATCACTTCCTGGCTTTTTTTCTGTTTTTTTCATTAAATGTTTGTCTATACACCATTAAATTCATGTATAATTTGATATCTCCCTGGACATCCAAGCACAACTTTTCCAATTCATATTTTCAATAAATACTAGTTTCTTTCCATTTCTTGCTCTCTGAGCTTCAACAGGCCTGCAGGATAGTCTTTGTAACCCTAAGCTCACTGCATCTTCATTCAGCCAATCAAAGAGCATTTTTTTACATCATCTGTTTACAAACAGATGATGAGAGAATGATGTGATAAAATGCCCTGAAATACTTAGCTATAACGCTACGAATCCAAGCACTGCTCTGCCTTCGCTTATAAAAACAGAAGTATCTAGTGGAAACTAAATGGTGTCTGGAAGCCCCATTTCACACCATCTCAACTATTCAGTGAGCTGAATAACTGTAGTTCATCGGTGTATATATGGCTATAATGTTACTCCGGTCCCAGTGCCATGTGTGCAGCTGAAGCGTGGGCAACAACAGCTCCAGGAAGCCCCAGAATAGAGGCAGGAAGTTCATTTACTAAACACAATCAAACATCTTAACAAACTGTGTAAAACAGCTGTTAAATAAGGAAATAAATAGTTAGCCTCTCTTACTCTATGAGTTGCTCCATTCCAGGACCCTGGGGCTCCAGAGGCTCCCCAGGTTTGGGTTACTAGTCCTTCTTTTGCAGTGTCCCTCTTTTCTTTTCCTGGAAACATACAGACATGTGTTATCCTGACAGTACTTTACACACACTTAAAAAGTGGGGGACTAAAGAAACATACTGTTTGTGGCTTTTCCCCTCATGAAATCATCATTCATATCATCATTGACATTTTTGGAAAACACAAATGCCATGAAACCATTCAGTCTATGTGTGTATCTTCTGTTATCTGTCAGCCTCCTCTGTCTCTTTAAGGGCTTTTAAAACCCTCTCAGATCTAGAGGTGTTGAGTTTCAAAGTAGTCTTCAGACAGTATGATTTATGATAGACGCAGAGTTAGGCTTGGTTTCTCTGCTGCTACTTTTTTGTGGGTCTGATTACAATATCTATTCATTATTTCTCTGTTTAAACATGTAAAGAAAACTGAAAAAGTACCTTAAGACAGAATTTGGTCATTTTGACATCTGCGTCAGTTCATCCCAATAAATACTTCCATTTATCTACATTATCAATAACTCTACTCATAGTTTTTCTTGTTTTAATGTATAAATAGCTGCTTTAATGCCCAACACCTCAAAGAGAGAGCTTCAGATGTCAGTCAAAAACTGAATGACATGTTTGGCATTTTTGCTCAAAAAAAGAAGGAAAATATGAAGAAATAAAAAAGACACATAGACAACTCAACTCTGTGATGATAATGAGCATGGAAAGCTGCTGCCCAACACATTAAAAAAGACTTGTTCAATCACTACTGCTCACACACTCCCTTAACTGACCCATTCATCACTTGAGGAATCACAATACGAATTTAATTTTTTTTTTTTTTTCATGTTCATGGGGTAATTATACAGAGCAGCAGCACCTGGGTAAACTGTGTACGGGTGGCAACACCTCTCTCACCCCGAGCCAGCATGTTAATTAAGCAGAACATCTGGCAAGAAAGGAAATGCAGTGCTGAACTGAAATGACTTGACTCTCTGGATCCAGTGTGTTGAATGCTTTGGAAGATGATGAGTGGTGCACTGTGCCGCAAGGTCAAGAAATGCAAACTTACTTACCTGAAATGCTCCTGCAGTTACCTTTTTTCTTTCCTTGACTGATATAACAGAGGGGATAACTGGAGTGTAACAGTTGAGCTGTGCTGTTAGATTATTATTCAAAAGCACTAATATTATTTTGACATAATTTTATTGATAATGTCATCCATAAATCCTCTATGCTACTTATTCCAATTTAGGATGCTGGAGCCTATCCCAGCAAATACCAGGTGGGAGGCAGGGTACACCCTGGACAGGTCTAAACTAATAATAGTTGTACTTCATTCTAAATGTTTACTGTTAATTATTCCCTATTTTTTTTTACAAATGGCAATATTAATCTTTTGGATTTTTTTAAACTTTTTGTTTGAAAACAGCACTTATTGATATAATCGATATATTTAATCTATAGAGAAGAATTTTCCAAGTTCATTTGACTCAGTCAGATGTCTGAACGGCTGATCAGGCTGCTAAGCAAAACACATGAACACGTGTCCTGAAAAGGACTTCTACGCCAAAAACTCATTAACTGAAACAACCACTGACCATAAATCTCCCCATATTGTATTTAATCCTTGTCTTAAAAACCAGATGATACAGTTTATGTCATCCACAATACAAAACTGTAAAAAAAAAAAAAAAGGACCCGTACAACCTCCTCACAGAAAGAAAAAACTACACTACTCTCCAACCAAAGACTTATCTCACTATGATTTAATACAGAATCATGAAAAACAGACATGAAGCAACAGTTCAACACATTCCTTGAGCCTGATTTGCCATTTTATATACATATCTGTACCATATCTACATTTCCCCCCCAGCACCAGTCACCCACATTCACCCCTCTCCCTCCACCTAGTCATGCATACTAATCTATGCTGTAACTTGGAGCAGTGGCCAGCCCCTGCCTGCCTGACCTATCAAACATGCATAAGAACCAGATGTATCTTTGATGTAGGCTTGTTCATGTTGTCCCATGTGCATTAGAGTGTGTGCGTGTATGTTTTTATGTTTCTTTGCCGGTGTGTTTCCAGGCCCTGCGGGTAGATGCGGCTGCATGCCCCGACACAGAAGCAGAGGGGGTGGGCTGCCACAGACACCAGAAGGAACAAATAACTGGTTCAGCACCAGACTTATGTTGCTATACGTTATATTTTATTTAATGATTAATTTAGGTGGAAACAGATATTTTTAAAAAATTTTCACTTTCCTGAACTTTGTTGGACATTTTTCTTCTTCCACGAGACTTTGTTTAGAGCTGGTTTGTCAAACAGACACACAGACAAGTGTGAAGCTGCTTGTCTGGTAATATAACTTAGAATTTTCCACATTATTGTACTGTTTTTATTACATAAAACATAAACTACTCCAATTGGGCTCTGCTTTTTTTCCAGAATATCTGAATTTGAGCTCATGGGCAAACAGGCAAATTGTGTAATCCTTAAGACCAACCCCATAAAATGGTAAGAAATGTCGATTTTTTTTTTTTTTTTTTTTTTTAATATGAGGGGTTTTTTTTTTCCTTAAATTTTTGTTTTTGTTTTAAGTAACCAGTTTTTTTTTTAGGGATATTTACCATTATTACAGTGTGATGTGTCAAAGGTCTTCAAGTGTAATCTTTTGCTTTCTGATGTCCATTACGGGGCAGGAGACAAAATTCAGATTGTGTTTCACAGGATTTTTAACAAAGTTTTAATGATAAAGTGATGACAAATTATTCAAAAGCTGCATCTATTGTACATGTCCTGCTGGGCTCTTACAGGTTAAATTAGAAATGTCAGATTTCTAAGCTTCCTGCCTTTATTGTAGTTCCTGCTAAATGACTGTAGATTAGAATAAAAACTGAGCAGCTGAAATATTGCATTCAGTTAGAGTTGCTCTTGCAACAACTTCTATTCTAAGTCTCAAAAAGAGTAATGTAAAAGAGTAAGTAATGGTAAACACGCCTCTCTCTAAACTTTATGTTTGTATATTCTGTAATAACACATAATTTTGTTTGCATTTTTCCAATAAGAACTGAACTGGTTATTCTATACTGTTGCCTGTTTAATTACAGATTCCAACAAGTTAATAATTAAGGATTTAGACTTTATTTTTACATTTTAGAAAACTTCCCAGTTTTCTGTAAAACAGAATTTGTGAAACTCTGTTTATAGCGTAGTTTTACGGTTTGGGTTGTATGAGTGACACTAATGGTTAGAGATGTTTGTATATTTTCGTATCATTGCACTTCCAATGACAGGTATGGCACTAGTCCATATTAGTGTCACAGTTTACCACCTGGAGTTGTGAAAACTTCCCTTGCACAAGACTGTAAACAAGTATCATCATGAGTCACCACAGGCCAAAGCTTACCCTGCTGTCATGAGCTTCATTCATGCCAGCAGCTTCTGATTAGCCCTGTCTCCATGTGTCTGTTTTGTGGTTGCACACATCTGTAGTAATGACATAAACAGCTCCCACACCTCACTTTGTCCTCTGCTGTCCTCACATGGATCTATAACCCTGTAGAATGACCCTGACCTAATCCATATATACATATGGCCACAAGCGTGCATACTTTTTCCTCTCATATAACTGGTGTCTGTACTTTTACACATACACACACACAAAGACACACACACACACACACACACATCGTTTTCCTTTTCCCCTTAGACAATTGTGTTGCTCATTCGCCACTATAGTGGAAGTCGGTCATTTCCACATGTGTGCCGGCCATAAAACAGCAAAGAGTCGACTAAAAGCATCCCTTTCCTGACTAGCTGGGTCACAATTTGTCTCATATAAACACAGGACACACCTTAGCCTAACAGTTTTCTCATATCCTACTGAGCCCCTAAGCTTAGCACCCAAAGTGCTCTTCATTCCAGTGACGCGGGGCTGACCAGTACAGAAACGTTTCTTCCGAAATGTGGAATAGTTTTTGCCTTTGTGTTAACTTGTCGGGTGACTTTTTTTTTCTTTTTCTTTTCTTTTTTTTTTTTTCAAATAGTCCTACAGCATAGCTGGAGACTGCAGCTGGTGCCTTTTGTGTCTCAACGTGCCTCGCGCTGGGTTTCCAGAGTATTGTCATGACAACAGTGTGCGCGCACCGACACTGGCCTTTGAAAACAATACACCCAGCACAAGTTTACTGAAGTGGGCTGGCTGGGACGTTTCAGTCGTTTCTGAAAAGTTAGTCTGTTAAAGAGCGTGAAGCCAAATATAAAGTTACAGAAGATAACTTGTAGGGAAAAACAAGTGCATCCCATGGAGCGTCCAATAGGAACAAGAAAAAGAAGATGCATTCGTTGTCTTACCTCTTTGACGAAGATATTGAGTTTTCATTACAAGATTCCCGCCTATTTTTCTTGCTTCCGTAAAGTAGTTGTTTAACTTTTGTCGCTGTGGGGAAAAATAAGTTTGTCACACTGATACTAGCACTTCCATGTCGCCTGTCGACGCCGTGAGGTTTATATCACATGTGAGACAACAGCGTCCAGCGGTGGGCTAAGTTTCTCCGCCCAGACTCATTCTCCTCTGCTAAGCCTGCTCCTACAGGGGATGCTTCGCTCCGCCTCATTCAAGAAGACACAGGCATGATTTACCGTGATTGAACAGATGAAGGCTTGAATCTATTAAACAGAAGGAATAAATCCATGCAAATTTTGGATTACAAGCACCTTCCTTTGTCATTTCGTTTTGGTTTATTTTCTACCACAGTCCAAGTCTGTTAGGATGAGTGATTTCAGAAAGAACAATTATCATAATGAGACTTTAATGGGGTTTAGACTTCAACCTGATTTTTTTCTTCATCTGCTTTTTCATTACCCACCCAACTGACACAGTCCTAATCCTTTAAACTTCCTTGGTTCAAACAACCCGGGTGACACCGGCATTAACAGTGGTAATCCAGACTGATGTTTCACATGCTACTTTTTATCCTAAGGAAATTTACATTGCACCACAACTTTAGAGGAATAGTAGCCAACTTAGTAAACAAAACAGCAAAAGGTGAAGCTAAACTGTATTAGTTCATTCTTTTAAAGTATATTGAGGAAGGAAATTTTAAATTAAAAAAACAATTAAACTGACAGTAAATATATAAAGTGTGAAAACAGTAGGTCGACTCTATATTGGTCATCAACTCCTTTCAGAACAATCATTGAGCATAACAAAAAACACAGTAGGCGAATACAACTGACCGGCATTCCTCATTTACTTGAGTAAAACCACAGATGTAACACTGTGAGTATAGATTAAAACTCTTTCAGAGTAAGTCTGTAAAACTATTAATGGCATGTGGCCTCATTATGTTTATACTTTTATAAGTAGATGATCAGAACTCATTAACACAAAAGCAGTGTGTTGGTGCTGTATTGAACGGGGTTGTTGCTTACTTATTACAAAAGTGTCAAGGATTACTCTTTAATTGTTTCTTCTTGTTCCGTTTATAAAAAATCTGAATATAAATTCAGTGGCCAAAGTGGCAATTGACAGGGCTGATTTTTCCCAACGAACTGCACAAAGAATTTAAGAAATAAAATAACCATAGTGAAATTCTGGTAAATAAAAACAGATTTGTCACTATTTTTTTTAATCAGAACCATGGAAACTGGGACATTTTACCTAAAACTTGACACAAAAAGTAAGAACATTTGTGTTTGGTGGATTATTTCTTTATTGTGACATTGCTTCTTGGCATTTAAGCCTTTTTATTTCCCTTTTCAATTCAGTTAGGATTTATTCATCCTCTCCAGCCAAACATTCTGGAGGTATCTCTGAGAAACATTAATCTATGTAGGTGGGCATTGTCATTTTGGAGGATATAGTTTGGTTCCAGACTGTGAAATTATGGGATTACAAAATGGTAACAGAATGTCATCTCAGTGTCTCACTGAATTTAAATAACAAGCCTTTTTTCTTTACTTTTTTTTTCCTTCAAGGACAATCCAACCCCACACCATCACATTGCTTCCACCAAAAGTTGTTACTCTACCAGTGCAGCAATCAACATAGTGTCTTCTTTATCTTTTCCACATTCTGACACTGTAATTGAAGTGCTGTAGGCAGAAGCTGAGTTTACTGTATCAATGAACATCTCTGAACTCTGAACATTCCTCCACACAGCAAGGTTCCAGTCTAAGTTGTTGACTCCAGAAGCATTTGGAGATGGTACTAGGGCTGACTCCAAATAATGCTGCAACTTGGTTTTGTTAAACTCTAGCTTCAAGTTGCTCTGTGGCGCAGGTCATGTCTCAGGGGTGGGTAATCTTGGCACACATGCTGCAAGTTTAAAATGTTTCCCTGCTCTAATGCACCTGATTCAAATTAATGAGTGACTTTGTCAACCCTTGATAGGCTGTTGGATCCATTTTATTTGAACCAGGTGTGTTGGAATGGGGAAACATCTAAAGCCTACACAACTGTAGCACTCAAAGGCCAGTGATCCCTGGCACTGCCCTATTGAGATCAATAAAATGGGGCATGCTTGGTGCCAATTGAGTGCTTCAACAGGGTCCATGCTAAGAGGTGTTGCTAGGTGGGCATCAGTCAGGTGCATAACTGTCAGTACCTGGGGTGTCAGAATCTCAAATCAAAACAAAACTGTGTAACACCGGCAGAGAATATTTATCAAGTTTTTATCTTTTTTTTTTTCTTTTTTTTTTTGGGGGGGGGGGGGTACAAGCAACATACCCTATTCTGCTGCTCATCTCCATATGCATTTCCCCAAATGTGTCAGGTTATGATAAAGAAAGCAACAGATTTTCCAGTTGTATAATATTAATTGTCAAGAAGCATTATTACACCAAAAAATAATTGACCCAGCACAATTTCTTTACATTTTGTGCTTAGTTTTTACCACTTAATGTTTTCTTTGTCACAAGAAAATGTCATGCTCTTCTGACATTTTATGTAAAATTAATCATTTATATATATATATATATATAAAAAAAAGAAAAATACAGAAAAGAAAAGAAAAGGAAAAAGCTACCTGTTCTGTACGACTTAGTGTATTTCATCCACAGTATTTTTTTTTCTTTTTGTATTTTCTAAAAAGTAGTGGTGAATAAGTAAATAAGAATATGGAGAAACTTAATTTGAAAAAAACAGACAACAATCAAAGTGCACTACTTGAAGGCTATTAGTTTATGAAATTTCACCACTATATTCGACATATAAAAACGGTTTATTCTATTTTAGGTCGACCCAATAACACACAAGTAGAACGATTTATCCTAACGAGCCAATATTGGTTCAAGTTTAAAACCACTAGATGGCAGTAGAGAGCCATTGGTTGACAATAGTTGACAACTCTGTCACACTCCGATATGCGTTTTAAAGCATAATGGTGACATTTTACTATTTACTCTTTTAAAATAACATTGGTATATAAAACTACACATTTAAACATAGATATTTATTTTTCTACATGTCAAATATTTACATATATTCCGGTTATTTATGCTTGTCACAGGTGACGACAGTCATACCCGGATATCCTCATTGAAATGCCCGAGTGCCACATGGGAAATTGAGTTTTTCATGTCAGCATTCTTCATGACAATTTACGTATGCTAACGCGCGGCCTCAAGAATGAGGTGAGCGCAACGCTACGTATTTAACGTACGTCCTCTCTCTATTTACTCCGTAGAGATTCCCCTTCCTTCCTGGACTGTTTGAGGAAAACCTATGAGGTCGCATCTGTGTCGCTAATACCTGACAGAGTGGAAATAAACTGTACACTTAGGTGTTTGACACAAACGTCCCAAGTATGCGTCGGCAGCGGAGAGTACAAGGCTAATGCCTGTGAAGGTTAGGATGACCAAGGTACAACCCGGGGAGGAACTTATCGTCTCCATGGCTGTGAAAAGTTAACACCGAAACGACCGAAAAAGCAGGAATAGTTCCTCTCCACACGACTCGAGGTAAGATTACAGATTCATGAATGGACTTTAGTAAGTACACGATTGTAGGGCAACATCAGCAATGTCGTCCGAATGGCTAAAAAAGAGTCTTTGTTTAGGTTTCCCGGCGTTTTCCTCGTCTCAATAGGACTGTTCAGTTTCTATCCAGCTACAGTATAGCTGCTGTTTGTGTTGGCAGACTTAACACTTCGTAAATAGGTTGGTTAGTGCCTTGGATATTAAACAAGTGTTTCATGTAAGGGTTGTGGAGTTCTTGAATTCACGTCTCTTCTCTGTACTGAACACAAAGAAGTAGGGCTTTTCCTCTTTTCTGTCTGTTACTGGGTTTATGGGAGTGATGGGGTAATATCAGGGGAGGTAAACCTTCATCCAGACACGGAAGATGGGCTACTGACTTGCTCATAGACACTTCAGGGGAATGAAACCTGAGTCCTGAACGTAGATCCAGTTCAAGTTTATACAGCAAGAAGATCATCAAGTCTAAGATTAAGATAAAGAAAAATTCTATATTTAAAGAAAATGTGTGCTGTCATGTTCACAAGGAAGTTTTTCTTTAAGAGTACTTGGGTCAGTCAGGACATTTAGGGTGTTAAAGAAGTTACACCTGCAATGTACCATGAAATCAGCTCATATCCTTGCTTCCCCTTCTTCCTTCAATGTGCCCCTAGAGAAAAGAAATGAAATCCAATCTCTCCCCCTGGCACTGGCTGTGTCAGCTGCCATATCTCTTGGAACTGACTTGCAGTGAGACAGGTGGTTCTTGGACAGGTGCGCCCTTAACAGAGGGTTGCACTCACTTCAGTTTTTTTTTTTTGTTTGTTTTGTTTTTTGTTTGTTTTGTAACAAGCATTTTATTCAGAACATTTGCGTTTCATTATTGACTGTTTTTCCCCTTTAAAGAATGACTCATAGTCTTTGCTTCTGCTTTACACTCTGGTATTTAGCTTTGTTTTAAATCTACCCTTGTTACAGCACACACTGTAAGGTGTTTAGATCTCTGGAATTGCAAGTGAACATAATTTACTCGATAAACCAGTTTCATTCTCTGGAACTGTCAGAATTGTGATTGCAACACACTCCTCCAGCACTTGTCATGCAGAAGTCCTGGTAGATCATTGGTTTCAGAGTCGGTCTGCATGACGCAGAGTCACTTCCTTCAAAGCAAAAGAAAAAAGGAAAGAAAAAAAAAAAGAAGCATTGAAACATCTTGTTCACCTCACAAGCGAGTTTTGTAGCTGGAGCACCATGCTCTTATGCTGTTGGTGAACTCTACATTCTCTGAAGAAGTGACAAGAAATGAGGCCAGGAAAGTTATTTGGGGTGGAACTGGGTAAAGAGAAAGTTTGATGGCTTATTTCAGTAATTTGCCAGGACAGTTGAGCAATGATGAGACTTGTAGTCACCGCTGTCCTCTGTTTAACCTGTCACTGATATTGGCTAATAGTGATGCTGTCTTTCAAAGCAGGGAAAAAAAAGCCTTTCCAGTTGCATAATGTGTACTGTTTTTATGGGATGAAATGTGTTTTTTATATCACCGATCAGACCTTATCGTGCACATGCTGTATTTTAGTCTCATCACTAGCCATTACGCTGTGATCCCGTTCTCATTATGACTGGGAGCTGTACAGCTTGCACTTTGTTGAGCTCTATTTAAATCTCTTGAACGCAGCTTTCCAGATTTTCTCTGCTCGTCTGGCCAGTGCGCCTGCGCTCTGCTGACACTGGGTAATCCGCTGGAGGAGATTGCATCCTCGTCCACTGCGCTCAGGCTATCAGTGAGGGAGAATTGAAAGATGGAAAAAACGGAAGACTGGGCAGACTAAAACCATATAACGGGGCGGTGACACCAAGATGTGTGAGATGGTACAGTTTTCTTGTACAAACAGTGTAACATCCAAGCCGACAGCGGGACCGAAGCGAGAATGTCTCCTGTTTAAGACAACAAGCCTCCGCACTGGAAACATGAGATGTGCGCTGGCAGGGATGGACCCAGTGGAAGATGAAATTTGCGAATGAGTGCGTCTTTTATGAGACTACCACCGCTGTTTTCACGTTCCGTAAACCTGGATATTGCTTCTTGTATGCGAGGCTACTTTCCCCGGCCTTTGTACTGCTGGATGGGGGGGAGAGACACGGACTCGCATCCCGTTTTCAAACAAATGCGTTGCGGTGTGAAGAGGCTAAACTGAAAACCTGCAGGCGCGTGATTTATCACTTATCATGTTGCCTTTTCTTGAACCTGGAAACTACAGATTGAAGCCCATGCGATCTATCCGTCGCTTTTATAATCAGCAAATACTTGATACACATGAAAGCTAAACCCATGAAACATTTCTCTTCTTTGACTTTTACCTCTGGCTTTTTTCTTTCTTTCCTAATTCGATCGAAATGCATGTTAAGAAGTTCTCTTCTGTGACAGGTTGGCGACTATGAGACTTGTTTCCTTCAGCTATTTTTTTTCTTTTGCATGTAGAGACTTGCTATTTTATGTTAAGTCTATATGAATCCAAGCGCAAGTTGATAAACTAGACCTGTCGGTTTTGGAGGTGGGATCAGAGAAATGAAGCTGCAGCCGTCAGACAGGGGAAACCAGGATCATCTCTTGTCCTTGCCTTGGCAGAGCAGCGCAGCATAACACTGAGCTTTTCTCTCTGGTGTTTTGTTGGATAGTTGTTGCAGAGCCTCAAGAGTCTTAAGCTTCTCGTACTGTTGTAAGATTTTAAGTATGAGGAATCTTTAAAACTAAAATCATCAAGGTTTAATTTTTTTTTTTTTTTTTTTTTAAATTTTTATTTGATTGTGGGGAATCCCTAAATTCATTCCAAACTAGAAGTGAACTAATCTTGCATCCTGTGGGAGAAATGCAGCTGAGGTGTTTTGGTGGTAAACCTCTACAACAGCTGTTAGTCAGACTGGGTGTCTGAAAGAAGAGACTTGGGTATTTGCATACTTGTAGTTTTGCCAAAAACCCCTCCCATGAAATGCAATGCATTAATTTAATCCATTACCCATGTTGTAAATAACTCTGGATATATTTTCTGTGACTTTTATTCAAGCAAGATCTGCACAGCCATTACCTGCTATTTATCTGTCTTTATGAACTCCTGATCTAATTATGATGACATGAGTGGGTTGGAGGTTTGCAGTTTGGCTGTTTCAGTGTTGACTCACAGCAAACACAAGTATGGACGCAATCTTTCCGACTTCTCTTGGTCTTCGAAGCATGCACTAAAGAAAGAAGAGCCAGGCCATGAGACTGCACCGGCTGGAGAGATGTGACAGACTGTTCATGGAAGGAATTATAAGTAACATTGTGGAAGGACTTGGTGCAGAGCGGTATAAGCATAACATGTACAAGAAGGATTACAAGCATTCACGACAGCAAAACTCAATTTTTTCTTCTTGGAGAACAGATGCTGCATTATTGTAAGCTGTCTATGCCCCAAGAAACAGTTTTACTTACACTGAGAACCTCTCCCATGCACTATGGGAAATGAAGCCTGGATAGTTATCCACACACAAGTTACCCAAGTCTTTTGAGTACATCTATCTTTGCTTCCCTATTGCTGTATTTTGTTCCTCGTGTACTCAAGCAAAGGAAGAAACTCTTTATATTTTGGGGTAAACCAGTGGATCCCCAGTAAGTGTTAATGTTTTAAGGGATAAAATAAGAAAGCAGATACCCTTACCAGAGACAAGTAAAAGACAAGTTTCCTGTCTCCGTGGTGATGGGGAGCTCAGCCTCATCTCTCGCTGCAGAGACTGAGTCGGACCATGGCTTTCACAGCACCCCCTACCCTTCATCACCCCCTGTGGGTTGGCTCAGAAACAGTCACAGCAGTCCAGTATGGGGCACCACCTTCATCACACGGCAGCAGCAGCATCCATTGCCTCATCGAGAGCGGAGGTAAGAGCTGACGTTGTAGAACCAGCCAAGTGCAAACACATCCCTCAGCCCGAGTGCATTTGGGCTGGATCTGGCCCGACATCTTTTGGTTATACAGCCTGTTGTCCTTTAAAGCTGTGACGCATACACACACACACTGGCATAATTTGAATGCTTTTGTGCTTGTATTTTCTTGTCATGGTTGAAAGTAATCAGCACTCTTTGGAGTTGGATGGCTTCATTTGGATTATTTCTGTTTGAAACACACCGTTGCAAAGTCTTTTTAAAATGATTACAAAATCAGGGATTCGATAACTGCCTTACTGTAGATCATATCTGCTGTTTAATTAGAGCTCATCTAATCAAAGCCTGCATTTTGATATTGGTCCATGCTGGTCTCAAAATCTGGCTAAGCCGGATTTGAAAAACAAAATCCCACTTCCTTTCAGCTCAGCTGTACAGTATGTGGTATAATTCTGGCAGGTCTGAGCGGATTGCACAGACAGATAGTCCAACCTGATCTGAAGCAACCCAACAAAATAAACAACCCAAGGGCAATTACAATATGAGTTTTGATCTCATTCAAATTCCTAAAAACTGCATCTTTTTTTTTTTTTATTTATTTTTTTTTTTTTAGTGCACCTTGATGAAGACATCAGCACAAACTCACATCCACTTGTACTGATTTGATTTAATGTTATCATTTATTAACCTACACAATTCCATACCAGTAGCTTGTTGATCAGGACCCGTCATTCGTATTGACTCTGCTTCTGAGTATTTATTGCATCAAAAAGATTGACTTCATCTACAGGAAACACTGTACAGTAATAATCCATCATTCCAGTTCCTGCCCTCTGAGTCACAGTCAACATTACTGAAAGGCCGTGGTTTGTAAGAAGCCTTCAATGTGCAGCTCATCCAGCAGCTTTGACTGACTTTCTCCCAATAGATGAGCTTCTTAGCAACCCTCACATAGGCTTGTTTAGAAGTGTTTCCTTTAGCTTTTTGGGTCATGTCTCCCCAAACGAGAACAGGCAGTTGATATTGACCGCCTGAAGTGTATTGAAGTTGTTGCTGAGTCACTCAGGGCATCATGGTCTGGTTGTTAGTTATTGATTTTCAGAGAGCCCGATCACATTTCCCCACAATGTCATTATTTATTCAGCATCAGTCTCCAGTTGGGCTTTCATCTTTCTTGATTCCTGCTGACTTCTGTCGGTGCTTGTCTTACACTTGCAACACATTTAACAGTTAAAGTTGTCTTGTAACCCCACTGCTTAATCCTCTATAAATAAAAAATATTTAAACTTATTCATTGTCCTAACCGCTTAATCCGATGCGGTAAAGCTGGAGTCTTTGGGCAAAGGCGGGGGGTACACCCTGGACAGCTCACCAGCTCATCGCAGTCCACACAGAGACAAACAACTTACTCTATGGGTAAATTTAGAGTAACGAAAGAGCCTAACATGCATGTCTTTGGACGGTGGCCAGAGTACCCGAGAGAACCTACGCATATATTGGGAGAAACTCCACACAGAAAAGCCACTGTCCAAGCCTCGCCCCAGCCGAGGATCGAACCAGCGATCTTCTTGCTGTGAGGTCACAGTGCTAAACACTATGCCACCATTCAGCCCTATTTGAGAGAATTAGAAGAATCTTCTGTTGTGTTTTGTGCATCTCTGCGACAACAGGCTTATGCCTCCATCACCAGTCAGACTGCAGCCTTTGTCAGCTGAGCATAGATGTACATTACAGTCCATTTGTGTTTACTTACAGAAACCAGGGTGGGACATCCACTCATAGATAAACTAACATCAGATGTTTTACAAAGACTGTATAGTAGCAGTTGAAACGTGGTTCATTATCTACCCCCACTCACCCTCTTTTATTCACATATACACACTGCTGTGTGAGCCTAACGACGTTAGGCAAGCTCTGCTGAGCTGTGACAGAGCATGAAATATGGAAACAACAGAACTCTATGAGCCCAGCTTATTTTCAGCTGTACTCATCCAGTTTCCTTTCTAATAAATTGCCCCATAAAACATTTTTCTTTCTTCTTCTGTTGTGCTCTTTTTGTACCTCAGAACTTCCACAGGCAGTCTTGTCCTTGAGGTCATTTCAGTTAGTGACTCGATGAAGCATTTGTGTGTCCTGAATCAGTACCTCAGCTGTAAAAGTTTACACAAGATAATTGATTTATTAGACAGACTCATGTAATCGACTGAGCTGCAATGTTTAATAACTTCAGAGACTTATTTCTGTTTTAATTAAAAGCGTGACACTGCCCTTTCATACACTGTTCAGAGAAAAATGCAGCACTTTAATCCACATACTGTTTGTGTGTTGGCCTTGGGGTTCTTGAAGCCTTAAAGTCTGCGTCTGCTCTCTCCTGAGTTGATCCCAGAGTCTCTACTGTCCAGGCATGATGGATGATGGTGTTTATCGTTGTTTCATGCCACCGGCTCTTCTACCTTTAATTGGATTAAAACAAGTCCACTTGGGCTCAACAAGCAAGGTTACTGGCTATGTTAACGTCTGAATGATTTCACCATGTGCTCTCTTGCTTTTGCCTGTCTAATGAAGACAGGGCCGCGTCAGGACACTCCCCCAAGCCATAAGAATAGAACCGACATGTCAGCTTTGTCTCATCGTGTGGCTTTCTTTGGAAAACCGAGCAGTTCTGCAGCGAGGGGGGAAAAAAATAGCCTGTTGGCTCTGCAACTGACATGATTCCAGATTTCCCCACTCTTGTTGCCATGGAAATCTGTAGCATATGCTCCGTAACCTAATTCCATCAGGCCCTAGATAAGACCACACATGCTAACCTGGCTGTCTCCTGCACAGAAAGAAAACTATGCAGGCATGCCACACCTCTAAAGAAATATCATATAAGTTGCTGATAAATAATTTAAAGGTTTAGTCACTTCATGAAGAAGCCGACGACTCACTGCATCCTCCTGGCAAGTGCTTTTTTAACTGGTCTGTCTTCAATGGGGAAATTAATATTGTGCCAGCATGAACTAAAACTTTACTTTTTGCTGTCTGTCTCTGTTAGGATTGGTGGCAGCACTCTTGCCAGCAGTGCTCCAGCCTTCCAGGTTCGGGTGCCTGCTGGAATCTCTAGTTTATTAGAGCAGCAGAGCTATGCTGCTGCCATATCTCCCCCTTCGCTTCTTCTCCTTTTCTGATTTTGAAGCTTCCTGCTTGCTCTCGCTTTGCTCTATGCTGTTAATGTCGCTGAAACCCAGTCAGACAGTTTCCTCTGTTTAAAGATTCAAATGTCTGAGGCTGTCTCAACTACTGACAGATTCGCTCGTCAAAAATGAGCACTCGTCCTGAAATATTCACCGAGGGCAAAGCTAGAGGTCAGAAGCTACTGCTTTCTGGGTGGAAAAAAATTGATCTCTTAAGAGTATTTGACATCTTTTGTATAGTCTTTTCTGTCTGTTAGTGTCTGTTTTGAGGCCCTTTAATCATAAGTTGTTTTACCATCTTAGTTAGGTTTGCCTGAAAACATTGAAGACTGAAAGCAGAAGAAGAATTTGTATTTTTTTTCTCATGTATCTCATTACTTAGCCAGTGTTGTGATCATTTCCACAACATAACCCTTGTTGCTAAGGTGTCACACCCTTCCTGTGACTCCTGTAATCCCATTTCAGAACAGTGGATTATTTGTTCATTTACTGGAGTTGCTTGTTGCTTATATACCCTACAACCATGGTTGTTGGTGGAATTTTTTAAATTTGGGGTCCTTTTTCAGAAGAGGTCTTGCCTCATAGGATTCTTTGTCCCAACATCCCCACCTCATCACTTTATGTTTATAAACTCTGAACTCTCATTGCCTTAAAAAGCTTCCACAGTTGTTTTTGTGCCATCCCTTGTGACTAAAGGCGTCACTGTCACCAAAGCTTTGTATCACGTAACTAAGTTTCAATGTGCCAGAGTCAAGACTCTTTATCTGCAGCTTAAGTCTTGGCTGTGGACACCCTCAGATAAGGAGCAGTTACTGGCTGAATTCCATAGTTTTTATGGTAATAAATGAATAGTGGACTTGTTGGGGTTGATTAATGAGTCATATCATGCTTCAACATAATACCTGGAAGATGGAAAGAGCTTCTTATAATTAAGACTCAATTCTCTGACCCTGACTAATCAGCTCTCCTCCAAGAGAAGGATGAATACTTGGCAGGAGTAAATTATTAAGTGGAAAGGTTGCCCTCAATGAAGTGAAAGGTTTTAGCCAGTATGACAGCTGTGGACAGGATGCTTTCATTACTAAATAATTTCTCATTGCGTTTTCCCAAGTGACTGAGATTTTATAGCGATGCTTATCTAACACCCATCACTAAAGATTTCTGGGTGTGTTCAGATGCAGCTGGATGTTTCAACATTATTTTCCCTTTTGCAGCATGTCTGATCGAAGGTTAAAGAAGCCTTTGATAAGTTTTATTAAACTAGGAAAGTCAATGTTGTTTAAAGCAAAAGTTACACTCCTGCTAGAGTCATCTGTGTCAGCCTGTGGTATTTGCATTGGAGAAATACAGAATGTGTGTGTAATCACAACACGCTAAAAGCTTTTGCTAATGCACTTGTAGCTGATAGCAAAGGAAAAATCCTCCCAGTATTCATTGCTGCTCGTACATAAGCAGCTATAAAATGGGTTGTCACGAACATAATAACAGACATCCTTCTAACATAAACTCTGTGAATGGTGGGACTCTTTCTCTTAGTATTTATCATGAACCGTTTTATTTAGCTGTGCATGTTTGTGTAGGTGGCTACATGTGGAAACATGTCTTCTAAAAGTGAGGTCCACATCGTTGGGTAACCTAGAATCAGTCTGCCAAAGTAATTTAACATACAAATTAAGTCATTCATAATGGGTTTTTTTCCTCAAAAAAAAAAAAAGATAAGTGGCAGAAAAAACACAGCAATCCTAGAAAATGTTTAAAAGAAAAACAAGCAAACTTAATGCAGTAATGAAATGTCATAGTGACAGCACAGTTTTTCCCATTTGATTCATGGAAAGTGTGTAGTACAGCTCTCATGTCCAGTTTCAGTTAAAAGGTGGCATCCAGTCTTCATGGGCATGATTGAATATTGATTTGATGGAGTATTGACTTTAAAAAGCCTATATTAAAAGCTTAATGTTAACCTGCTTTTCCCCACCATTCAACAGCCAGCTTCGATGTGTGCCCCAGGTCATTGTCCTGTTAAAACATTCAGCAAAATCCAGCTTTTAACTCTTATTGTTTAACATTATGCTGAAAAATTTGTTGAAGTTGTTACTGGTTCTTACTAGTTACTTACTGGTCCTTACAGGTTTTTACCAAATAAAACCAAAGATGCCAAGGCCTGGGGCTGTAAGGAGATACTTTTTAATTCCACTCACTTTGTATGACACAGCAGTTCTACTGAAAGCAAAACTGTTTCAGATTATGATGCCGATACTTACAGGATTAGCAGTTGGCAGTGTTCTCAGGGCTGCTTACCTACACCTTTCTTCTTTAGAAGTATCATTGTAGCCAAACAACTCGCGTCTTTTTCTCATATGAACATAGAATCTCAAGAAGAGCATTTATTTGTTCATGTGATTCTGTAAAACTTAATGTAAGTATTAAGGTGTTGATTTGTGATTTATGACACAGAAGAATGCCAGTTGTAATAACTAACTTGACTTTAGAGAGCAATACTGCTGTTATGGCACTTTGTACTTTATCGCACAACTGTGCATTGGTAGGTCCTGGGCTGTTTCTGTCCTCCCTATAACCAATTCAGTCTCAGATGAGGGTGACACTTTTGTTTTCTTCCAATTTATGGGGAAGTAGCTATACGGTTCAGCAACATTTATATCTGAATAAATGTTTGAATTGATGTTCTTGGTATCTGCAATTTAGAAATGTCTCCATGAGGTATTTGTGACTGTGTAAATCTCCAATCCTCTTTCTCAGATCAGAGCTCCTTGGGCTTTCCTTTTGATCTGTGTTTGCTCAGTCTGGTACACACACACACACACACACACATACAACAAAAAAAATATTTGAAATGAATGGAAAAACTATTTTATTAATCCCAGAGGAATATTTTGATTTTTTTGTGTGTGTGTGTGTTGGCGCTGACAAGCTGCCAGCTGTACAGTCATAATCATGAGTAAAAGTGTGTTTGGAGCTTTCAGAATTGAATTCACAGTCCAAGTAAGTCTGTGAATGAGCTTTGGTCCTACATATAAAAATAAATCCAAACTTCCTTCTTTATTCTATAAAAACATTTATTTTAGGAACACCTTATATAGGTCATTATGGTCAACAGTGTGTGTGAAACGTCCATATGTAAAATTCGTAAAGGAAGACAGTTTTATCATACTCATAATTAAACAGGCTTGTTTGAGGGAGTCTTAAAGACTCACCTGCAATCCATGAAAACCCTCAACCTGTATTAGGTGGACATCATGCTGGATAATGAAATTTGTATGTGGTATAACAAACAATCTACAGTTGAAAGCTAAAACATCAGTAATGATGTAGCGCCTTAGTTTTTTTTTTTTTTATTCTACTATGATTGTAAATATTCATTTTAGTAAATACTTTGTTGAACTGTTTGAATGAATTGTTTTCGTATGTGTTAGAAGCCTTGTTTAAGATATGTAAATGGCTTTGTATTTTAGCATCCTTTATATTTGTTTTCTTGTTATCTTTAGCCTTAGTAAAATTGATGCCTTACAAATATATTCTTGACAAACACCAAGTTATTGTTAGATATTTTTCCCTGCCAAGTTGTCTCCATACCAGAAAGCTGACTGTGTATCTTTTTCAGATACAAGAAGTGCACTCACCTGATAGGAAATTTTAATTGTCTAATAAGAAGCAAAAGCATGGAGTCAGCTATATGTGTTGATAAAGAAATTCCATGTAGTTGTTTATTGTTAAGACTTGAAGACACCTTGTCTTTGGCGAATATGTTGTTGAGTGTACATGTGACACCCAGTGTAAACTGTATGACAGACCATCTGTTATGTCTCTAAAGTGCTGAGAGGGTTTCTTCATGCACCAGCTCCCCCAGTGTCATAATTCCTTCTTCAAACAGCTAAGGGAATATTTTTATTAGCATGCGTATTTATGAGTGACTCATTCATTCTCCTGATAATCTTTAGTTTTATCCATATTTTTATGTTGAATGAGAAAAAGAGAAGCAGTCTGCCCCCTCTGGCCAAATAAGGTAGCACAAGTGTCCCTGAGGTCCTGGGCTCAGGGCCAACTTTGGAATGGCAGTGCTAATGACTGTCGCACAAAGGCCAAATGTCTCACAGTGAGGCAGGGAGAAACTGGCAAGATTCAGCACACTTGTTCTCCCCACTGAGTTTAATATGTAAAATGAATCCAAGAAGCCAGCTTTTCTTTCAGTGGTTCACACACTGTTGTCAGGGTTTTTGCAATATTTCATAAAACTTTACTCACATTTTTTTGTGTGTAGGTTTTAGTGCTCTCCTCCTTCTACTTATAATAGGCATCCTTCGCTTCAAATCCTTGTGGTTTCTGTGTAGATATTTCACCTGTTGCAATAATTTTATTGTTTTTCAGAATGGTACAGTTTTGCTTATAAGTGAGCTAAGTTGTTGAGCTCCTATCTAGTATTCTCTTGAATCTGATTGTCTTACGCTTCAAAAATTTTTGACAAATTTGCCAGTGGTTAGTTATGCTCTTAAGTGAATGTAGACAAGGAGCAGAAACTGAAGGAGTAGCCTTCTGCACTGAAAACTGAACGGAAAAAGACAGGGTTTCTAGAGGTGATGTCTCGCCTCTGCTGTCTCTGTTCCCTGTAAACTATTGGCTAACTGCCCGTCTGCACTGCTGAGGAGCTGAAGTGGGCACTTTTAGAGCCGCTCTGCTGAACGCAGGGTCAAGGACAATAGGCATGTGTATGTGTCTTTGTGAATATATGCTTTTGTGCACACTTCTTTGGATGAGTGGAACATAAATTTGAAAAAAACATCCTTTTGGGTTTAGGGGGTGTCCTGTTATTGCAAGTCGGAGTTGTACTGTACATGCAAAGATTTTTGTGACTGTACATTCACAGCATATCCATGTAACCATGTGTTACTTTTAGAGATGTCCCTTAGGATGGATGCCCAGCTTCAATACTTTTGCTGCTAAGAAAAATGAATTATTTGCTGTGTCTGTGCTTTGGCAAGAACCAAATCACTTGAAAGTCTCCATGTGGCTGCCTGACACCATAACTTTACTTTCCTGCGAGAGATGAAAGAGGCCTGACAGTTATGAAAATGGCCACAGGGTAGAACCTGTCATCAAACATGAGGTGGTGATACATGCTGCTGCTGCTGTTGTTGTCGTCGCCATTGCTGCCTCCAGTCCTCAGAAAAGCAGGCCTTTGGAGAGCCTAACACGGTGTGAACATGTGCTATCAAAGCTAGCATGGGGTGGCCACTTTATTCAGCACGTCTAACTGAAATGTTGTAGGTGCACAGAAGAATGTGTTGTAGTCTCAAGACATATTTCTAAATCATTACATGATTTAGAAAGTTTCTTTTAAAAGCCAGAATTACTATTGCATAGCTACTATGGTCATTGCTTGTGGTACTGTGGGATCAAGGAATGGAGAAGTATAAGTTCTCTTCCCATTTAACATTGTGAGTGCTAACTTTATCTCAGGAGAATGAAAGCAGGGCTAATGGCTCTTGACATAAAGCACTGCAGCTTTTCCTCCAGTACTTCTTTACAAATGTTGGTAGATAATAATACAAGCAACTAAGCTACATCTATGGATAAATATAGCTACATGCCTGTATAGAGACATGCAAGCAAACCAGAGGCACCAAAGAGACACATTTGTGTCCGTCTTACTGTCATTTTCTTCTTTACCTCAGGGAGGCTGGCAGCAAGATGTTATCTGTTGTAAGAGGTTCCCTTGGGTTCCCAAAGATTTGCTTGATTTGAAAAGGGTTTAATGGAGTTGAAAGAGGAACAGTTAGCTGGCCTGGACACTGGGCATTGCAGTGGGAATGACTAAACTTAGCTTGTCCAACCACATCTCACTTCACTGGTAATAAAACTCTATTCCAAAAAAAAAAAAAAAAACAGTTCTGCTTCCTCACAAAGATATTTTATCAAAAGCAGCTGTAGGTCCGGGTATGATTTTTCAAACAAAACATTACAAAGCTGGATAAATGTGACCACAAGCTGCTGGCAGTTTGTGGGTAGTATCTTTCCCTCTGGGAACAATGCGTAAAGCACTTTAGCATCCTAGCTTTTAGCACCTCATGCTCCACCTTCCTAAAATTCCCACATTGCCTTCTCTGTATTTGTGTTCACACATGAGCAGCCTGAGTGACAGTGACATTTATGGACTTGTCCATGCGGTAACCCTGTCTGTCCCTCAGGGCTGTCCTTTTGCAAACCTCTCATGCAGAGTTGGAAGTATGTAACTGTGCTGCTCTACCTCTAAAGGCCCGAATAAATTCACTGTCAAAAAGTCAGATTGACTAGACTGCAGGCACACCGGATAAATAAGTCAGTCTACAAAAAGACATTTAGATTTATATTTTCAGTGGAAACTAAATTCCTCACTGTACTGTTTGCAACAGTTGAGTTCAGTTTAATTTATTGATTTTTAGCTGGCTTTGCATTGCTTTATTTCTTATGTGAATAACTTGCCCTGAAAATATGCTGGGGTTATAAGTGGTGCCAGAACAAATGCCCTAATCTGTTCCAAATGCACTTTGGCATGAGATTGACATGACCTTAAGTTGCCCCAATATACCCTGTTGGTTTCCTTATATAGGCTGTTATGAATTGGCCTTCATTATGTTTTCCCCTCTGTCTGTAAAGCGTCTTGAGATGGCATTGCCGTGATTTGACGCTATATAAATAAAGTTGAATTGAATTGAATTGAATTAATATTCACTGAGATGGGGAAGATGTGCTAATATTAAGTGGAAGAGATCATGTGTGTTTTTCCCATTCTAATAAGTGTCAGTCAGGGAGACCTGAAAAGTGTTGCCCTAATATTCTGAGACAAGCAGTCTCGTCTTCTCTCCTCCCCTCTGGCTCCTCCTCTCTGTGTGCTGTCTCCCTGGCTCTAATCAGGTGGCCATTGTGTATGGATTTAATGCCCTCACTGCCCCCAGGAGGGAGATTTGATTTTTCCCCTGCACTCGCTAATCGTTCCCTCTCACACTCGATTTTTCATTTCTAATTTTGTCTCTTTCTCTCTTCCTCTTACATTCTCAGAATGATTTTTGTTGCTGTCTGTTTTTTTTTTTTTTGTTTTTTTTTTTTTTTTAGGTAATCACTTTTAGTGCTTGGAAGCATACACTTATTCACTTGCTTTTTAATAAGTTCTTACTGCCATCATGCTCCTCTCTATTTGTCTCCTCCTTTTCTCTGACAGTTTGTTTAAACATTGCTGTGAATATTACAAAATAACCCACCTCAGTTGACTGTACAGCACTGCACTTAGCCTGCATCTTTTTTGCCAGGCCTTCCATCAAAACGGAAAATAAGTTTTCACTTTCTAATGTTTTATTTTATTTGTAATTGTTCTGACTCGATTTTTATTGTTTTTTGTTTTGTTTTTTTCCAGCCACTCTCACTCTCCTGGCTCCATGGCAGCAGCAGTGCGAGGCAGTGAGTGGTCATGTGGACGCTGCACCTTCCTAAATGCCGGTGCAGCACCTCGCTGTTCCATCTGTGAGGCACCACGCCAGAAACCTGATCTGAATCAGATCCTGAGGCTGAGCAGCACTGAGGAACATCGCTGGGCCTGTCCCCGCTGTACGCTCAACAATCCCCAGGGATCTGGAGCCTGCTCTGTCTGTGGCTTTGGTCCATCCCCTTCCACCCACACAGCCCCTACTACCACCATTGCTGCCACTGCCAATGGCCTCCCACCTGTGCCGATTGAACCCCCAACACCTGCTGTCACCCCCACAGTTCTGTTGGAGCCCCATGGACAGCATCCAGCTAAGGAGGAACCATTACGGCGGTCTGAGAGCAACGGGGAAGTGGGTGGTCTGGAAGGGCAGCACTCTGGCTGGACTTGCCCACGTTGCACGCTACACAACACCCCAGTAGCATTGTCATGCTCAGCCTGTGGTGGACCCAGAAAGCTTTCTTTGCCTAAAATCCCTCCAGAAGCGCTGGTGGTGCCTGAAGTCCGCACACCTGTGCTAGGGTTTCCTGTTCACACAGCTGGATCAGCTCCACTACTCATTGACTTAACTGATGACTCCCCCCCAGCCCTTCCTTGTGACCCTCAAGAATCTCCCCATGTCTCTTCACAGACTCTCGCTTCACCTTTTGCCGCCTCTTTCTCTTCCCTCCAGAACAATCCTGTGCCCCGCAGCAGAAGAGAGGTGCCCCCTCCAGGGCGGCCACAAAACCCAGGAACCAACACCCCTAGTCCTACCTCCCCTTCAACAGCCAGTGTACCACCCCAGCCAGGCCCTCAGCGGCCAGCCAAGCCCAAACATGCACAACCCCAGGAACCTTCATACCCCAGCAAGCGCCTCAGTATTCTGGAGGAAGAAGAGGCTCACCCGATAACTCCCCACCTTGCTTCCTCTGCTGCCCCCACCTGGAAGTGCCCTAGCTGCTTGTTGCCCAACCCATGTAGCTCATCTAAGTGTGAGGCCTGCCGTTCATCACGGGCTGGTGCTGACCTCATTGACCTTGTAGGCTGTGAGACAGTACGATTTACCCCAGCCAGTCCCTCGAGCCCAGATTTTAGTACCTGGGCCTGTTCCAAGTGCACCCTGCGCAACCCTACAGGTGCACCCAAGTGCTCAGCTTGCGGTTCTTCCAAACTGCATGGCTTTCAGGAGCAGCCACCTCTATCCCGTTGCTGTACACACTGTGGCCTCCCATCAGGGCCTGGTTCTGCATCATGCTCCTGTACACCATCCTCCTCCTCAGGTCATAAAACGCGGAAACAGGCCAGAGGCTTTCCTTCCTCTTCTTCTGCTGTTTCTTCCTCCTCCACCTCATCTAGCTTTCAGGAGAAGGTAGGACAGTGGAGCTGCCCAGCATGCACGCTTCTCAATGACATCAAGGCCAAGAACTGTGCAGCATGCCACACGCCGCAGCAGTACCTCACTCTTCGCAAAGTAGTTAAGCCTCTGAAGCGGAGGGAGAGCATGCATGTTGAAGCCCGTCGACGGAACGATGAGGGCGAGGCCAAGGAGCTTTGGGAGAACATAGTCAGCTTCTGTAGAGAGGTAAGACAAACAAAAAGTGCTGGTGAAGAATTTATATAAAGGTAGTCCTGTGTCGGGCTGGGTGGGCAAAAGTGTTATAACTATCAGTATGTTTTATTCTGATTGATGCATTTCTGTTTGAGTCCTTTATTTTTTGTTTGTTTGTTTTTTGATTTTTTTGTTGGATAACATGAGTTCAGTTTAAATTCCCCCCTCTCTGTCATGCCTCTCTTCAGCTGTTTTCATCCTCTTATACTTTTCTACTCAGTTTCTTTCCTCATTCTGCCGGCAGGTTTTTGTATCCTTCCTCTTTTTGGGTTGTCCTGGCAGTTAGCAATTAGCTTAAATGAGCATTACCACCAAGTGGTGGCTGATGTCTGCTCAGGGCTCGCAGTTGGCTCTGTAGATGGATGGACTGAAAATGTCTCATTCTTATTAAGGAGATTGACATAGATTTGATTGCAGTATAGTTTGCAGGTCAAATTATTACCCAGGCTTAGTCGTGTGAATGTTTTAGGTTCAGTTAAGGCCTTGGACCTGTTTATGGTGCATTACATTAACACGATCTTTTGTTTTTTTCTTTTTTGCAACTATAATGTCTTCATCTGTAGACATCTAACACTGGTCATTTCTACTTCAGCAACTGTTCACTCCTTGCAATTCTGATTTTTGTTGTCATTAACTTTTCATTAATATAGATATATAATTTCCCATTGAAATCTATATGTTTTCCTGCAGCCTTATTTTATTTTATCAAAAGATCACAAAATATCTGAATTCATACCGAAATAACACATCAAATGGAAATATAAAAGCGTCAGAAATGTAATAATTCAGTTTTGTCTCTTAATGAAGGAAAAGTACAGTACAATGTAATCATTTGCAATTGAAAGGATGTCTGTTGTCATAACAACTTCAAATAATAGTGCATTCTAATCACTTTCATGCTTCTGCGTCTGAATTAAATGTTTAAAGATCAAAACAACTTTGAAGTCCATTGTGTAGTCGGTGGCAGCTGATTTGGTATGATTCAAAGTTACAGCTGGTTGGAGATGCAGAAATGTCCTCCCTAGCAACTACATTTAGGATGTGATAACCTCTATGTTGCTGCTTTGTGTCACTCCACCTCAAGCTCCCTTCATCTCTGCAGGGCTGAACCTTTGATAAGCCTTTATTATGTTGTCATGGATTTGCACTCAGGACTGTCAGAGGGGTTCATTTCAAACCATTTGTTAAGACTCCTTACTTTGATGCTAATGAGGCAAATCTCTCATTAAACTTAAGAAAAGTGTGGATACTACAGGATTGAGAACAGTACATATTCAGGTAGCAACCATGTTAGCTAAATTTGTTTGCATGTTTGAGTGTGTGCCCATTAAGACTCCACCAGCATGGCACCTATCATCCCGTGTTCACAATAGCATGAAGTGAGGTTTAGAGTGCATTATTAATGCCTTCTTTGAAAGTCACAGGGCTAATTTCTGCGAGCGTAGGAGGGAAGTTAGCTCAGCAGGAAAGAATATCAGAGATCCCACAGTCTCACTCTCAGTTATGAATGTCATTTAAACAGCATTTTTATATCTGTGTATTTTTCTCATAGAATATAGCTCTGCCCCTTTATACCTTAAAAAAATACTTTTCCCTTTTCATTTCCTCATCTTACCTCCTTGCATCACATCCATCCTCATGTCCTCATCTTTTTTTTTTGTTTGTTTTTTCTTCTTTGATAAGTCCTCAAAATGAAGTCCCACCCTCTTGAGACAACTGCATTCAGATCTCCAGTGTTGCATTCAGTGTCTGGCTGGCTGTGTGTGTATGTGTACGTGTGTGTGTACTAAGGTGAGCATGGGGCTGGCCTATTTTTAGCAGAGCAACAGAAGAGAGGAGCAGAAGTGATCTGCTTCCCTATAGTGCATTTAATCACTAACAGCATCAGTAGCTTCCTCTCTGTTTCAAGGGGCAAAGACCTAAAGGGGGGTAGATTGGTAACCAAAAGGTGTTGGTCTTTCTAATCCATCGGTGTGAAGGCACTAACACTTAAGCGAGCCCCAGTGGTGGAAATTTAATAATGATAAAAGCTTCTTGTTTGCCCTTTTAGAAGATGTGTAGGCAGTCCAACCACACGGAAATGGAGCACGATTGTCAGTTGTTGACTTATTGGATTAAGCAGATGGTGTTCTTGATGAAATACAAGTAGAGTAGAGTGGAGTTTGTCCACATTTCAGCAAATGATAAATCCCCGAAGTGCAGCTGGAGTTATGTTTTAATGCGTAATCTCTCTTCACCTGAGGATAATTTGTCTTCCTTGACTTTTTGCTTGAGACTTTCCTTGATTGGTTTTGAGAGCGATGTGTGCGGGCTTAATGCCAGTACTCCTGAGTGCGTCTGCTTTTCTCACTGTGCTTAACAAGTAAACACAATGGTCATTTGCTTCACTTGTATGCTGTAAGTACAGTAGAGCATGAGCAGTTTGTTTTCTTCTCATGTTCCTCTCTTAGGTAGAATAATAGAAATATGCTTTAGGGCAACAGATTGGCTTTTCTTGTTTTTAATTTTACTTTCACCACCTTTACTATGTGCTGCTTGGATTTCTTCTGGGAGTTTGCTCTGTATGTTGTATTCTAAGTTTTGGCTGCCTGCATTGACAAGTTTTCATTGTCTGTACACACCAGGCTGTTCTCTAACAGTTTTGTTTTGTCTGTAATAAGTCTGGCACTGTGACATTCTACACTGTTGTTCTTTCTTTCCACATTTTAAGAGATCTGTTGGTTTATGTAGCATTTAGTTGCTTTGCTACACGCTTACTGTCCTTTTTAAAAGGAAAAGAAGCACTTGTTTAGCTGCCAGCTCTGTGTTGTCTGTGAGATGAAAGGAAGGCAGCAGGTTCTAACTCGGCACTATTGACTGATTACACTTGTGTGTTTACATGCTGGCATGTGCCCAGGGATTGAATCAAAGACAGAGCAAGCAGGTCCACCCAGCGAGGACAATCAGCCAGACTTATCCTGATAGATGTCAGATGATCTCAACCTTTGAGCAACATGATTTGATCTTGACTTCTCTCAAAAATCCAAAGCAACCTCATAAGCCTACACCATCAAAGCTTACACGGGGGTCACAGCAGTGAAGCCAGTGAAATACAGGTTGTTTAAGCCATGTGGAGACCGAGGATGGTGGTGGTGGGAAGTAAGCGTTGAAGTGATTCTGTGTGGCAGCTGATGCTGCATCAAGGTTACAGAATGAGATTGTGGGGGATGGTTGCAAATCAATTCGCTTCACTGTGAGACTTCAGTTGTGCCTCGCACTACGACTGACCAAGCTCACTCCTTTCACTGTAAATTGGAAATCGGACATGGTTTGTCATGTTTCCTCAAACGTCGGTTTATGAGTTGCAAAGGTGCAGATGGTGTTAAAGTCGATGTCTTCATATAAATGGATCAATAGGTACAGGGTACAGAGAAGAGTCAGGTACATATATAGTTCAAATCTAGTGTGATGCCAAATTCCTCTGTAGGTGTGTGTCGGATCAGCTTATTTGTACTATAATCTGTCTAGTAGAGCATATAGTGACATATTTCATCCTCTTCTCCGTTCATATATAACGTCACGCTAACAGTGGGAGTAATTTCTCCTGTCACATGAAAAGATATGGATGGAAATTATTTGCCTTTGTTTTTCTTTTAGAGTTCAAGGCTGATGTGGCAGCTGTAGTTACTGTTAATTATCATAAACTTTATAGAAGATCTGACATAGCTTGGCATTCAAAGTTAGTTTTTCCATTTACTGTTTGCAAATCTTTGTTTTAAGCGTATGTCATTCAGCCATAATTAGGGCTTTGATGTTTATTTGATTTGAGCAGGTTTATGTGTCTTTCAGTTTTTTGTCACCAACCTCTGTTGTTTCTCTGCTCTTATCCAGAACTCTGTGAACTTTGTGGATGACAGTTTCCCCCCAGGACCTCGCTCTGTGGGGTTTCCTGAGGGCGACAGCGTCCAACAGAGAATCAAAAAATGGCTGCGCCCCCATGAGATCAACTGCAGCAACTTCAAAGACAGAGGTGTCAAGTGGTCTGTCTTCCGTGCCCCGAGACCCTCTGACATCCTCCAAGGACTCCTTGGAAACTGCTGGTGAGCCATCACAACAAAACACAATGATATACAAGACATTAAATCTGTGTAGGTCACTGAGAACAGTCCAGACCAATCATTTATTTTCTAAAAGATGTTGAAAAGGTTAAATAAACAATACAAAGATGCTCTGACTTCGGACAGAAGACAGTAGCCAAACATTCCCAAACTAAAAAGTTTAATTCTTTTTAGACTCTGGGAAAAATGAGAGGATTAGAAAACATATAATATAACACATCTGTCTATATGGCATCTGGCTTTCAGCAAGCAATGCAGTCTGAAGTTAGTCAACGGAGACAAACACAGAGGCAGTGAGACACTAAATGAAGGAAGAAAAAGCAAGCAACTAAAAAACTGGTTTGTTGAAAAAAGAGGAAGACGAGAGTTAAATGTAAGCAGCAGCATTTGGAATTGAACAGCTGTACAGATACACCTGACTGGCAGATTATTCACTGCAGTGTGGGTCTGGACACATCCTTTATCTCCCTGTCCTTGTTCTGTGTGCCCTTTCATGTGTGTGCTTATGTCTGTCGCCATCTTCCATCTTCCTGCAAACACACATACACGCAAATGAAACAAAGAACAGTCACAAAGTTTTCCCACTACAACTTTTCCCTTCATCATCAGCTCACACAGCTTATCAAAAATAACCCTCCCCAGAGGCAAGTCCTCTCACCCGCAACAGGATGTAACCCAAATTCTTCCTTGTTGGCTTTATCGCTCACTCTTTTGCAGGCACACACAAATATCGGTAGAAGGAACTTGTGCTTTTCACCTTTGTCCTTGAGTACAGCTGTGACTCGGGCTGACATCAAAGTCATATTATAAAAGAGCTAATTGGATTTTTATTGGATTCTTTTTGCCAGTTTCATTAGGGATTGAATGGACTGGTCGTCCTTGCCGTTCTGCTGCTTGAACAGATGCAATATAGCTGCAGTTATACACGCGTCTAAGCCCACACAGGAGTTTCAGCCTTCAGATTGCTGCTGCATTAACACTGCAGCAATTGTTGGGCTGAAAAAGATAGTTTGGCCATCATGTATTGTGATACCCTATTGGCAGAAGTGTCTACTCAATGTGGTAAATATCATGTGAATTATAAATCTAAGGGTCCTGTCCCACACTGTCCCAGAGCTCTTATTATTTTATTAATATTTTGCTATCTGTTACTTTATTTTGATGTGAGCTAGAAACAATTTCGGACATATGTGCTTTTTTAAGTGTGTTTTTTAAGTGACTTTTTTTCCTCAGCTGCTTTTTCTTTTGTGTATCAAAATTAGCATTTTTTAGGTGTATCTAAATTTTAGATTAACTCGTTTGCTTGCTAGCTAATTAGGAATGTGGCGTGTGCTGCAGGGTGAACTAACAGTAATGGGAAATTAACCAAAAGGTCATTGAGCTTTGACTTGTGTGATTCATTTCAGTGAGTGCAAATTATGAAGAAGAAAGATGCATAAATGTTCAAGGTACCGAGGTAAAAAATAGTTTTAATCCAGCGGTTACAATTGAATAGCTACATGTCAGCCTTTTTTTCCCCTCTCAAATGTACTTTATGATTTTAGTCTTTTTTTTGTTGTGTTTTTTGTTTTTTTGTTTTTTTTTTACTAAAAAAGTAACTTCAAAGCTTCTGTCAACCACAGTCAACTGTTCATTCTGTTTTTTTCCATGTTTGTTTCATTGACTGATTAATCTACTTTAGGCTTTTGTTTTACTCTCATCCTCTCACTCCAAAATCTGACCCACCTGATCTCATGTCTTTTTTTTTCTTCTTCTATATTTATAGGTTCCTGAGCGCACTGGCAGTGTTGGCAGAGCGTCCAGAGCTGGTGGAGAGGGTAATGATCACAAGGACAATTTGCCCCGAGGGCGCATACCAGGTTCGGTTATGTAAAGATGGGACGTGGACGACTGTACTGGTGGACGACATGCTGCCCTGTGATGATTATGGATACCTCCTCTTTTCCCAGGTCAGAAAAATGTGGGAACCTCTTGAAGGACGGATTCAAGTTTGCATTGATTTTTTTTTTAAACGTACAAGGATTTACAGTAAAAGATTGGCATTTGGCATTTCTTTATTTTTGAACAACAAAATAACACAAATTATCACTGGTATCGCCAACGAAACGTTACTTTAGAGCCAGAAAAGGAACAGGATGAAGCAAAAGCTTAATTTCTGCACAATTTTTTATTTATAATTTATGCATACTTATAGTTGTCATATTAATCACTTTTTAGCAAGAAAAAATAAACGCATACGTATTAGGGGTGGGAAAATCGAATCAAAACATTGAAAATCAGGATTTTTTGCTTCAAAATCTTAAAATAGATTTTTTTGTTAATAAATTTTTTTTTTTTTTTTTTCCAAATAAATAAAATTCATCCACTATAAAAGTTAGGTCATTTTATTGTTTTTATTGATCTTTTTATTTGTCTTCTTGGGCATTAAAGCAGCAGAATGATGGTCTGGCTACTGTGCTGTTTTTTCCTAATTGAAATCAAGAAAAAGGATGAGCAAAAAAAAGTTTTATACATTTTTTTTTGTGTTTAATCTACAATTATCAGCAATATTGAAGAATTGTTAGAATCGCAATTTCAATCAAATCCGCACACAAAAAATCTGAATCGGATCGAATCAGGACAAAAGCATATCGTCACAGCCCTAATAAAAATGAATTGTTGAGTACACATGACAAAAAATTATCTTCCTTTTTCTTAAGGAATCTTCTACTTGGATCGGCAATTATCTGATGATAGCTGCAGAGGAAAGGGAGTCAGAGAGAGCAGGGACGGACATGCAGCAAAGGGCCTCAGACCGTGACTCAAACCTGGGCTGGCTGCACCGAGGATCCAATATTTTCTGTTGTT
Organism: Telmatherina bonti; assembly: GCF_933228915.1. Lineage (NCBI taxonomy): Eukaryota > Metazoa > Chordata > Actinopteri > Atheriniformes > Telmatherinidae > Telmatherina > Telmatherina bonti. Next base: position 18,128,796 of record NC_136630.1, on the reverse strand, counting down.
TATGTGGTGGTCCATAGCTCAACTAATTAAGCAGCCACCTCAGAGATCCTCTTTCCGAAACATGTAAATCCAGCATGATATGTGTTGGTATTCATTGATAATTTTCATATCTCTGTCAAAGTGAAATCCATTTCTGCACACTATTCCAGTAGCCTTTAATTCAACAGGGGAGAACCCTGCAGAAACCCTGAATAATTACCTACTGTAATAATGAGTTCATGTAAGCTTACAATGTCACTTTTCATCTCAAGCATATCTCCAAGGGCCTCACAGAGGAGGAAAGTCTAATTAATTAACTATTACAAAGCAAATAAAGAATTTAATTATACAACAAATAAAGTGCAGGGAAATAAAAGCAAGAACAAATGCCTGGGAGAGACACACACTCCGTAGCAGGTAAACATCAGATTCTATTGGTATCTTATCTCAACAAGACTCCATATCACAAATGATAAAAACAATGCCTGGCTGCCCAGGTGGAAGTTCATTCCTTCACCAGGTCGGCTGAGAATGCAAGAAATCCATGAACAACCATGTGTACGGTAGAAAGATAAGAAAGAATAAATAAGACATTTCACCTTTTGTTATCAGTTTATTGTTTTCAGAATTGCAGCCTTGGAGTCACAGCCAACAGGTTGACAGCTGGGTTGAAAGACTTTCAACACCAGAAGAAAGATAACAACATGTTAAAAATGTACTTTTCCCGGTGAGTCATCCTCACCCAGGGTCATATTTTTCTTCCTTTTCTTTCCAATTATTCCAGGCACAGAGGAAGCAGCTATGGGTGGCGCTGATTGAGAAAGCCTTGGCCAAACTACACGGTTCCTATTTTGCCCTGCAGGCAGGGCGTGCCATCGAAGGTCTGGCAACACTCACCGGCGCTCCCTGTGACTCTTTGATGCTCCAGGTCAGCTCCACCAACCCTCGAGAGGAACCCATCGATACAGACCTCATCTGGGCCAAGATGCTCAGCTCAAAGGAGGCAGGGTAAGAGTTGGGCTAAATGTATAGAAAGCAGATAAAATAATGAATTATAAACATCTAAACTAAGAAAGACCTTGTTCAGTTGAGCCTATATGTCTAAATGCTGCAAGGTTGCAATACATGGGCCCCCCTCAAAAGGGGCCAAATTACATACACCCAAAAATCCTATCTGGCAGAATTATCACTTAAAGGATTATTTGATATTTGAAATGAGCTAAATTGCCCTTAAAACATTCAGCACCAGAGTACAGATGCTCTTATAAAGGAAAACATATCAGTGTAATATATATTTCAAGTAACAATAAAAAGCTAGTCTTTGTTTTGTTGTTTTTAAACAATAAAGTTTCAGTAAAATCAGGACATTATTTGTTTTAACATGATACTGTTTGTCTCTTAGGTTTCTGATGGGTGCCTCATGTGGAGGAGGCAACATGAAGGTGGACGATGCTGTTTATGAGTCCTTGGGTTTGAGGCCTCGACACGCATATTCCATCTTGGATGTTCGAGATGTCCAGGGTTACAGGTATATACAGTTTAGAATGACCCCTGATCCCACCATGTGTGCCTGATCCGTTGAGATTTGTTTCGTGTCAGCCTGTTTTTTTTCTCACTGAAATAAAATATATTTTGTTGACTTCCCACCCATATATGGAATTAAATGATGTGGCCAGTTCAGTTCAGTTTGGTACAATTTTAGCACTGAGTAGCGAAATTGCGGATGATAATTCAGCATTTTTTGCTCTGAGGCAAAATAATAAAAGCTGCTGCAGCTTTAAAGTTACTTGTTTTATAGAAGAAAGCGGATGCATTCATTATTAAGGTATTTCTCAAGTGGCTCATGGATAAATGGAATAAAGGCTTGATGCCACTTGGGAACAGGTGCACATCAGCTCAGTTGGATCACTCTGATCGGGGTAGCATTGTTACTCTACACAATGGAGACCTCTTCAGTCTCACCTGCAAGAGGAAGTTGAAAGTAACCAAAAATCCCAGATGTAATCTGCTCAAGAGCCAAACACAGCCACTTTAATTTACTGCAGTACAGCAGTTGGGGGAAGACTGCAGCACTTGATCTAATAAAGGATGAGCCCTCCTGACAGAATCTTGAGAAGATAAAAAGTAGTTTAGCAAAAATAGTCCAACATTTTTTGGGGGGGGGAGGGGGATCCCCAATTATGTCTCTTCCTCCTCAGTTCTTAACTGTATAAAGAAGACAATAAAGAGAAATGGGTTGTAAAATGTTGGCAGTAATCCATAAAACACACTGCATGAGTCAGCCAGGAGAGGGTGTCCTGTTGACTGAAAACCTTTACTGTTTTAACTAGCTTCTTTATTTGCTTTTCCCCTGTTTGTTACCTTTCTTCCTACCTGTCACTCCGCTGCAGGCTGCTGCGGCTGCGCAACCCGTGGGGTCGCTTCTCCTGGAATGGCAGCTGGTCAGATGAATGGACAGAATGGCCGCAGCACCTTCGTCATGAGCTGATGGCTCATGACAGCAGTGAGGGGGTCTTCTGGATTGAGTACACAGACTTCATAAAGTAATAATCCTATTCATAAAATATTATTTTAAACAAATGAGGGGGATATTTCTTTTTGGCTTTGTCTGAAGTACATGCACTTCTGCCTGGAAGCTTTGTTAGTTTGTCTGAGAGGCACTCGTTGAATGCAGATTTAAACAGAGGATGGGAAAATCACCCTGCCTTGTCACCCCCTATCTTAGCATTCATGAATTGTTTTGCTCAAGTCCTTGTTGCCAAAAGTTCATGATTATTTCACTGGATTGAGCAAAGTACCTAAATATGGCTGTTTAAATCCCTACAATACTGGATATATGGAAAAAAAGGTTCTTAGGCTTTTATTAGATTCAAACTGTGGGAAAATGGGGGAAAATGTTAGTCTTAATATTTCTCCATTAACTATATTGCCTGAAAAACTGTTGGAAGAATCCACATGCCTCCCACTTTTACAGCATCTGGTTTGTAGGAAACAGCTGGCTTATTTTCACTGGGACACATGCAATAATAATGACTTCTGACTAAGTTAATACAGCATGCCAGTAACCTTGGTTGTGGATTGTGGTCACCTCATCCAACAACTTATACTCTACTCTGAGATCCACTTTCTGCCCACTGCTGCCCCTCAGAATTCATGTGCATTGTCTCCAGTGGACACTGACTTGCCATCATTTTTCCACACAAGTGACAGTCTATGTCTCTTGTGGTTGGTGTGAGCGACTGATTTTTCTGCTCATGAAATCTGAGATGATTTGGCTCATGCTGCTGATGTTACACTTGCCTGCTTCTTATGTTTATTCCGAACACATTACTGTCATAAATGCATTATTTCCCGTGAGAATTCCTCCCTTAAAATATGATCTCACCAGCAGCTGTTTGGAATATCTGATGTAAAATATGTTAACAGAGTGCCAGTAAAATAATTCAAGCACTTCTAACTGGCCATATGATATTTACACCGCTCAATGACTGTGTTTTAGTTGTTTTATTCTGTGCAATGTGCACACTGATAGACATTTTGTACACAGTCACACAGACACACAATGATGCTATTGCAAAGGTGGCTTTCAGTGTTTTTGTTTCGATTTTTATAATATATTTAACTCTGTCCTTCTGTCATACATGGCATCAATTGACCAGTGTTTTGGCAGAAATGATGTTGTGTGTTGTCCTGCATGCCTTTAGATACATTTTTAAAAAAAAATGTTTTAAAGTTTCTGTTTCATTTGCTGATGGCCTTATGCATCTGTATGCTGCTGTTTGTTGCATTTTGAAAGTCAAAGGCAACTGAGTTGTTACACATTGTTCTCCTGAAAATGAAGTGAACAAACACTGACTGAAGTGAAAAATCACTTACTGCACTCACTGTTCAACATGTTTCAGCAGGCAATAGTTACAAAACTCCTACTGATGGAGTAAATAGCTTCTTATTCCTTAAGCAAACAGTGCAAACATGTCAGAAGGCATATTCTGTGGTTCTTATTCAGAAGAAAACTTTGCAAAATCACTACTGGAGATCACTTACATTTGGTTAAATCAAATCAAAGATAATCAACAGTACAACCCAAAGCAACTCTTAATAAAGTAACAGACTTTACACACTCGGTAGGAATAAGACTTTAGATTTAGGGACTACAAGGCTGTGTAGCACTAAGAGAACCACATCAATCAGGGAAGCTAATTAGAACATAAAAAAAACAAAAAGCTTAGGTATGCTATAAAGCTTCATGTTTGGACGCTGGAGCAATAGAAACTGATCACATGGACTAATGAGTCCACATTCATCCTTTCGTATAGTGATTTGGTACATCAGAAGGACTACTGGATGAAATTATGCATCCACTCCAGTGTCCATGCTCTAGAACAGATATAACCAATTCTGGTCCTCGAGTGCCAGTGTCCTGCAGGTTTTCTATGTGACTATGCTGGAAAACTCCTGTTTCAGACTCGGACAGCTGCTGTGTTGCAGCTTGGACACTTGGAAAACCTGCAGGACATCGGCCCTTAAGGACCAGGATTGGTGATCCCGGCTCTAGAACATGAAACCAGAGGGACAGTATTCTGATCTCTGGTTGCTTTAGACCAGGGGTTAATAAGTCACCAACTCTGGTCCTTCAGAGTTACCACTGTGCAGGCTTTAGTGTTTTCCTTGATACAAAATATTTGATTCAAATGAAAAGGTTTCCCAACAACTTGTCATGTTCTGCACCAGCCTGTTAATGAGCCATTGGTTTGGGTCAGGTGTGTTACAGTGGGAAAACACTCATGATACACTCAGATGAATCATAGGTGCACAATATGTGTGTCTGTTTATTGTGTTATTCCACCACAAGATAATGAGTCCCGTGTCCTCAAGACCATCTCAAACCTGAAAATTGTGTTCAGCCTAGATGAAAATCCCATCTGCCTTCTGTCTGTTTGTTTTCTCTGACTCAGACGAATAATCTCCCAGGCACTCAAGCGGCTTGGATCTGCTTGAACTTGTTTGACTGAAAAAAGGAAAAGTGGCTTGCTTTCTGGACATTTTTAATCAAGTAGGGCTGGTGTTTAGATATTGGTGTCATTTTAAAAAAACTGAAAATTTCGTGCAGAGAAGAAATAATAGTGTCTGTAGTAATCCTTAAACGGATAAAGAACATCACCAGTTCTGTCCTTTCTTCCTCTTTTTTCACTGTCATTTTCAAGAAGGCAAGAGCAGGATAGAAGACAGTTGTCAGGAAGGTATATGAAGTGGAAAAAATGGGGAAAAACCGATAAAAAGTCAGGGAAAAAAAATTCCCCTCAGGGGTTTTGTCTTTGAAGGAAGAAGTCTGGTACGTTTGCAAGGTAAATTACTTGTGTGCAGCAGCCCCCTCAGCAACTATGCTAATATTAAAGACTTACCTGTGTTGCATACAAATAGACTGATCTCATGTCAGGGGGCAGTCTGTTAGTTGCTCCACTGATGTCTAAGAAAAACGGGTCCAAAACATTGATTCTTCTTTTTATTACCATGACGACTAAAGAAAAGCTCTCACAGCTGAACTCGTTCCCTCCACAGGTACTTTGACTCTGTCGACATCTGCAAGATCCACTCAGATTGGCAGGAGGTGAGGTTACAAGGCTGCTTCCCAAGCAAAGCCAATGGGCCGGTCACCGTCACGGCCCTCACAGTGCTGGAGAGGACGGCGCTGGAGTTCGCCCTCTTTCAGGAAGGAAGCAGGTAACCTGTCTCTCTTGTGTTAACCTTCCTCCCTCCTTGTTTCCCAGCTGATGCAAAGTTGCAACCACTTCTGATTTTACTCAAACATCTCCAACAGGCGTTCTGACACAGCTGACAGCCACTTACTGGACTTGTGCATCATGGTGTTCCGGGCCTCCTTCGGTAGTGGCAACAAGCTCACTCTGGGGCGCCTGTTGGCCCACAGCAAGCGAGCAGTTAAGAAATTCGTTGGCTGTGATGTCATGCTGGAGCCAGGGGAGTACGCTGTTGTCTGCTGTGCCTTCAACCACTGGCAGATGAACGTCAGCGGAACGGGAGGTCCACCCACACCTAGTAGGTGTACGCATGCATTGCCTGTGTATGTCTGCAGACAACAAACCCTATCCTCATGGTGTATCATTAAACCTGCCTGGTCCAAAAATGTCACCACCTGGATTAAACTCAGCAAATAGGTACAAGACTCTTATTGGATAATTAATACATGGGCTGGCAACAAGTTATTTAACCTAACTGATACACCAAGTAGATCTCATTTCTAAAACCACCATAGAAAGACACGTCGAGTCATCATGGAAAAGATGTTAGTCTGTTTTAAGAAGGGTCAAATCAGTGGCATCCATCAAGCAGAGAAAAAATGAGGAGATTGCAGAATCTATTAATACTTGGTAAAGAATTGTCCAACCAATTATTAAAAACTGCAAGAATAGTGGGGAAGCACCATGTTTCTGGAAAAAAATGTGGTTAGAAAGAAATCTCAAATGATGGTGATTGACAGTCACTTAAGTGAAATCTTATAGAAGTAAAACAACAGTAAAACTCAGGGCTTTGCATTTCCAGATGCACATTGTAGAGGGAAATCAAGGGATTGGGGCTGAACAGCTTTGTAGCCATAAGAAAACCACTTATCAGTGAGACTAATCTGAGAAAAGAATGACTTAGTTTGCTAGGGAGTATAAAGATTGGACTCTGGAGCAATCGAAGTAGGTCATATATTCTTGTTCCCGAGGGGGCGCATAAGAAGAGAGGCAGGTGAAGTTGCGCGCCGCCCCCCCCCCCCCCCCCCCCCCCCCCCCCCCCCCAAATCATGCTTAGTGCTTAGCATACCAGCTTGTGGGGGTGAAGTCTATGATCTGGGGCTGCTGCAGTTGGTCAGCTGACTACATGAATATACTGAATGAGCAGGTTATTTAATGAATGGATTTCTTTCTTCCCTGATGGCATGGGCATATTCCACATTGCTAAAATTCATCAGGCTCACATTGTGAAAGGCTTTGTGCAGTAGTTAGACTTTCCCCTCATCAGCACAGCACAGTCTTGATAAAAAAAAAAACACTGGATGGAAACAAATCTTAGGACATTGCAGAAGTTTACTGAAACAATGCCACAGCGAATGTGTGCCGTAGGCAGAGCTAAAGGCTGTCTCACAAAATAAAGTGTGTGACCTTTTTATTTATTTTGATAGTGACTGTTTAGCCAGGGAATGTTTATTGGTTTTATTCCAAAGCTTTGTCCTGTCATCATCCCAGTCTCAAGCCCCACAAGCGGAGCAGCGCGGCAGCCCAGCCAGGACTTCCCAGGCTACATCCTGGCCATCTACAGCTCCCGACAAGTTATGGTGGAACAGGTCGAAGCTACTGCAACCACGCTGGCCGACGCCATCATTTTACTTACAGAAAACAAAGGCGAAAGACATGAGGTGAGGAAACCCCACATCCCCGTGCTTTTCTGAAGAAGAGAAAAGGTACAGTGCAGTAATGCAACTCATCATACTGTTAAATATCTATATATGATTGCTTTGACTTTCTCTACCCTCCCATATTGCTGTCTCATATCTAACAGTTTCTTCATCTCATTACAGTTCAGTTCTTCAGGCTCCCCGCTTCAGCTAATTCAATTTGAAGCGAATAATGTGTGAAGCCCTTCATTTAAAAGGGTTCATACTGATATAGAAAAATTAAACCTGAGTTAGATAAAGCCTTTAACAGCTGGCCCTCAGTAGCTATGGGCGTTCTGAAGTAACTGAATAGATCCATCAAGTCATATAAAAATATAAAACATTACCAACAAAATCTTCGACAGGACTGCAAACATCTGGAGAAGCCTCCACTTGATATGCTTTTGTTATGGCCATCTTCATCGCCTTCAAACTCTCCCCTCTGTGTCATCCTGGTTCTCATAAAGTAGAGTGAGTGTTTGATGGAAGGATATCAAACGACTGACCCAGTCAGGATTTTCCCCTTCTTCATGTCAGCTTTCTCTCTCTTTGTTCCATATGTTTAGGATTGGGACCCTGCTGGATAATGAAGTATTCCCTAATAGGTTTTTATGTTTGGCCTAATCTAGAGCACTCAGAAGCTCCTGTTTAACTCTCCTTTCTACAGTCATACATTAATATGTCTGAACCAGTTGTGCATATATACATATGTGTGTGTGTGTGTGTGTGTGTGTGTGTGTGTGTGTGCGTGTGTGTGTGTGTGTGTGCGCGCGTGTGCGCGTGCGTGCGTCCGTCCGTCCGTCCGTCCGTCCCTGATCTAAAAGAGACTTTTAGCTGCTGTGCTGTTATAAAAGGTTTTCCTCTCGCCATGCAAATGGAATTTCTACTCATCCACAGGACTTCTCTCCCTCAGTCTTTCAGATCATTTTACCAATTTTTTTGTTTTCCTCTGAGCGCCTGGTTTTACCTCTTCCAACGACAAAATCATTTGTTTGTAAAACTGTTTTCCTCACTGTTTTGACATTTTTAAGAAAATGACAGATTTTACTAATCTATTTAACATTGAAGAGCTAAAAAAAAAAACTGTAGATATCTCCATGTACTTCTTGGGAATCCACTTTAGTGTTACACTTTTGATTTTTTTTTTTTTTAACTAAGTCCTGTTTTGACACATAAGTACTGACTCATTATATTTTAGTAGACGCACTCATACACACACACTCAGCTACTTAAACCAAGTAGACAAATTATTCTGGCTCTCCTGAACAACCCTTTTCTGTAAGTGCTGTTGCAATGGCTGTGTTTTTTTTTTTTTTTTTTGGTAAAGGTTGTAGAGCCTTTTAAACACTTCAGATCAGCTTTGTTAAATCATTCAGCTCTCCAAGAATCCACAGTGTACAATAGAAGTGCTTAGCACTCAGAAGTACATGACAGCTACTGCACAAGCAGTAGTATTTAAGCTACATGGTAAAATAAGAAAAATTGTGGTTATTAATTAATAATCTGAGCTGCCATGAGTCAGGAAGAAGGAGCTCTGTGTTGCTAATAAATATTTTGTAGACAAGAGACGGTGTTCATGATCAGCTATGTGGAATGACTTTGGCTAAAGCTGTTCAGCTGCACATGTTTGCTTTATCCCAATCAGTGGCGCCCAACAGAGAGCTTGCCAGCTGTTGCACGAGAAATTAAAGTCATTTTAGCATCAGAGAGAGCTTTGTATGTTTTTTAAACCGACACACACTTTATAGCATTTTTGGAACTATTCAATCACTGGTTTTAAACAAGTTTTGTAAATGGTTATTTTCCAGTGTTAACCTATTAAATGGCTGAGTCGTCTTGTCTGAAAGGATCACATTTTAAGAAGCTCGCCAGTTTTTTTTGTTTTCCTTCAAACTAGAAAGCTGTGAAGTCATATTTCATTTTTCTGGATTCATGGGATTCATTTTCAGCTAATGTGTGTTTCTGTGTGTGTTCTCAGGGCCGTGAGGGCATGACATGCTACTACCTGACCCACGGCTGGGCAGGGCTCATCGTGGTGGTAGAAAACCGCCATCCTAAGTACTACCTCCACGTCTCCTGTGACTGCACTGACAGCTTCAATGTGGTGTCCACACGCGGCAGCCTCAAGACCATTGACAGCGTGCCACCTTTACACAGGTACATGATGTGAATATGAAAAGATAGTTGAGTCTAAATACTCTGCCAACACACTGTACTTCTTTGATTTCCTCCTCATGTTGGATTCCGAACATCTGACGTTCTTTCTTTTCTGTGAGGCTTTCGTCACACTGTTTCAGGCAGACACATATTAAAGAATCTTGCTTGGTATAGCAGTTTATACACCATCAGATTTGTTATATTTAGCTCCTCTATTTAGCTGTACTGGCACGTTACAGCTCACATTAATGTAGATTTAGGAATATTTCACTCTAAAGTCATTGCCTGCATAATTTAAAGCTGTTAAAAGCCACCAAGCATTAAAGTAAACTTTTGTCTGTATCAGCATCTTATAAAGAACATTTTGCCAGAGAGAGAAATCCAGAAGCAAAATCATGGCTTTTAATGTAACCCTGCTAAGGAACAAAGATGATATTAAACTCATACAGAGTCAACAAGCCTTCATTACCATATGCCATTAAGTTATCTGTGTTTTACAATACCTGGAATCATAGCTGCTGACATGTGAGCTCGTCTTGGTCCCTTCCCAGCTTCTGTTCTTCAGAAAGCTCTGCAGCTGCATGCTTCTCTCAGCTGCTGCATTTTCTTAATGCTCTCTGTCTCTCCCTGCAGGCAAGTCCTGGTGGTGCTCTCTCAGCTGGAGGGAAATGCTGGCTTCTCAATCACCCATCGTCTGGCTCATCGCAAGGCAGCCCAGGCCTCCTTGGGGGACTGGACTCCAACCAAGGCCACCCACAGCCCCCAGCTTACCCCAGACATTGATGGCCTGCACCGGCCTAGACCACTATGACCCCTGCCCACTTTTAGTCCTCATACACAGACTTTAATGCATTAAACTGTCAGACCACTGGAAAGTCAGGTGTAAGGGTCAGAAAGTGATGTGTGGAGCCCTAAAACATAGAAGAAGAGTTGTATGTGTCTTTTTAGGTGTACACATGAATGTAAAGGACACGTGGGCAGTATTTATCTGCTCTCTTTAATGCTCCATAAATCCAGTAGTTCATTGTCATGCTCTGCCCCCATTGCCAAGTGGATGTGCCATGTTGGAATGAAATGCAGGAAAGTGGGTCATCTGAAGTGACCAAGAAGAAAAATGATCATTTCTCCAGTCACCTAATTTAGTTCAAATTACTTTCAGTCCTGGATGTCTTTGGTTGCTTGTTGTAAGGGCTGTTTGTGAATCAGATGTCAGTCTTCATTTTTTTAAATACATTTTGGAGGCTGTGCTCTGTTCAGCAAGCTTAAAAAAAAGGGTGGAGTGCTGAAACTACTGAGCCATCTGCCACCCCACAGCCCATGAGCCAGTCACCTGTTCAGACGCTTTTCCCTACGCATCATCCACAATGACGGCTAACAAAGAGGGACAGTTCTTACATAGTTTATCTCAAGAGTCTTTAAAAAAATGGTACTTTGCGAGCCAAATCTAATTTCACTCTTCATAATTGTTTTTTTTAATTTTTTTTTTTATTTTATTGTTTAGATGTCTTTTATACTCATCCCTTGTGACTGTCTTATGCCCATATATGTTTTTAGGTTGTTGACAAAGCCATTATTCATACAGTGCTGTCTGTCCCTGCTCTCCATCACCACCACAGTGCTGACTAGCACACTCTTTAGCTCAGGGCCAAACCCATGTTTTGTACAGTAAATAAGATTCATGTGTTGCAGCCGTTACCCAGATAGCTGGAATAGCATTTTTCTTTGTTTCTGTCTTTGCTGCCCTTTTGAGAGGAATTGTTAAATAGGGAGTTTTTATCTTTTGAAATGCTGAAACATTATAGAATTTCTACTGCTTTCTTGACAGAGAAAAGGCATTTGTACAGAGATCCTTCCTCATACTTTGCTAATTCATTGGTCTGGGGTCTGAATGCTGGAGACAAGTCAAGACATGGCCAGAGTTCTAGGAGACCCCTCAGGCTCATTAGCTTCTCTTCCTCACTTCAGAAGTCAGATCATATCTTTCTACATGAATTTGCTTTTTATGGGCGTAGCTTTTAGCTGTACCATCTGGCTTCATCTTGCACTCTTCACACCCTGTAAAGGTCAGCTGGTACGTATTTTCTAACTCTTGCACAGTTCGACAGTTTATTCTTTAGTGTCGACTGGGAGCAGTGGAAGAGTTCTTTTGGAGAGTTTTCCACAGGGAGGCTCTTAAAAGACGCTGCCAAATTTACTTCTGGTGGTCAGGGACTACTTTTGTTTGCGCTGGAGTAGAACGGGCAACCAGGCCGTCCTCCCACTGGAACACTGACAGCATGTTAGCAACATAACAAAATCCTCATGAAATAACAAATTACCCTTTTGGCAGGCCGGGTGCACACAGAACAAGAGAAACAAGCGACCCCTGAGATGCTGTCACATAAATAGTTCTCTTTGGGTGTCTGCGTTGTTTCAAATGATGAGTTGCTTAGCTGCTGTTTTACGTAGGTCACCTTCTAGGGTGCCAGTGTCAAAGCCATTACTCCTGATGTTTCAGTCCTCACCATGGCAACATAAAGTGGTACTACAGAAAAAGGAGTGAGCGACTTTTTTAGGTCAATACTGGCGTCTTACAGCGATAATGTAAAATGAGGGAAAACTTGAAAGCTAATGAGCGAAATTCCTGCAGCATTCATACAGTTGGCAATTGTTTTGTAACGATCGTATTAAAGGAAAGCACTATGAGATGTTTCACTTTAAATGAGTTAAGCAAGTGTTGAAACATGCATCATCCCACAAGCATCGTTCCATTTGCTTGTATTTTCTGCATTGTTGGTGAATGACAGCACTGTGTCCCAAAGCTTGCAGCCGTCTTCTGCACAGCCTTGTCTACCAGGGATGGTAGGCTGTCCTTTCTGTCATCTTCAAAGTCATTTCTAGGCTGCTAGAGCTTTTGGGAAGTTTCTATGATGAAGCCTGATGCTAAAGTAACTGTAAATATGTTTTCCAAAGAAACATCCTGTGTAAAGACCACTTCTGTATGTCTGTTTATGTGTGTGCGCGTGACAAGAGCCGCGTAGCTGTGAATTTAGCATCTAATTTATTTGTACATTTGTTCAGCAGGCTTGTTGTTTTTTTTTAATACTGTTGAATAACTGAGCTCATGAATGACAGATAAAGGAATGTGATTCAGTGTGGCTTTAGTCTGAGCCCAGAGGATTAGCTTGACAAGGAATGAACCTGCACTGAAACACCTGCAAAGATAAGGCACCTCAAAATTAAGTTTCACTGCTGGATCACTTTACTTTTACATGAGATTTTTTTTTTTTTTTTTTTAAATTATGTTTTCTTTTTGTCATATTTGTTATGTCCTGTGAAGCCTCACTTTTTTCCGTTGTGTTGTCTCCTCTGTGCTTTAGGGGCGCCCCCTACTGTTTAGTCAGCAGCCAGAGACATAGACACAGCCGACATAATGCCTTTTCTCTTTCCTCCTTTGTCCAGTTCCCTTATTGTAAATTGTACAGATTGCAAACTTGCATTACAAAAACATGAAAAAGAGGAGAAAAATCAGACTATCTCTTGAACTTACTAAAAAAAAAAAAACAAGTAAAAAAAACAAGAACGATAGAAACAACAAAAAAACATTAATGCTTAATAAAAACAAAACTGACGAATGTGATATATATTTTATTGATCTTTTTGGTTTGGGGGGGCTGGTTATGAGTATGTGTACAAATATGTATGTTTAATTTTCAATCTCAGGTTCCAATGGACCAAATAAATTTTTTTAAATCAAAAAGCAGAATTGTTTTGTTGTTTTTAATTTTAGCTGCAGCATTTGAATCATGGAGGAAACGGATACAATGTGTTTTAAATTATCAATGTAAAATTTCAGTTCATTAAAGCTATATGGGTATTAGTTTTTCAATACATTGTTTTGCTTGATGGTTATCTTGTCTATTTAGATCACTGATAACTATCTCGAGTTTGATAGTTAACCTGGTTAAAGGGAAACTACTATTTTTCCACATTGTTAAACTGTTTCCATGCAATATGAGCAGAAAGGCAGAATCTTTCTGCCAACTGAATGTATCAAAAGCTGCAATGCCTTTTGAAAAGGATGAAAGAATCTCATGAAAATGTACACAAGGTCACTGTTCAGTTTAAAGAATTGTGTAGGATTTCAGAGCAAAGACGATGGTTCAGATAAAAGCATATCCAGTCAGGCAAATGCATAATTATAAGTGCGGTTGTTAAAGGCTGCTGATTAGCAGCAAGCAGTTATTTGAAGCTGCTGGTGAACCCATGTTGGATACAGCCGAAGCTGCACTTGTCCCTAAAGCTGTGGCCACCCTTAACCAATGTTAGAAGAAAAACATTTATGAAGAGTTTGTGTTTAATTTACAGATTAGTGTTGTGCAGCCCTTGGCTTTTCGGAATAACAGACTTCTGGATAGCTCCATAACGCTGCCATGTTAGCAAGGCGGTGGGAAAATACTTACAGTTCCTAACTGATTATTTCCTACATGGAAGACAAGGAAGAACAATACACTATGCAGTAAAACTATTTTCATATCGTATACAGCATCAGGCCATGCTGCAAAAGACCACACTGAATCTTTGACTGCTTTAAAGAGAACAAATCTTAAGCCGTGGCCAACATAATTTCCTGTCCACCCTACTGAGAACTTGTTGAGCATCCATAAAAGGAAAATCTATGAGGATGGGCAGCAGTAGGACTCCAAATCACAACCTTCTTCACTGGATCAGAGAATTGCTAAAATAGTGATATTGCAGAATAGCTCCTTTGTTAAAATTTAACTACTTATAAAAACAGTTTTGTTTTTTTTAGATAGATGAGCCTTGTAATGCTAAAATACAACACCTATACATGCATATATACATTTCCAATTCTTTACAACCTATTTAATATTTAAAACTGTTACACAGAAAAATTTTGGACACTATCCACATTTCACAAACTCCCATGTTGAGTACTTGAATACATCCTGCACTTAGGCATGAATGTCTGTTTCCTCTCAGACTGCAATCATTATGCTCCTTTTCATAAGCCTCCATCTTTCCTCCCTTCATCTTATCCCTACCATGCATCCATACATAACTCGTGTCCTGCTGTCCACTCCTCTCTTCTTCGTCTCCCACCTTGCTCCAAGCCAAACCACCCTGGCCAACCCATCCAGCTTCCTTTCCCACCCACCAGTTCCCCCTAACCTCAGATGACACCAGCACTCCACTGTCCGCCAAACCTCTCTGCCACTTTGCCTCTCAGTGGGGGGGGTTGCATTTACCAGACTCTAGCAGACACACTCGGAAGGCTCCCATTAAGTGGTGACATCCAGCATAAGGAGCTGTCAATCACTTTCTTTATCTTGCACCAAGGACCAAGAAAACTCATCTCGAAAGCTCTTTGCTCATCTTGATTAAAGGTATGACCTCAGAAATATCACTCTCACTGTCGATGTTGTCACATACCCGTCTTAGTCAGATGTGCATGCATGCGGCAGGGTGAAAATGTGATAATGCTGGGACTGGCTCGTCATGGGAAGAGCTCTTCCTCCTAAAACAAAGTCATGGTCTTTGAGGACAGAAAAAAAAACCAACACTCATACAGAGAATCTATTCACGTCTTGGCACTGAAGGTTTGAAATAACCGATTGAATGTGAACTTTTTAGTTTTTGTCTGCAGATATGATGAGATTAAATCACAGATTTGCAATACTTGAGGTTGAAAACATTTCCTTTTTCTTATGAAAACGTGTGACAAAGTAACATGAGCAAAGATGAGTGTGTGATAAATAAACTATTTATCGTTCAGTTGTAAAGTTAATAATAGAATTCTTAACTTTAGCTTCAGTTTATAAGCCTTTAAAAACAGGATGTTGCTTTACTTTACATTGTTGCTCCCAGATTTAAGGACATTTCAGCCTCCATATTAGCTTCTAGTAAATTCTAAAGACAGATGGATGGAGGTGTTTGTGCCACCACCAGATGATCACATTTCCTTGCCCTCTTATTTTCCTTCATGTAAGGTCAAGTAAATAAATCATGTGACATGCAAGTACAGGAGGAGGGGTAAAAAGGAGGAGGAGGAGGGGGTTTCTGGGAGGGAGGTATCTGACAAGGACAGAAGCACAACGGCAACCTAGAAGAACATAACAAATGGCGCCTCGACTTGTCTGAGATTTGCATGATCCTCTTGTCACGAGAAGTTTCCATCATCACTGCCATGAGGCCAGAGTGTATGTGTGGAAGGAGGGTGTGTTTTAAAGAAAAAAGGGCAAACCATAGTCTTTGTTGTGTGTGTGTGTATCCCTGCCCATTGTTTCACGTATGTCTGCCTTTAGAGTTTGTACAAACCTACTTTTACGACTTGCATGTTTCAACCTTCAGCAAAACATTTTATTTTCTTATTTGTGCCCATTTATAGCTGTGTGTTTAAAGTGTCATCATTAATCTAAATATAACTTTTGAGAGTCTAGATTAAAATTTTAAAACTTGTTTGGAGTCAACTAAAAACAAGCCTTGTGTGTAGGAAAGATCCATGGCTCTAAGCGCCTGTCAGACACGACTGACAGGTGATATCTTTAACAAGATTAAATAGAATTCTTATTATGCAACACAGGACTGCATAATAAAATGACAGATGTAGTTGTACTCCCCCATCCACAAGTAATAAGGGGGGAATTCAAAAGCTTTTCAAAGTCTGCTGGTGTTTTGTTTTGTTTTTTTTATATATGTTAGTATTCTGTGGGATGGCTACTCAAACATCTCACCTCTGTATTGCAGCACTGTGACTCTTTATTTCATAAGGACTTATGATCATCTAGTCATTCAAACAAGACAGTGAGGAATAATTGGACAAGCTAAAAAAGCTCCAAATGAAAGTGATGTCCTACCCAACCTGTAAAAATGAAAGAAAAGAAAGGGCAAAAACTGGAATTTGGCTTTAGCCTTTTTAATACCATAAATTTTCAGTGTGGTTTCTAAAACTGAGTAGTACAAAGTCTGAAATGTTCATTTCTAGTGGAAAGAGCTGTCCACAACATGGCATCTCAGATTCCAGCGCTTCCACAGTCCTTCACTCCAGGGACGGACAGCGTCTTCTCCGACCAGTCTGGCTTCTACTCTCTGGACTCCAATGTACCTGGACTCTCCAAAAGGATTCTAAACAAACTCAACATGAAAGACTATGGAGAATACAGGTATAACATGTTTTATTTTATTTAGGAGCATCCACTTTTCATACTGCATTTATTACCAGTTATGTTGTTTGCTGATTTTTAACTTTCTCCTTATGTTACCTCAGTGCTTCTTGCTATGTAAATGGTTTGTGTTTGACTCCCACCAGGGCTGCTGTTGAAGGAAACTCTAAAGGAATTACATTTCGTAACTACAAGGAAATGTTTCAGAAGATGGAGGACACCTTTAAGTTCTGCACCAGCTGTAATAAACTCCCAGAGCATCTCACAGAGGGACAGACACTGAAACGCTGTGTGAAGTAAGTGCAAAACCCAGAAAAGGAGGACAACACTTACGGATAGCTGCAGAGATTCCCATTATGTCTACTTTTAAAAGCAGCCCATTGTGCATGATTTTTGCAATGAATTAGCAATGATTAACATTAATGAATGCTGACAACCAGAATATTTTAAACAACTGACACATCCAGT
Source organism: Telmatherina bonti (assembly GCF_933228915.1). NCBI lineage: Eukaryota > Metazoa > Chordata > Actinopteri > Atheriniformes > Telmatherinidae > Telmatherina > Telmatherina bonti. The sequence continues at coordinate 18,111,594 of NC_136630.1, read as the reverse complement.
GTTCTTTGGTCAGCTCTTTCATCACACAGGCAAGATATTATTCAGATGTTGTCCAAGAACTGTCATGTTTGAAGCATTACCAGCTGCTGTGGTATCAGCGGCAGAATGATAAGCCATCAAAGTGTGTATAACCCTGCAGAGATGGACAATGGCCAGTGGCAAATATAGCAAAGTCTCCTGACTGTGATTCATCTCTCAGCAACTCTGCAGCTTATTAAGAGCAACTAAATGCAGTTCAGAATGTCAGACCATAGAGTAAATGTTTTGAGAGTAAGAAGTAGAATAGAGTTTGCAATATTTTAATGAATGTAATGTTTTATTTCTTCTTCTTTTTATATATATCCTGCTCCCTGTATCTCTTTTGCACTGTCTCCAATACCAATCATCTTGCATGTGCATTCGCTTGAAATTCCCAGCTACCACCTCGCCTCGAGGGCAACTTACTGGTAACAGCAGGCATTTCGATCAGCAGACGAAAAACAGAAATTCTAACGAGTAAAACCCCCAAGATCTTTGACAGTAGAATTACCACCCACAATTCCATATCTCTCCTGCTGCCAACTTTCTAACACCTTTCTAATTTTCATTTGGTTTCACATTACTTTCTTCATAAAAGTAGATGTACCTCCACAGTACTTAGGCTTCCAAAGGCACCTGTGTGTTCCCACCTCACTTTGTCCATGTGTAAGCCTCTTTTCCAGGATTAGTCAAGTGCACCATGATGAAGTCAGGAAGCTGAGACTGAGACATTATTTTATGCAAATGTGGGTGCCTTTGGCTCCAAATGCATAAAAAGTCAAATAAAATAGTCCCCCACAGTACCAAGTGCTGCTAGCTGTCAGGTCTCTAATCCAACACATTACCTCGTCACCTAAATTCTGGGAAAACACAGGCCCCCATGCAAAGGAGTTGCATAATTAGTGATAGATTTAAGCTTTTCAGCAGTCTCATGAATTGGAACAAATCTTAAGTTAATGAGTTTAGATGGCAATGGTGGAAAGACTGGTCCAAAATGAATGTAAGATGCTATTTATGCCTTTGCACAAATAGGACCTCCCATCTAGCGGTCTAATAATAAATCAGCCAATGATATGCTATATGTTACAGATATGCACTGCAAAAGGATTTTTATGGGCCTCAGCTCACAAAGTTACTGAGATGAGTTTTATTTAGCATAGAGAAAAGGCTGTTGCATACTGATTTGAAACAAACAAGCTTTGCATTTTGCCTCAGTATTTTTCAAAAGAAAATTTCCTTTTATTTATTAAACATCAAAACAAGATCGGTGGTCTGCCGTCATTTTAGCAACTGAATGGAGCTGTGCTTCACTTAGTGTTTGGTTGAAGTCTCTGCCCAACCTTCACATGATGCTAGCAAGGAAAACTAAACTAATGCAGGCTACTTAACTTCAGCTTGGGAATGTAAAGAGTAGCTGACAACTTGAGCAATGCATTATGTATAAGTTTTATTGTCTCTACATTTTTTTTTACGGTTGCACCCTCCATTGTTATTGTCTCACAGGTGCCTGAATGTGTATTACTGCACAAAGGACTGTCAGAAAAAGGATTGGCCTCAGCACAAAACAGTCTGCAAGAAACTGCGTCTGGTGGCCATTGACAGACTAGTGGAGTGGCTGATGTTCACTGGTAAGAAATAAAACTAAGAGTTAGATTTAAGAAAAAGAAAATCTCAGGAATGAAAATTTGAATGAGTTATTACAATGGACTGAGATGGACTGGCAACCTGTCTGGGGTGTACCCTACTGCTCGCCCAACGATTACTGGGATAGGCTCCAGTTCCCCTTAACTGGACTAAGTGGTAAATAAAATAAATGAAGGAATTATTTTAAGTGTTTGTCATAAAAATGGATGCTTCACAAACAAAAAAGCTGTCAAATAGTTCATTATTCTTACACCCTTAGACCCTGCAGCATTAAGTTTCCAAATGATGTTCTTTCACCTCCACAGGCGACCTCCCATTCCCCACTGAGAAGTGGTCCAAGTCAACTCCTGAGGTGAAGACCTGGGAAGACTGGCTTCCCATGCAGGGGGACCTCATGCCACGTTTGGATGCCATACTTGGTGGTGCCAACATGACAACACTTTGGAAAAATGTCAGCAGGCCACGGCCAGACGACGCTGACTTGAGACAGTCTCTATGGCGAATTCAGAGCGAGTTCCTTTCTCGAGTTCTCACAGTTGGGATGGCGATACAGCACTTTGGTCTGAACCCTTACACAAAACCGCTTACTATTCACCTGGCAGGGGTGTCCCACAATGAGACCATGGGAGCCAGATTGACTGACTATGATGAGCTGAACCACATGTTCCCTGGACACCAGGGCATAGAGGTAGTAATGGTGGGGCCAGAGGTGGTAGACGGCCCAATAATTAGACCTCCTCTCAGAGCATTTGGTCCCAGGCAGCGAGTCTTCATCAGTGCCTACAAAGGCCTCTATCACCAGTTCTGGGAGGATATGGTTGAGAAAGAAGATGCGGCCAAGCCAGACTTGGTGGTTGGATTTCATCCTGGTATGTTCCCGCATCCGTATACACACAAAGTTTTGATCGTAACCTAACAAAAACTGCTTACAAAGGCATGACCTCAAAATACTTTTCAACCAAGTTGGGAATACAATAAAAATCGCTGCTGGTACAAATAGAAACCGTTAAGTTTAAGTGGTCAGCTGTCTCAGGGTGGTAGCATCTTGTGTCCCTTTTTGTTCGCTGGACAATAAACTCTTTGAAAGAACAGAAAACATTCGAGATGTTTTACTCACTTGATCTGGCCTATTCATTAGTGCTAGGCTTTTATTGGGGATTCGGGTGATTAATGGGGGCAGCTGGAAAAGAGTTTGGCTAGCAATTGCTGGACTCAGCATAATGCCAGTAAGCTGCCCTTTAAAAGTCTTAGCCCCCCTTTCCACTCACCCGCATTGGGTGCAAAAATCATTGATTTGATGCGGTTGTTAGGATGCAAAATAATACTTCTTAAACAAAATACAAAGAGAACCTGATAACACTATGTTACTATTAAAGAAGTGACATTCTGCCTTTGTCCACTCGTATCTCTTTGGATGGAATAATACCCCTCCCAAACTGTTACAGAATCTGTTCTTTGACCCTTGAACCTGCAAATCAGCAGTAAATCCTCATTCCAAATGTACCAATCACCCCTGGCTCAGTTACTGCTGCAGACTCAAGTGGAGCTAAATATACAGGAATCAGTCATCCCGCTTGTAAACAGCCTAAGAGCCTGGCTGAGTTTCATGCCGCAAAGCTGGCGGAGAACTGTATTATGACCCTGGCGAAAGGGTAGGGGCAGGCAGCATGCAAAAAGAATGAAAAGAAAGGTGTTTGCATAAATGTGTTGAGAAAGAGAGGGGGAAAATAAGGAGTAAATAAGGTGATATTGATATTTGAGAATCCAAGACTGCCTTGACTGAGGAGATTGATGTTGTGTGTGTATTGTGTCATTCATACATAAATCCCAAAACAGGGACATCGGTGACACGGATTGCTTTTTGTTATTCATGAAGCAAACTAGATATTCATAGCTGCAAGGCACATCTTATTTAGGATCAGGCAACAAAAGAAGTCCATGACCATTAAAAGCAGCAGCATCGACCATATGGTCCAAATTTGTACGGGTGCCAAGCAATTATTGCAGCCATTAACAGTCAGGCTGTAGTCCCTCTTGTCACCTTATCTCCCGGAGATCTAAACTCCTAAACACTTAGCCCCTGTTAAATGTTTCATCCCGATGAGAGGTGTAACCTCTGGGATGTTAATACCACAGCGTGCATTATTCAAATCAAAATCCCCAGGCCTGTAATACCATCTGTGTGCTGATATCACAAGCCTGCGGGGTGTGCTCTGAAATCCACCAGCACACTCATGGATTCTACATGCGCTCATATACGTAGCTCTGTTTTTGGACAACATAGTAACATGAAACTTGGTTTATCAGTATAGGGAACTTTGTGCCGTCACTAATTTATTATTTATTTTCTTCTCCAAGAAGACATTAAAGCTGGATGGATTTTTTTCCATGGTGGCTTGAACCTTTGTAATCTCTTTGAAGGACAAGCTTCTCACAGAACTAAAAAAAAAAAAAAAAAAACCCTACAAAACAACACATACAACTGGTATAAACCATATTCAGGGAAAAGTGACATCTGTCAGTTAATATGCTACAGGATTAAACCCAACCCATCTTGAATGTAGCCTGATTTGATGCTGTGGCTTGTCTGTGTTGCTGAGCAAACTGCATCATGAATGTTCTGTTAAGATGACCTTTTTCCCTCATCTGAAGAGCTTACTTCATCTGCATGGTTTAAGTAAGGCTACCTTTGTCATGCTGACTGATATTTAGACAAAAAGTAAACGTAAACAAAAGTATGACATTGGAAATATCTGACTGTGTATTTGTCTTCTGTTGCAAACTGAAATGTTAAAAATAAGCCTTTTTGTACCAGCTTGTGACAGTTGGAGGAAATTATTGCAATGTTTTAGGTTAAAAAAAACAAACAAAAAAAAAACAAAAAAACAAAGTCATGTCACAGAGACAACTGGCCCACTATGGGAAACCCAGACATCCCTCACTATAGCCACATTCTCGAACCCCGCCTGGGGGACTCAGTGGCGTTCCCAAGGATATACAATCCCTCCAGCATGTTCTAGGTCTCCCCCAGAGTCCCATGTCAAGTTTGTGCAACCTGAAACTGACACTACCAGGCTCCTGCCTTTGCCTGCTGCCCATCTCACGCTACACTAACCTTAAATTTCTACACAGCATATGGGGTGAGCCCACATGGATAGATAATATCCTAAAACATCAAACTGAGAAGACAAAAGATCTGAGAATTTCATCATAAAGTTCAGAGAATAAAAAGAAATCTCAGAGAGACGATGAAGTTGCAAATAATTTTTGAAGGATTGATCTTTGACTCCATGGGGGTTGGGAGGAGCACTTTCAAACCAATTCTGTGGAAATCACTGGAAAGCACTGTTGGAGGTCAGGATCTCTTCCAGAAATCATTGTCAGTGAAAACAGGTTATTGTGCAAACCACAAATGCAGATCAAAGGCCATCCATCTGCCATCCAGCTTATTTGTTATTCTAAATCTGTATATTCTGTATCCCTGGTGGCATTGGGGCACATTACTGCCTGTGTAATTGGTCATTTGCACACTTGGAAAAGGTGCTGTGCTATTTCTGTATGTGCTACCAATTTTTAAAAATAACACATATACTGACATTTGTGCATCTCAGCAAATTCCTCTAGGCTCTCCCTGATCATCACTCCAAAAGTATTCAAACAGACTTTGTGATGGAGAAGGTTCTCATTTCATTATGGTGATGCAGATTTCAAGCAGAGACACATAGCTTTAAGGGTTCGAATACACGGAAATCACCAGTTTTCTTTTTGTTCTCTCAAATTTTTTATTTTCTTTGTTTAATAAAACCAATCTTTATTTTTTCATTTCTTTCTTTCTCTTTTTAAATCCAGGGTTTCACGCCAACCAGGGTCTGATAGAAGGCTGGTTGCCTACCCTGCTGCTGCTCAGGGACTACAACATCCCTTCTTTTTTCACCATGTACAGGTAAATATCGTTTCTGCAGCTCTAATCACTTGTTTCACATTCCACAGCAGATATGTTTGTCTCTCTGAGCAATCTTTACTATTTAAAGGTCTTACTAGCTTATCTTGTGTCTTAACTGCTGACTTCACCTGAGCAAAAAGTTGAAAATGCTGAGCACAGGAAATCTGCTCTTGTTTATCCACATGTACTGTAGGATTATTTATTTTGCCTACTCTTCACCTCACACATAACATTACCATAGTTCCCAGTGCAGTTGTCCAATATGTCACTCTGTGTTCTGTTACACATATTTTCCTTGATGTCAAACACCAGTTTCCTTTTTGTCCAACGGAAATGTGAAAAAGAAAAAGAATCTTTTTTTCCTGATGACTTATTGCTGTTCCTCAGTAAATTGTGTTTTCTTAACCACCTCCTTCCTCCCACAGTGAGATGGAGCTCAAGTGTTCACTGCAGATCCTACTGGAGCTGGAGATGCACATTAGAAAAAGCGGACCCAATCCGTTTGCCTCACAGAAACCAGAGCAAGTCCAGGCCAATCCTAACAAACCCCCAGTCTACTGCAACTCTCGTTATATCTGTTTCCAGGGTCTTCTGCCTCAAGAAGAATTAGAGGGACCAGGTGCAGACAGTTAATGGCTCATCATAAAGCCCATCAAGGAAATTGGGGCTTGTTAAAATACAGCTTTCTAATCAGGCTCTGAGAGATGTGGGCATTTTTCTGCTGCCACGAAAATATGGACAATGAAGTTGATTCAGATTAAAAAGCAGTTCCACTCCCACATTTTTTTTTTTTAAACTAAACGCAATCTTTTGAAATGTTATTAACTTAATTAATAAGGCAGATTAAAGAAAAATCCCTCAAAGCTAATATTTTTTAATGATGTCACCAAAGGGGCACAAAGGTTTCTCCTCTGTTAGTGCCCCGGGGTGACACAGTTGTTGGATATGAAAGATCATTGTTATGCAGATATAATGAGACCAAAATTGGTTCTGTCATCATTTAATGGAGTCCCGTGATTTGTTCTGAGGATAGACCAATTCCCAAATTTCACAACAGCTGCCATAAACTGGATCATATGCATCACAAATTAAACCAATTATGGAGTTCCACAGAGCTGGAGTTATTGTTCAAAGTGTGTCTGTTTCATTGTTGAAGTCAATTTCTGGACTCAAATGGGAGTCTAGTGAGATTCTCATGTTTGTGACTTTACTCTCCGTGTCATGGCTTCTTTAAAAGTCAATAATAAGACACTGTAAAAATGTTCAGGTATTAAACATATAATAAATGAGCAATAAAACTCTGAATGACTGGGTTGACTTTTTAAATCATATTTGATTATTTTGTCTGTTTGTGTTTTGACAATGATCTGGGCAGAACTGGAAGTATGGCTTTCTAGGAACCCAGATTCAGGCCACTGCAAACAAACAGCTTGAGCCACTGTGTTCAAAATGACCATGACATAAGTTTGTGTTCACCAGATATAATCTCAATTAAAGGGGGATTTCTGCATCTTTATTATTCTGTATTATTACCCATTTTCTGAAAATGACCCACTTAATTATTCGTGTGCTATGATTATTTAAATTTTCATTGTTGTGTCACAACTGCCCCTTTGGGGAATAAAAAAAAAAACTTTAAATATCAATTAGGAAGCGTAAAATGTTTACTGTGTAATTACAGTGCTAACTCCATGCACATTACAGGCACTTGAAAAATGATCCTGGAATTATATTCATGATGCGATTCCCGATCTCCAGATGTTATTTTTACTTATTCGATTCGATGGAGAGGGTGAAAATAGGTGATACTGCTCGACCTTGACACTAAACCTGGGTCCATGAAAACAAACCCCCTGAAAAAAGCTTTCAGAATATTGTCAATTTTTCATTGGGGCGTTCATGGAAACAGCTTCTTTAGCGCAACACTGACCTCTTGTGGACAAACTGGGTAAAAACACAAAGGAAAGTGCAGCAAGACTCATTATGTTAGCTGGTGTGACAGCAAAGAAATTAACCTCCAACTTCTTTAGTCGTTATTTGTTACCATATATAAATCTAGATAGAGAACTATAAAGATAAAAACAGAGTGGTGGATCAGGGTTGAGCTGCTCTGCTGTAATTGGTGGGGAAATGTATTAGTGGATGTTGTTTACTTGTCTTTCTGAACTTCACACCAGGGTGTATCTCCTGTGAAGTCAGGAACAGTCTGGATGTGTCAGACTGTTCTGGAAGGCAAAGCAGAGATTCTATATCTGGCACAGCAACCCCCCACACACATGCACACACCACCTCCAGCAGACCGCTCATGTATCAAACCAGCAGAAGAAGCAACTGAACTGAACTGTGCCTGTGTCACACTCATCAGCACAACTTGAAATAACTACGTCTGAGAGGTAGGTAGAGCATATTCCTCCTATTTCACCTGGAGTTAATCAAATTTTAAGGTACATGTAAATGTTTTCCTTTATAGTCCCTGAGCAGTGAAAGGTGTGTGAGAGGAACAGAAACACCTCGTGCTCGTCATGTCATTTCAGTGGCATTTTCAGTTGCTTGCATGCCACCAATACCTGACTTTTTGCTTTTGCACATTAGTTTATCTCTCCTACGTTAATTCTCTCCCCGAGTTGTCAACAAAATGCATCCAGGCCATTTCATAATATTAAAACTGTAAATCAGTTCCCTCCCTTTTGTAATACACCGTAACCTCAGTCCAAAATAACATTGTCTGAACAGTAAATGGTGTTTATGTTTTGGATGTAACATTTGCAACTCTTTATTAATCTTTTATGTGTGTGTGTGTGTGTGTGTGTGTGTGTGTGTGTGTGTGTGTGTGTTTGTTTTTTTTTTTATTATTCCTCCAGGACTGGTCAGGAGACCAAGGGTAAACCCATGGCCTTCCGGTCCCAGAAGGAAATGTTTGAGAAGATGGAGGAATCTTATAAAATCTGTGCTCACTGTGAGAAGCGACCAGATCAACTTTCAAATCCACAGAATTTGAAGCGCTGCTCCAGGTGAAGAATAAACCCCGAAATAATCCAAATGATCATGCCTTTGCTGCAAAAGCAGCCACTCTTGTGAAACAAAGGGAGGAAAGTAGAAATATTTTATCTGGTCTTTGTGCAGATGTCTAAATGTTTACTACTGCTGTAAAGACTGTCAGAAGGAGGACTGGCCCAAACACAAGAAGTTCTGCCCACAGCTGCGACTAGCTGCCATTGACAGAGTCGTGGAATGGCTTGTATTTAAAGGTAAATACACTCCAGGAATAAAGTCCTTTTTTTCATCACCACTGGTGTAATGTACAAATGAGCAAGTTTTTGCCAGATGTCCATTGGATTGGACGTGACAAATAAATATATATTTTACTCACCCTACCTTCCAAGTACCCATAACTGCTGTATACCACTCAGAGGGGAGGATTCTTTATAGTTGAATGATGCATACTATTCCAGGCTACAATCATCGCTGTAGGTTCAGTAATGACCTATTTCTGACAGTTGCCAGTGCAGTTTATCTTTGAAGCCATTCTTATTTCCAGTAACAGATCATATTGCAACAAAACACTCCTGTTACTTCAGCAAGAAACCAGTAAAAGTAGTCCAATAAAATAGTTGGTCTACAACAAGTTTTATATCCATAAAAACCAGCCTTAGGTGAAAACTGAAGGAAAGTTTATTAAGGTTAATCATATTCTTTCAATATTCACCTTTAGGAGACCTTCCATTCCCCACAGAAAATTGGTCAAAGCCCCAGTCAGACATCAAGGGTTGGGATGACTGGCTTGCTATGCAAGCAGACCTCACGTCACGACTTGAACCCATTTTAAATGGTGCAAACATGAAAGACTTGTGGACCAATGCAGGGAGGCCCCGACCTGCTGACGATGATCTAAAGCAGTCGATGTGGAGGGTCTGCAGTGAGTTCTTCTCCAGGCCGATGACTATAGCCTGGGGGATGAGGTTGTTTGGTCTTGATCCTTACTCCAAACCTCTCACCATTCACCTTGTGGGAGCAGGCCATAGTGAGACACTGGCAGCCAGACTGACTGATTATGATGAGCTAAACAAAATGTTCCCCGGACACCAGGGCATTGAGATAGTGATGGTGGGACCGGAAGTTTTGGACGACGGCCCCATTGCGAGGCCTCCTCTTCGAGCATTTGGCCCCAAGCAGAAGGTCTATATCAGTGTCTACAAGGGCCTGTATCATCAGTTCTGGGAGGAGCTGGTGGAGAAAGAAGAGGCAGCCAAACCTGACCTGGTGGTTGGATTTCATCCAGGTGATCACATTGCGTCCTACGTCCCTTTGGATGTTTATTTTACTGAACTTAATCGAGCTGTTTTTGATTTTGGTTTTCCTCAACATCTTTTTGCAGGTTTTGATGCCAGTCAGGGCCTGGATGAGGGTTGGCTTCCAACACTTTTGCTGCTCAGAGATTATGACATCCCTTCTCTCTTCACTGCTCTAAGGTAAATGTTAGATAAGTAAAGAAGTTCTCTGGAAATTTGTCTTCAGTTGGTTATTTTTCTCCTTTGAGTACCAACAGAAGAATATTGGAGGGGTTTTTACACATTAATTCAGGTACTGCTCGCACATTTAACTGTTATAGTGATGCCTCATAATGGCTAATCAGCCAAGTGGTGATATTGAGGGGAGAAATAACTAACGCTAAAGTCTTGCTAATTGCTAATTACTTGTGTCAGAGTCAGGTAAAAGTTCAGGTTTATTGTTATTATATGTACTGTGTTGGCTTGCTTTGGTCAGATAAGGGACTAATGATGAAATTAGCCTTGGCTATAATCCTGCATATTTGTGTGTTTTTCCAGTGTTATATGAAGGAAATGACTGGACTGTATTAATTTGACAAATTCTCTTGTGACACTAATATTTTTTTCAGATCAAGGGTTGACATGAAAACATGGAATTTTGTGAATTATACAGGACTTTTATCAGTTAAATCCTACAAGATAAAATCCACAATTTCAGTCCATTGGTTTAGCCGTCCAAAGTGACAGGACCCTTTTCTGTGTTGTAAACCGTTTAATTTTTCCTCGTGATTGTTGGACTGTTTGCCATAGTTTGCTACTTTAATAGCTACTTTATTTAAGGAAGTAGAATGAATGCAACTTGTACCACTGCAGAAAGAGAACAAATAAATAGAAAGTCTGTGCATTTTATTGCCTGTAGATTACTCCTTTCTGTAGAGGTATAATTTCAAATGATTCAGGAAAAGGACCCAAAAGCATTTGGGATAATTAGTTTAAAAAAGAAAAGATATAACCTCTTCTATTGTATCATACATCTTTGTTCATACAGTACTGATAAATATTTTATCACATTTGCTCTTGCAATGGTAAAGTGTGGTTTTATAGGCTTTATTCTCCCTCTTTTCATCATGTTATATATAATCAATACCCCTAATTTGTAATTTTTTTTGGAATTCTAAAAAGCCTCTCTAAAATATAAAAATAACAGTGAACACAAACTGTCACAGTGACATTCATGCTTGTTATTTCCAGTGTTGTGTGTGTCTTTCACTCTGTAAAAGCTGTTTATTACTGTCCTCTACCTTCAGCGAGACGGAGATGACGTACTCCCTGCAAATCTTGCTGGAACTGGAGATGGACATGAAAGGAAGCGGAGCCAACCCCTTTTCGTCGCTCAAGCCAGAGATGGTGGGCTCATCTCTCAACAAGCCTCCTGTGTTTTGCAACTCGCACTACTTCTGTTTTCAGGGCCTGCTGGAAACTGTGGAGTTTGAGGAACCGGAGGGGCCGTGATATAGCTATAAGTGCCCAGATGTGCATTGCTGTTTCTCAAGAACCAGTCCTGTTTGGATTGTGTAGTTTTGTTTTTACATGAACAGTATGTTATGGAGAACCTTTTGAATTACTTTTATATTTTTGTAACTTGTAAAGTTTATAGTTTTTACTTTGTGGCTGCAAGTGTAGGCACATGACATTTGCTTTTACTATCTCAGCTTTACGCCATGCAGTCAAAGGCTTATTAGATTTGAATATACTGGTCATTGAGCTAATTTGTTAACAGACCCAATAAAACTTTGTTGTTATAGTGAAATGTTATTTGACACTTGAAGCTACAAAAAAAAACCCCAAAAACGTGGAAGTGACTACAATGTTCAGTCGAGTTCTATTCTCTTTTATTGGTAACCAATAAGGGCCATAGATGCAATCAAGTTCTTTCAAATCATGTGATCCTTTTCTGGCTTCAAATATCTACTAATGCAAAGCTTCTAAAAGTTTTTTCAAATAACCTTTTATGAAACAACAGCATGATTTATTGTATTACGTTTAACACAAAGCCAATATTCTTGGTATACAATATTTGCCTAAATAACAGCTCTTCTAATGTCAGGTTTCTAGAGGGATTTAACAGATAAAACCAGATCTACCACATACAGAATGAGATTGATGATGCCTCCAGCTGTGACAGTGTGCATGTCTGCATAAGAACACTTGCTACAGATATAGGGATTGTACTCATAGCGCTTATAGCCAAATACAGCCCATAGAATGACAGCAAGTAGGTACAATACCACCGCCCCAATGTTAAACACAAACTCCATTAAACTCAGCTTGAAAGGGATCAGAAGTTGCAGCAACTTGAGCAGATTGATAACTGTGATGACCACAGTGACCAGGAGGCAAACAACAAAGATAATGATGCTACATGACATCCAGAATGGTTTATAGGACCATTCTCCAATCTTCAAGTGGTCAGCGGCGGCAGGCTACAAAAGCCTCTGCTCTGCGGAGAGTTCCTCTCTGGCTGGTCAAGTATCCATCTGGATGCAACTTTTTTTGTCTCACGGCATCAATTTGGAAGACCACGGCATCAACCAGCGAGAAGATGAAACACAGGGTGCTGATGATACAGGTGAGACAGACGAAGACAACTCCAAAGATGACGGCAGCAGAGATGATCAGCGTGGTCAGTCCACAGATCAGGTCAGCCCAGTTTGGTAGAAAGGCAGCCAGGAGGACCTCCCACTTTTTGGCTTCGACCACGGTCAGGACCACCGACACAATGAGGCAGAAAGTCCAGACAAAGATAGACCAAATTCCCCATGGACTCACCATGGTGCCTCTGAAGATGATGATGATGATACACAGAGCACTGAAGATTATTTCCAAGAGGCGCAAAATGCCTAGAAAGCCTTTGAATGGGCCTCACATGATGCTCAATGAGTAAATCAAACACTGAAGTTAAATGAGGGCAGCTGCATTTATAGCTTTACTCTAACTGAAAGGCACACCCTGGTGTAGAAGCAGTAACTGAACTGTGCTCTGTTGCTCTTTGATTGTGTTTTACACCGTTGATCTTTTTCAAAGTTCTCAATTCAAGGAGACCACATGAATGGATTATGAGGCAATAGACTCCTGGGTGCAGATGGGAAAAGGATCCTCCCACCATCATGCATACAGAAAAAAGAGACCCATTGAAAATCATACCAGAAAGTCATGGATGTGTTGTGTTTCTTTATGTTATTTTCCCTTTCTGCATCCTTTTAAATTTTGTTTCCATTCTGTTAAATAACATATGTGCCTGCACACCTAATCCACACACTCGCACACGTATAATATTTAAAAAAAAAAATTTTTCAGGTTCTTTGAATAATTTTGCTGCTGTTGTTTGAAGTAAATTTGTGTATGTTCATCGTACTTTAAGATTATTTATTGTAAACAGTTTAGCCCTCAGGCCTGAGCGTACTTCAACCAGAGATGTCCTTTTTCGTTTTTTGATGGCTTTGTAAAATTTTGATTTATTAATTGGATCTACTTCATCAATTTTATTGGTTCAAGTTGGCCCATAATAAATCTAGATAGTGAGATTTATGTAAAATAAGTTTTTCATTCATATTTCAAGTGAAAGCTGGCTGCTTTTTGCACTTTTGCTTATTACAAATAAAAGGTGGTGTTAGGATTTTCAACAACTACTTTTAAAGTCATAAAAAGTGAAGAAGTTTCATGCTTTTTTGTTTCAGTTTTTATTTGTTGTATTTTTTTTAGATATACCCAATCCGACCAGTAATGTTTTCCCCATTGACCTTGAATAACAATATCTGACATGATGCAAAAACTTGAGACAACAAAGACAAACATGAGTACACACACATACACACTATTTGTCTCTTTGTAGGTTTTAATATTTTTCTTTTTCTTTTGTTTTCATTCAAGAACATCTTTATCAAGCAATTTCTTGTAGTTTTTATGGACCCATGTCCATGTTCCAGGAACAAAGGTGTTATTTTTAGCAGACACATTGCAAGTCACACCAGTTGATACTCACTGACTCTGACAGTGCCATACGGAGCTCATTATTCAAATTTACAATGTTCACACCAGTACATAAAAGGCTAATAAAAAAGTAGCTGGTAAAAATAACACATACTGTATTTTTTGATTGAATTATACACTTCACTATGGAAAAAAATAATACAAACTAACATTAAAATAATCTTAATAAAAAACAAATTTGAAAATGTTTCCAATCTTTAGTCCTCTTTCTAGTCAGCATGACTTAAAGATACAACCTGGAACATTCCTGCTTTTGAAACCAGTACATTTATGTGCGTTTAAAGCCGTAGATACCAAGCAGTGTAAAAACAAGGTCAACTGTAAAAAGTATCAGATTCACATATGTCAGAAATGCAACCATAAACTGAATGGCCCATATGCAAAAGCTGGGGGGACAGTCACTGGGACGAGGGTTGTTTCTGAACATGAAAATGGACCACATAATAGCAGTATAGATATACAGTACAACAGAGATCACCAGGAAAATAAAAACAAATCTGTCCAGATTAAAAGGTAAACAAGACTTCAGCTTTTTAAGGATGTTGGTGGCTATGATTAGAGGGAGGATAGGAAAAGGAATGATGTATGCTATAACACACACGATGAGAGCTGGCTTGTCTCTGTAACCAGTCAGTGACACAAAAATCATGCAGCTCACAAAGGCTTCCATCACCTTCCAGAATCCAGGCAGAGCAGCCAGGTAGCTCCCCTTCTTTTTGTCCATAAATTTGTCTTTCACCACTTCAAGGATGTAGAGAAGGCCACAGAAGAAGGCAAATATGCTCACTATCCAGGCATACAGGCATTTCAGGCAGGCGTAGAAATTGGCATATGTTATGGCAACAGAGACGGTCATGAGCGAAGAAGACATAGCCATCCCTGTGGTGAAGTCATGCCAATCCATGCAAAACATGTTGAGTATAATGTCAAGTTTAAACATTTCGATAATAGAGATGATGAGGGTCATGATGGGGCAGAAGGCCCACGTGAACATGGCATAGATCCAGTAAGTATGGCTGCTCCCTCCTCTAAAGGCACCCAAGACAAAGGTGACCACACACAGAAGGATCTGAGCCATGTGGAGGCCCCCTCGTCCAGTCATCAGAGTGGATGGAGTAAACACTGCCTTGGAAAATGTGTCCTTAATATCGTTGATAACTCCCATCTCCGTAAAAAGGCTGACAAACAGTTGAAGTGATCTTTTACTTCCACATATGCTGGGAAAGGCTGGTTCTGTGAAGTTGTTGGTGCTCTCTGTCGCTGTACCTCCCTCCAGCTCCTTTCCACATATTCCTGCACTATCTTATGCTTTACATACTAGCACTGATAAAACTGTGTAGTGATAAAAGTTCAGTGTTATATGGAAATTATCATTGTCTCAGCTTTATAGAATGTAACTTTTACAGAAAACACTGAACATATTGTTGAACAAAAGTAACTTGTGTGTAAACTTTTTGTTGCATAACCAGTGGTGAAGATTAAATTATCTGCTTGTTATAACTCAATTACTAACCCCCCCCCCCCCCCCCCCCCCCCTCACACACACACACACACACACACACACACTCACACACACACACACACACACACACACACACACACACACTTGTTTTTATTAAAAAAAAATATTTTAATGTTTTTTTGGGGGGGGAGGTGTTTTTTGTTTTTACACAAGTCATTTTCATTTCACGTATTTACTTTTAGTAGGCCCCCGAAAACGCAATATTATTATTATTATTATTATTATTATTATTATTATTATTATTATTATTATTAATAATAATAATAATAATAATAATAATAATAATAATAATTTTTAAAAAAAAATTAAACTCAGGCCCTTTGTTTTCGGGGAAGAATAAATCGAAAGCACAACCGGAAGTTGTTGTCAGCAGCGAAAGCTCTGTTTAGCAAAGACTATTGGACGCTTGGAAATTATGCATTTGCTTTTCTCCTTTAAATACCATAAACATTAATACACAACTCTGGAGGAGGCCGTCGCATTATTAGAGCTATATTTAGTTGTGATGTTAATCTCATTTTCCTGGGCTGTTTATTTTATATTCGTGTCGAAGCCATTGCTTGGGAAGACTTAGCTAGCCCAAAGTTAGCGATGCTTCGATGACAACAAATGCACAAATAGTTTGGATGCTGAGCTGCTAGTTGCACCATTAAAGGAGTGGGATGGATTTTTCTAAATTTCTGGACGATGACTTTGACGTGAAAGACTGGGTGAACGGCGCTTTCAAGGTAGTGCAGAAGGAGGCGCCGGGGAAGGCTGACGCTCACGCAGCGACGCTGGTCATGAAACTCCAGCTGTTCATTCAGGAAGTCAACAATGCCATCGAGGGTCAGTATTTTATACTATAGACTGTAATATGTGTATGTGCTGCCCGTGTTTTTTTGTCTTTTCGTGATTCAGATGTACGCCCTGGTGTGTAAGTCTCAGTTTATCACATCTGTTCACACATAAATAATGAACCCTTAGTAGACTGCCAACCCAGCATTTTTAGCTGTTGACCTTCATCCAATTAGATTACTCGTTATTATCTTGTGGATGACAGTTGTCACTGTTGTCCACAACTATCTTTGATCACTAGACCCCAACTTTTTAACACACGTGCATAGAAATAGCTAAAACAAACTAGTCTGTGAACACTGAATGCAATAATTCAAGATCATACTAATAGATGCATGTACACATTGACCTGTATACATGCAAACATACACACACATACACGCCTGCAAAAAAAAAAAAGTGCTAGGAATGAAATATTACCATGAAATATTGGGGTAAAAAGGAAAACGAAAAGAAAAAAAAAGTGGGCTACTAACATATTCAATACTGTTTTAACTGTCTGTTTTTATTCTTTAATGTAATGTAATTATTGTTTTTTTTTATGAATTACATACAGTTTAGAAAGCTGGGCATTTGTGTTGTAGTTTTGTATTTATTGCTTTGTTTTACATTAGACAATAATACAAATATTTTTATTGGATTTCTTTCAAAAGCCTTTATTTTTTAGTAATTAGAAAACCACACACTTTATATTAGTGAAAGAAAATGTGTGAAAAGTCTGATACACACAAAGTCTGATAAATTAAAACAGTCTAACATTTGACAGTTACTAAGATGGATAAAAGTATTGGATATTAACAATTTATCACCCTTTAATGGATTTATCTTTGATTTATTGCGTCTTTAGTACTGTTTCTTGTTAATGTTAGCCTACTAAACCTTTTCTTTCTTTCCTGTCTATCAAAATTTAACAATACATCAGTCTTGTCAGTTTCAGTTCAAAGTCAGTTTAACACAGTATATAAGGTAGAAATTGTTGACTGCAATTTGTCAATGCTGTTCTGTTTCTTGCCTTTTTGTCAATGGGTCAACAATCTGAATATCAGCTAATCAATGTTAGCCCCACACATCCTTTGTGCAGCCCATTGGCCTTAAATAAAAAAAGATTAAAAGCAAGGGAGGTTCTGATGACCTCATTCATTTTGTTAACAAGGCTCTTAAATGTATCCTAAAGCAGGGCAGCAGTAAGACTGTTAGGAAATTTCCCTTTGGTTTTATCTTTCAGTGACTGGACAGCATTTGACTGTGTATCTTTTTGCAGAAAGCAGCAATCAAGCCCTCCAAAACATGCCTCGAGTGCTGCGAGATGTGGAGGCTTTGAAACAGGAGGCTTCTTTCCTAAAAGAGCAGATGGTCCTGGTAAAAGAGGACATAAAGAAGTTTGAGCAAGACACTGTGCAG
>NC_136630.1:18016411-18088911 GCF_933228915.1 Telmatherina bonti | reverse complement strand
TATTGCTAAGAATTGGCTTAGTAAAGAAACGCCACCAGTTAGGTTGATGTGTATTCAAGTGTTTGAGTTCAGGACTCCTGTTGTCCTCTGCAGAGTATCTAAGCAATGTGATGGACGCTCTGGGCCTGCAGCCTTCACGCACCCTGCAACACATCGTTACACTGCTGAGGGCTAAACCAGACGACTACAGACAGACGGCCAAACTGCTGCCCCGTCGCCTCGCATCCACCATCGCTGCGCTCCGGTGCATCGACTACTAACAGCGAGGGACAAGGAGGAGGACTCTGTAGATACTACAATGCTGTGAGGCATACTGGGGACTTCCTGTGCTGTAAACAAAGAGAAGAATGTGATATTAATGGGAGCTGGTTAATATATTACAGTTGCTTGATTCGGAAACCTTTCAGTGATGATTGTCACTGATTCCAGCTTGTCTGGATGTTTCTGTCAACATAAATGTGGGACTTGTAGTTTAAATCAGGGGGTTCTCATCTTTTTCACAGATAATATTAATGTCAATATCTCACCAATGATCATGCCTTGAAGTCGAGCCAAAGGTTAGAAATATCTTGACTTGTAATTTTAAATCCTGCATTTATAAGGTAATGAAAGCCTTTAGTCGAAGCATTTGAAATCTGCATGATCAACTTATTTGATTGACGGTTTGTCATTATTATATAAGTTATCTTTTCTATTTAATTATTAACATGTTATATTTGTGATAAGAGCTGTCTTAATTTCATAAATAAATGGGAAGGATCTGTCTTTGTTGTCGCAGTTCTAAATGATTAATATAATTTAGCATATTTTTTTTCTGTTTTCATGCTGTTTGAAATAAAACTGTACATAGTACATTTGCATTAAAATGTTCATTTTTACCCACTGAAAGTGTTCTGTTTTTAATAAATTTGAACTTTTTGCTCATAACTCGTGAACCTTACAGCAGTATGTGATTTGCCCATTTCAGATTTAATTGTGTTTGATATGTTTGCAGGCTGACATGGTTTACTTTCGGAAACTTCATGTTGAAACTAAAGATGACTTAAACAAAGGGAAAACTTCTAACAAACCAGTGCTTGCAAGTGCTTAGACTAATATTTGATGTAGACTTTGAGATTATTAGATTTTGAGGAATGCGAGGGGATTTAAAATTAATACTTGCCGACTTAAGCTCTTTAGTTGGCTTGGGTTGTGTTGAAATAGTTATGAATTAAATTATTTTTAAAGCAGAAATTATTCCAAGATTGACTGCTCCTTTTTTTTTTTTTTTTTTTTTTTTTTTTTTTTAAAAAAAAAGATCTAAATCAGAATTGTAGATTAAGTCAAACTAAACATTCATGGGCTCTTAATTGTCTTACATATATGTATGTATGCTAAAGTGTCAGAAACCTTGTTGAAAAGAAGGAGCAACATGTTTACTGCTGTTTTCTATCACTTCATTCTACAATGTGAGGACAACTGTAGTTTTAGAAGGGGCTTTTCTTTCATTTATGTTTGATTAATTCAGCCTCTCAGTAGCTCAGGAGTACCTTTGTTGTATTTTTTTGTTTAATATTGTGTTAAATATGTATAGTAGGCGACATGTCAGGGCTACAGGCTAGTCAGTTCGGCATGTGGACACACTAAGGGGCTGTACTGTGTTGGTGTATGCAGAATGTTTAGTTGTTGTTGAAGTTAAAACCTCTGAAATAGTTGCCATCTGTGGTGCACATAGTAACTAAAACACAGCATATCAGAATCACTGTTTAAGTGTTTGCTGAGGATTGTCACCTCTCCTCTTAACTTTCAGGGTGTGCTGCACATTAAACCACATGACAGATTTCTACATCTACATCTTAAGGATCTCAAGCCTACAGAAGGTGGCAACATTTTTTTTAAAGATATATATTTATCTTTTCCTGGCAGAATTTTCACTTGTACTTGCACTTGTGGATGGAGTGATGACCTGTTCATTGACAAGTCTCCTGAAGCCATGCAGTGATCTGCACTTTCGAATTGCACCTTTTATATACAGCAGGATATTTGTCCTGGTGAGTACAGAGATTTCTCCAACTTCAGTGTGTAAGTGAAAGACTCCTTAAATCGTTTTCTCTCCTTCAGTTTTGAATAGAGTTGCTCTTTTTCCCCCCTCTGAAAGCCATCCTTTATGCTCAGTCTTGTTTGTTAACAGTTTACCGAAGTTGTCCAATGATTCAAATGCATGTTACATTGTGGATTGCCTTAAATTGAATTTACATCTAAAGTTTTGTTCCTAACATAATTTTAATAGTAATTGTAATTCCACTAAATTGATGTTTAATAAACTGGTAAATCTCCTGGTCAAAAGAACAATGTGTACATTGACAGGGAATGGGAAATGTCAGCTGCATCCCTGTCCTGCTTCACAACAAGCTAATGTAAAATGCATAAATAAATGTGAAAATCTCCAGGGATTTTGAGGATATGTATTTCCTTATATAAATCTACTGTGAAACTGCTACTTCGATGATCATAAAGCCAGCTTCCAGCTGTACCTTATATCTAAAGCGAAAATTCCGTTTCATTTGCTGTTATTGGATGTAAAACTTCCACCTGATTGGTTGTTGACAGTGTACATGCTGTCCAGAAGCGCGGATGGAGCATCATCCAGCATCACATGCCGCTGTACCTGCTCTCCTCCAACATGGACCAGTGTTTGGGCCTGACGTCAGCCGTTACCGCCCTGCCTGCAGTATCGGTGTCCACAACTGATGATGGAGACGGTGGAGGCGGCCTCGCCATGAAGCGCATCCGGAGGCGGAAATAAAGCGCACGAAGACTGGGAGAAGTGATAACAAGACGCGGGGTGGGAAAAAAAAACAACAAAAAACAAAACAACTTTTGGATGGACATACGGTTACAGATTTCCACATCTGGCCCGAGAAGCGATGCTCCTCAGCTGCCAAACGCGGGGGAGCGGCGGGCTGTGTCGCCTGCTCCCCCGCTCGCTCCCCAGCTCCTCCTGCGAGCTCTCCCGCTGTGGAGACGCTTTAGGATAGACGACAACTGGGTAAATCTCTCTATAGCATTTGTTTTCCAAAACGATTTGATTGACTAGGTGAAGACGTACCTTTAGCAGGGTGGAGCTGCGGTTTCTTTAAATAAAAGATGAGGAATTCCTCTCCTCACTTTCAGCCTGATTGTCAGGGGTTGATTTGATGTTTATGTCCGGCCAGCGCTGACGTTCAACCTCAGCGCCTTGTTTTGTTTTTATTTACATCCCAGAACAATGAGCCAGGTGATGTTTTGTCCCCGGACAGACAGCTAGAGAGGATGCTGGCCGCTGGCTGGTGCGGGACGAGCCCAGGCTTTCATATGAAGCGCCCTGATCGAGGATGTTTATGCAATCCGACGCAGTGTTATAAGTAGGCTGATTTGATCCCCCAGAACTGCCGGGCCTTTATGTTTCTGTGAAATATGCTCAGGCCTTGTGTTAAACAAAGTGATGGAGGTGCTACCACCCCGGGATTAGATGACACTCTGAGAACGGGGGGCCCTTTCTGGAATTAAGGCGTAACTGTGCGGAAAAGCCATCATGTCGAAAGTTGTCAGTAACAAGGAGAAGAAATCTTTCAGCAAAAAGCTGTTCCGGAGGAGCTCTGTCCGATCCGTGGGCAGTTTTATGAACAGAGTTCTCCGGACCTTGTCCACTTTGTCTCATTTCGGTACCGATGAGCAGGCCGCCGAAGACGAGAAGGACGACGCAACTTTGATCCAGAGCACCACGGGAGTGTCAGTCCCGTCGGACGACAGCGACTGCGGGGGGTTCCCATTCGGGGACAAAGTGCCCGGGGTCGCCGGACTCAAGAACCACGGCAACACCTGCTTCATGAACGCTATCTTACAGTGCCTGAGCAACACGGAGCTCTTTGCAGAGTATCTTGCTTTGGAGCAGTTTAAAGGAGTGGAGTCGAGCAGCAACAGTGAGAAGGGGAAGTCTAACGGGGTGCTGGTGCAGAAGAAGGGGAGTAACCAGCAGCAGGAGGCGGGGGAGGTGACCGAGCATCTGTCCGGGCTGGTCCGGGCGCTGTGGACCTTCGAGTACACACCGCAGCACAGCAGAGACTTTAAGGTATGGCTATAAGCATCTTGCAGGCAGGTTTCCAGCCAACAGGTTTGTCAAAAAAAAAAAAAAACCAACAACAAACAAACAAACAAAAAACAAAAACAAAAACCAAAACCCTGAAGATACATAGAAGTCTAAGTTATGGGGAACAACTTGGTTGGATCCCAAACTTTGGCTAGTTTTCAATTTTTTTTTTTTTTTCAATTAACAGACAATACAGACAAAGCGTTCCCTGGTGTAGAACAGTTAATGGTCTACAAAATCAATCCTGGTACAACTTTGTAAATCTTAATGAAAATTTGCAAGAAATTTGGCTTCAAATGCCCGCTGTTTTTTAAGCAACTGAACAAAAATGATGAAAGTGATTTAGCATGATATGAGATTCTTTTATTGGCCCGAACAAGTCCAAACAGGTTCAGATGTGATGAGTACTCTGTCTCATACCAGCTGAGAGAACTGCATTATTTCTCAAGATATAGCAGAAAAATCAGTGCTTGTCCTGATCTCTAATTCTCAAATGCAAACTTACTCTTCAGTTTATATGGATGATACATTTAGGGTAATGCACAAAAGTTACCGGCTCAAACTTGTGATCCTACATCACGACTAACTAACTCTGGACTTCGAGAGCCACTCTGGCCCACTGTCCATCATGTGTTATATATTTCCCTGCTTCAATACACCTGGCTGAAATTAATGGGTTGTTGTGTAGAATTTGAGAACAAGCCGTTTGACCCAGGCGTGTTGGAACAGGGAAGTATGTAAAAGAGTTTGAGATCACTGTTATAGAGGAATAAATCTGTAACAAAGATACAAAGTCAGTTTTGTTTTCAGACTGACAATTTCTACTTAAGCTGAGACCTTCAAATGCAACTGTAACTTCACTTTTTTTTTTCCTTGTTTGAATGCCTGATTGTCTGTCCCACAATCATCCGCTTTTGTTTCATTGTTTTTCATCATTTCACCTCATCAACCTGCATCCCAGGAAATGACAAAAGCGCTTGTCAGAATCACAAAGGCGTCAGCATTGTTTTTTCCACCCCCCCACTCCACTCCTTCTTTTAGCCTGTTTTTTCAAAAATCCAAAAAAATAGAGGAGAAACTATTGAACAGAACTATTCTGCATAATCTTTATTCTTGACAGTGTTACTATTTCTGTCTCTTTATTTTTTACCCACGTTGCTGGCCAGAGTACATACACTATGGTGTGATATAGATTCCTATGATTAACATGTTTAAAAGAGGGGGAATAAAGTTCATGGGCATCAATAAAGAGGATGGGAACAATAACTTGGGGGTAACACTGATGTTTTTATAAATATCCTTTAGTATGAACTAATACAACAAACTAATACTGTTGATTTGATTCCATTTTATTGGCTTATTTGAGAAACACAAATATTTTTACATTAGATTTTATATTTCCCATATTCACGGTATGTTTCAAATGATCGCCCCAACCTCAGAAGCAGCTAAATGAACTTAAGAAAAAAGCTAATTTCTTGTGAGTGGTGTTCATTACTGTACATCTCAGCATGTGCATGTGATGGGTTCGCCCCTCTTACCGCCCGCAGTCTGAGCCTAAACAGAGGCACTTAAAGATGATTAGATAGAGCACTGTCATAACAAGACCAGAGAACTATCCACAGTGTTTCAGAATCCATTCCCTCTCAAATGCATGTTCCTAGGATTATATAATGCATCATGCAGGCTTAAGTGCTATCATACAATCTTTTATAAGAAATCTTCTTAAATGTACTAAACTGGTATATGATTTAATTTCTGTGGCTGATGGCGAAACTTATTTAACTAGTGTTGGTAGACTGTTTTGTAGTTTTATTGTGGTAAGTTTGTCTCTCAACTTGTACACATTGTAATGTGTTTTTTTTTTTTTTTTTATACATGCTGGATATAGTTACTGATCTTTTTAAACCTTTTTAATCCATATTATGCGGACTCCAGTTCTACTTATGTAGGCCACTCAAAGCACCTGACAGTACAAGATAAATCAATTCATGCATAATTAGTTAATCTATATTTTTGTAATAATAATATACAGTGTATATTTTTTCTGGGATTGAGTGGAAATGATACGTTGACCAACCAACCACAGCAGATAGTGCGTAATTTGTGGGTAACTGCCCAGATTAAGTCTTAATGTTATTTTGTACAGATTGCAAGTCATGGAAAAGAAATAATCTGCTTGAAAATGTATGTAATATCTATCCAATTTGTTGTCTCTTACGGGTAGTTTTAATTTTCAATTTATGGAATATTTTTCTTCACAACAAATTGTGAAGAAAATGGTTATTTTTCACTTATCCACAAACTGCAAGTTCAGCCAAAATACAATTTAATTTTTAAAGTAGTGCCCTAAAAGTTTTACACATTTATATTTTAAGACCTGAGCCGTGAAAAATGGTAAGAAAAGTCAAATTTTTTTTTATAATATGAAGTCTTTATTTGTTTGTTTAACGAAATATATATAAAAAGTAAAACTATTTTTTAGGAATATTTAATGTATATTACAATCTGATATGTCAAAATTCTTATGGCGTAATCTTCTGCTTTCTGGTAGACATGTAGGGACAGAGGACATGAATCAGACTGTGTTCAACAGGATTTTGAGTAAAGTGTTTACCACAGAGTGATGCCAAATGTCTCAGAAACTTTATGTGGTCAGTAGGGCTGTGATGATATGCTTTTGTCCCAATTCGATTCTACTCCGATTTTTTGGGTGCCGATTCAATTTAAATTGTGATTCTCACAATTATTTGATATTGCTCATTTATATCGACTAAAAACAAAACAAAAGAAATGTACAAAACCTTTTCTGCTCGTCATTTTTCATGATTTTATTAAGGAAAAAAACAGTAGAGAGTCAATCATTCTGCTGCTATCATGCCCAAAAAGACAATAAAAACAATAAAAATGACAAAATATTTATATTAGGTTATTTTTATTTATTTGAAAAAAATAGTTTTTTTAACAAAAAATATTGATTTTAAAATTGTGAATCAAAAAAATCTCGATATGCGATTTTTTTAAATTTTTTTTAAAATTTTTTTAATGCGATTTCTCACCTCTAGTGGTCATATATGTCATGCTGGGATCTAACGGGTTAAAGGAAAGTGTATAAAGAAGGTACATCTCTACTTATAGAATAATCTCTATAATGTGTTTTATACATGAGAAAATAACCCTGCTGCTGTTATTAAGGTCGTCTTACTCTGACCCCAGGAACCTGCATTGCAAACTGGAGGTCTGTGATTTGACAGTTTTGACAGATTCACTACTGATGCTGCTGAGCTGCTTTATGAAAACTGCTGGTGTTTTCATTTTCAAGGTTTATTTAGAATTTATGCTTTTATTTACAATATTTACAACTTCACATTTCATGTCTGAAAAAGAGAAGGCAGAAGTATAAACTTATACCACCCAACCCCATTTCTATAATACACTGTAACACTCCAGCTCTATCACACAATTCAATTTCCCTACTTTACAGATAATTACACACACCCTCCCTCCTCCCAAGAAAACAAAATATTTCTGACTTTAAAGGTGAAGTATGTAAGATTTTCAATATTACAACCAGTAAAAAAATGTGCTTTTTGTCATCTGTCATTAATTAAACTTGTAATTTAATAACGCATCAAATATGGACAGACTGGAACCTACATGTTCAAAAAACTTTCTAATTATGATTGTAGTTATTTTATTAGTTAATTTATTTTGAAAATATTGTAAATCTTACGTACTCCACCTTTAAACAACTCGCACCACCATCACCTCTTTTTTCAGCTGATTAATAAAGGAAGGTTGTATAAGTTCTTGTTTTCACCCATTTAATTCAGGGAAATTCAAAACTAAATACGTGAAATATGCTATTACATGTGAGAACAAACTTATGTCAGACGGAATTTGTCGCTCCAATAAAACTTTTCCCTTAATTCTGTTTAACTTGCTTTATGTAAGAGCCCGTACTGTTCACTTTTCAGATTTTTGTGGACACAACACAACATGGAAAGGGGTGCACCTTGAATCCTTACTAACAACTCAGGTCTGTTTTCACTAATATGACCAGTAAGACAAACATTTGTGATGGAGCCGTTGAAGCATGGCTGACTAGGCTGAAGCTGTCTTTTTAATAACTCCAAAATAAAGATGATGGTAGCAGAGAGGGGACTGCAAATGCACACGGTGTTCAGCTCCCTCATCTCTTTGACATTTGATAGCCAGTGTGAGTAGAGGTGACTTCACAGCTGCCAGCCTGGGTGGCTTTGTCGAGTTCACACAGTTGTCATCCAGCGGCTCGCTGTTTATAGTGAAGCTTCAGCCTCTGTCCTTGCTTTGAAAAAAAGAAAAAAAACAGCTTCTCTATGCTGTACTGTAGCTTCTCTGACCTTTATGATGCGGCTTAATGTCATCCTGGTCACATGTATTGAATATTTTATGATCAGACAATATAAAAACCACGGAAGTGGTGCTCAGTTTACTGCCAAAGCGTCTCTGTTTTGGGCTAAAAGCGAGTTTTCATCATTCTGTTGTTTTCTGCAGAACGTGGTGTCAAGAAGTGCTCTTCAGTTCAGAGGCAATTCCCAACACGATGCCCAGGAATTTCTCCTCTGGTTGCTGGACCGAGTTCATGAAGACCTCAACCAAATCATCCACCCAGACAGCAGACCCCCCATGAAGGTAAGCTGTTAAAATCTGTGAGCATATGTGCAACAATACTGTAATAGTTCTGTGATGCAATAAGCCGTCCATCAGGCGACCGCTGCAGCTACTGAATATTTAATGCCAAATAACGAGCCATTGGGTTGTTTCTCCAGCCTCCAGTTGAAGAAGAACCGGTCCCTGAAGGATCTCCACTACCAGCACCTGGCTCTTTTGTACAGGAGCTGTTTCAGGCACAATACAGGTGAAAGGGTCATTTACTGATTTTCATTTGCAGTTTATCATTAAATGAGAGTTGATTAATGATTCCTGAAGCTCACTGCATCCTTTTTTCTGCATTGGAGCTGACTGTTTGGAGAATTCATGTTGTGGTGGAAATGCAGACATGCAAACAGAAACACAAGTTAAGACATAAGTGATTTTGAAAGGTAGATTTATTCACAAATGTTACTTTGGCTGCCTGTCTGTCAGAGAATAGACCTTAAAGTTCTGCTGCTGGTCTATAAAGCTCTGAATGAACCTCCTGTCCCATTATGAACCACTAGACCCCTCAGGTCGTCTGGATCTGTTTTTTTAAATTTTTTTTATATCAGTTCCTAGAGTCAAAACAAGACATGGAGAAGCTGCATTCAGCTTCTATGCTTCCCATGTCTGGAGCAAACTCCCAGAAAGCCTCAGATCAGCTGAAACACTTAGCTTTATTTAAGTCCAGGTTTAAGATCCACCTGTTTTCAGCTGCATTTTAGTCGTTTTTACTCAGTTATTTTAAATTTATTTCAACTCCAGATCTGTATGTTTCTTTACTTAATGTTATTTTTTATTATTAAATGAGAGCTGTAAAGCACTTTGAATCACCCTGTTGTTGAATTGTGCTGTAGAAATAAACTCGCCTTGCCTTGCCAAATGTCATTTTCACATCAGATTTAGCACGTTGCAGATCAGAATTGTGACCATCATGTCACAGGAAGTTAATGTTCTTTTCTTTCGTTTTTGTATTCTAATTTTGTAAAAAAAAAAAAAAAAAAAAGGCAACATAAAGCATGTAATATAACTATAATGGTGACCTGTCAGTCCCTCTAAATGCATAGTTTTAAATAAAAGTTTGAGAAAAACTAGTTTAAAGTTAAATAAATATATTTACTGTTTTGTATTACTGACTTTCTCTCACCTGCAGCCATCATTAGTACATCTTTACATTTCTTTCAATGATATCAGAGTTTGATGCAAAGAATGAATTTAAATGAGGGACATTTTATTGACCACTGTTGTATTATTAAATATTGATTTGATTATAGTTATGTGAACTAAAAGTGGTCAACTATTGCATTTGTAAGCATTCTCTGCACTTGTAAGACCATAGCTGAATTTTCCTAATAGAAAAATAACACCTGTCACTATTTTCATGTTGTTTTTTCCCATTTTGATGAAATTGCAACCCAACATGTTTTAAAAAAGAAAATTTCTCGAAAATGTCACGAACAGAGGTTTCATCTGCATGATGTGCTTCTCTTCATCTCTCTGTCTAGGTCCTCGCTGACTTGCCCTCACTGCCAGAAACAGAGCAACACCTTTGATCCTTTCCTCTGCATCTCACTGCCAATCCCAGTACCTCACACACGGTAAGTGACTCTGAATTTAGCTTAGGAGTAAAACAATAGCAATATGACCAGAAAAAAAAAAGAGAAAAGTCTTTGTAGAAAGACTTTGTATCCAAAAATGCAGTGAAACAGAGATCTGGTCCGAATACAGCATTAAAAAGTGTCAAACTCAGCAAAGATGTGACAGGAGGAAGCTAAAATTAGATGATGCCATCTCTGTTTGAAACATCAGTCCAGCCTTGGTTATGAAACAGCCAATTAGTTTCAGTCTGTCTGTTTTTCAGGCCTCTGAATGTGACAGTGGTGTACCAAGGCAAGTGCTCCCACTGTATGAGAGTCGGGGTGGCCGTACCTCTCTCTGGCACTGTGTCCAGGTTGAGGCAAGCTGTGGCCCAAGAGACCAAAATCCCTGCCGAACAGGTGCTGCCCCATTTAAAAGTTTGCTTTTTAAAGTTGTTACTTAGTCAAAAATAAAGATTTAATAAAATGAACATGGTTTGTGCTGTTCTGAGGGAACTGATGGGGAAGAAATGTTTTATTTGGAGGATTTACTGTATTCTTGAAGCTTACAGCTCCTCTACCGTCACCCTTACCAGCTTTTATACTTTGTGCACGACGTGGTTTGGAGCTCTGTCAGCCCACACAGTGTTTTTGTTCATTGTCTCTGTGCAGATTGTCCTCACTGAAATGTACTTTGATGGGTTTCATCGCTCCTTTTGTGACGACGACGACGACCTTGAGATCATTCAGGAGAGCGACTCCATCTTTGCTTTCGAGACACCCGAGCTATTCAGACCGGAGCAGATTCGTTCCAAGCGAGGCGGTAAAACATCCTGTTTCTTCTGGAAATTAGTTTGACTTTTTTACTTTGTGGCAGGAGGTGATGAAGTTAGATTAGAAACGTTTTAAGGCTGAAATATACAATTTCTTGCAGAAAGCTGCTATCTTTTGAAAACTAGAGTATGATCTTTTTATTCTCACTTTTACTGTTATGTAATTATTTATTTATTTATTTTTTAATCAAATATCAATTTCAGGGAGCCCACATGCAAATCTCAATCAGAACAACTTGAAGTACGGGACAGATAATAATAGGATATCCACACAAATAGAGTCTACAACACCCCCTCAAAGTCCCAATAAGAACAGCGGGCAAGCTGAGAAGATTGTGCTGTTGGTGTGCAACAGAGCCTGCGCTGGGCAGCAGGGCCGGAGGTACTTTACTTTAAGAGTGTGTAAGAATTTTAGGCCTCTCACAAATGTCTTTGAACAAAAAATCCCAATTTGTTGTAAATTCTGCAGGTTTGGGAATCCCTTTATGTTATATTTGGAGCGTACGGTGACATGGGATGTGCTGCAGAAAGAGATCTTGGAGAAGATGAAACATCTTTTGCGCCCTGGAGTCTTTGTGCAGGTACATATTTCTAACATTAACTTTTCTCATTTGGGTTGAATAATTATTCCAGGCAAGGTAACAGGTTTTATGTAAAGTTATCTTATCCTTGATGCAGGTAGGGCCCTTCACCTTGCGAGTGGTTGGTGTGGTTGGAATCACCTATCTGTTGCCTCAGGAGGAGCAGCCGCTCTGCCATCCCTCAGTGGAGAGGTAATGCTTCTCATCACCACAAGGGGGCACCGTTACCACACTTGAAACATCATCGTTCAAATCTTGTGTTGAGTTCACAGTCAGTGGAAAATAGTGGCGCTACAGCATGTCATCAGAGGTGTTGAAATTCAAAGATCCTTATAGAGATAAAAAGTTGTTGAACTCTGTGACTGTTGCATCAATTTTTTTCTTATTAACTTTTTATTTTTTCACCTCCAGAGTAGCCTAAATTGTTCTGCAGATGTAATACCCATCAATGTCACTTAATTTTTCAAAAATAGTCTAAACTATAATGTACATTTGTGTTTTAATGTGTGACAGGGCATACAAGTCCTGCGGTCCAGGAGGGCCACCTCATGTCAAAATTGTTGTTGAGTGGGATAAAGAGACGAAAGACTAGTAAGTGGGACACAAACACAACCCTCATTAATCTCAGGACAGATGTGTGAGGCATTAACGCCTCCTGTCAGACCTTGGCAGTGATCCCTCTGTGACTTGTGCCATGTTACGCCCACAGTCTGTTCAAGAGAACTGAGGATGAATACATTCCAGATGCTGAAAGTGTGCGTCAAGTGAAGGAGCAGCATCTGCAGCCTCAGACCTGCTCACTTTCCCAGTGCTTTCAGCTCTACACCAAAGAGGAACAGGTACGTTGAAGCTGGACTTATGCTGGCTGCAGAAAAAGACATTTTTCCTAACTGTTTAGATGGGAAAAGAATGATTGGTACATTTATTGCGTTAAAATAAAAATTTCTCCATCCTTTGATTTGATGTAGCTGCAGAAAAACAGAGAAAATTGCTTCTGTGTTTTAAAGGAAAAGCATGTCTAAATAGAAATATTTGTATTCATAAAAACACTGCACACTTGCTCTTTAATAATTTAAGATGTTTATTATAAATTTTAGCTTGCTCCTGATGATGCGTGGCGATGTCCACACTGTAAGCAGCTTCAGCAAGGCAGCATCAAACTCAGCCTGTGGACCCTGCCAGACATCCTCATACTTCACCTGAAACGTTTTAGACAAGTATGGCTGACAATGAAATAAAGCCTTTTTTTAAAAAAAAAAAAATCTTATCTTTTATTTATTGTAGCTGCTTTTAAATATTTTTATGTTATTTTTAGTTGAACTGAATGCTGTTAATGTTTCACAACCACAGGATGGAGATCGCAGAATGAAAATGCAGAACATGGTGAAGTTCCCACTCACAGGCATGGACATGGCACCTCACATGGTAAAGAGGAGTCAGAGCAGCTGGAGTCTGCCATCCCACTGGTCACCGTGGAGACGGCCTTATGGGATGGGCCGCGATCCGGAGGACTACCTGTATGACCTGTATGCAGTGTGTAACCATCATGGCACTATGCAGGGAGGACATTACACAGGTAAACACAGCTTCTTGCAGAACCAGTCACTCAGGTCCTTGTTATGGTTTTACAGATGAGCTTTAAAGAAAAGCTTTTTCATCGTGTTTATAATGTTTTATTGACTTTCTCTTTGTAGCCCACTGTAAGAACTCCATTGATGGACAGTGGTATTGCTTTGACGATAGTGATGTTCATCCCGTATCTGAAGAGGACGTCTGCAAGCAAACTGCTTACATCTTGTTTTATCAAAGACGTGCAACAATTCCATCTTGGTCTGCCAACAGCTCTGTGGGAGGTAATTTGTTATGATGATTGCTGGTGATATAGCTTGCCATTATTTGTAGGCCTTATTTTTTTTATCTTTATTCTATTCTATATGAATTCCATTTTTGTTATTACTGTTGTCTTTTACAGTAAATATTTTACATTTTCAACTTAGTATGACTTTGTAAAGTTAAACTGACATTATTATTATTATTATTATTATTATTATTATTATTATTATTGTTGTTGTTGTTGTTGTTGTTATCTACACTTTTCACGTTTGTGAAAACTTATCCAGTAATATGATTTAAGCCTAAATGTGTTTCAAGTCATAACATTTATTTATAAACGGTTAGGAAGTTACTGCAAACAAAAATATATTTAATGCTATAGTCTGAATGGATGGGACACCTGTTTTGCTTTGTAGCATTTTTTATTCAGTCTGGTGATGTAACTGTAAAAGGGATGTCCTTTTAAATCTTTTCATTGTTTAATAATTCAGGACAAAATTTGATATCTGACCCATCGTCTGTAGAAATGACTTGAAACTAATTCCTCCACAGTTCTAATAGGTTGGATTGCTCCAATTAAGATACATTTCCCACCATGTTTAATTGCTGCCTTCTGGGCTGTTAAGGTTCCACCAGTTCCTCTCTGTGTGAACACTGGATAAGTCGGTTGATGGGAAGCCGCCCACCCAGCCAAGCCTCCTCTGGTTCCTCAAGACGCACTTCGCTGGCCTCCCTCTCTGAGTCTGCTGAGTTTGCTGGTGAACGCAGCGAAGATGATGGTAAAAACACTTAATTTAAAACACATTTCTATTCACTTCTTTGAAGGCAAATATTTTCTGGGCTATTTTGATGTGTATTGTGGTGTATTGTGATGTGCAGGCCTATCAACCCGACCACCAGTGAGAGGCATTCAAAGGCAAACTTTCTCTTCAAGGTCTTCTATTGCAAGCCCACTTGTGTTGAGTGAGAATGGAACAAAACCATCCTGGTCTCACTCTGCCAAGCTCCAACTTCGCTCCAACTCTCCCTCACGCTTCTCCCTGGAGTCCCACTCTTCCTCCCCAACACTGGAGAGAATAGGGGAGGTGGTTGATAACCAGCTGTCAGCTTCATGTTTCACTGGTTCACCTAAGCTAGACAAACAGTCAGAGGGCAAGTTATCCCTTTCTGTTCCAGACAGTAATGCAGGGAATAAGAGGCTGATAGAGCAAGTGCACTTCAAGGGTGCAGCCCAGGCAGAGCAGAGGAGCTCCGTTCAGGCAGGTGAAAACAACAATGTAGTGAAAGCCGCTGAGCAGGTCAGTCCTCGACATGGATTATCTCCAAAGGAGTTGAAGCAGAGAAATGGGAGTGCAGATAGCACTGGCGTTAAAAGGACCTCGGCAAAGATCGGGTTAGAGGGTGAAAGGAGTCCCAAGAAGCGTCCTGCCACCTCTTCAACATCATCCAGCTCCCTTTCTCCTGCGTCTCCAGCCATTGACAAGTTACCATCTCGAACACAGTCCAAAACTGCAGCATCCGCATCAAACTCCAAGGACAAAAGCAATGGACCAATTAAATCAAGCAAGGGTGGTTCCTCAAGAACAGCAACTCCCTCAAAGAAAGGGTCCTCCCAAACCTCTGAGGCGTTGCACCCTGACTCACAGCAGAAGAAGAGCGGTTCTCCAGAATCACAACGCTCACAACCTCAGAGGAAGACATCGCCCAGAGGGGGAGGTGAGAAAAGCTCCGCTGCAGGAAGGACTAGAGGATCAGATCGGAGCACTAGCCGGGACTCCTCTCGAGTCAGTGCAGTGTTGGAGAGGAAAGCTGGTCATGGGGGTCCTCCGTCCAGGGTTAGTGCCTCAAGCAGAGCAGAGAGCAGACCAGGCAGGGCTGTGGACGACAAGGTACCAGGCCGAAGCTCAAGCAGTAGCTCCTCCATGACAAGTCTCCGATCTTCAAGCGTCGGCGTTTCCCCTGCTAGCACAGCTCCACCATCAAGGGGACCACGAGGGAACAGTAAGACCGAGGACAAGGGTTTATCCTTTTTTAAAACTGCTCTGCGGCCCAAGGAGACCCGAAAACCAGGTGACAGCAGGAAAACAGGGGTGGGAGAGACTAAAATAAGTCCAGAGGACGGTGCTGGGGATGCAACTCACGAAATAATCCAGTCCAATCCAAGTAAAAAGATGCTGAGTGCAGGTTCAGAGGCCCAGACTAGTATGACTACAGCCAAAGACAAGGAAACCTCTAAAGCTTCAGCTGCAGCTAAACATTCACTGCTGTCCTCCTCAAAATCTGCAGCACAAACGAACACCCAGTCTTCAGCGGCCGCAAAGGACCTCTCAAAGAAAGAACCTGCTAAAAAGACATTGCAGTCCAGGAAGATCCCCATCAGTTCTACACAAACTAGCCAGAAATCCAAGTAATATTACTTCAAGGGCCTCGTAACAATCTTTTCAGAGCAGCTCTGAGGTGTCCTTTTTTTATTTTAATCATCAAAAAGTCTCAGACAGACACCTTTAAAGTACCTGTAGCTATTCAGTGGTCACTGAATTTCAGCTGCCATACTGCGGCACTTGCTGTCCACATTGTTAAATAGCTATATAGGAATGGATTTTAACAAAGCACTTTGTATGGATTGCATTGATTTTGAGGAATAATCTACTGTATTGTAAATAAGCATGGACATGTACTGAAATTATTGCCTTGTTCTGTCTGTAGCATTGCTGGGAGAGGAACGTCGGAAAATAAAAAGTGACTTTGCACAAGATGGAAAGCAGATACAATGGTGGAAAGAAACTTTTGAGATACATCAAACATGGACAGCTCATTCACCAAAGGGATTTATGGCAATTTTTAACATGCTGATGCAGTGAATAATTTTCAAAAGTCACTATGTACTGCTCTCCTTCGGTATCGAGAGTCATATGTCAACCACAAACATCAGTGCCTCGGATAATCTTAAATAAGTATTTAATCTAAATTGTATAACTGCAGGTGTTGATAAATTTATAATTGAATTTTAATATTTATTAAGCACTGAAAATGTAATTTCAAGTAAAACACAATTAAGCCTATTTAACCTGAACGACTGTTTACATATGCTCTTTGATGTAGTAACTGCAGCAGCCTTTAAGATGACTTTTTAAGTTTGTCCAGCTGAAATCTGACTGTCATCGAGAGGTCAAGGAGAGGTGCAGGAGCGCAGCAAGGGTCGTTGGTGTTAAACTTCTGGAGACCTTGATTTTAAAATGTTTTATGTTTTTTTTTTATTTACCAATTAATATAATCTGTAACCTTTTCGAATACCCTACCACCTAATCCCCTACCTATCACCGCCTTGGCCAGTTGCTGATGCCAACAGTTCCCTGTGGCACCCCGTTGTTCTTCATGGGTTCAGCCTCTTCAGACTGCCAGACATCTGCAAACATTCCTTTCAGATGAACACAGGGTTATTGTAAAACAAACAAACAAATAAAAAAACGAAACAAAAGCCACCTTGGATGCTACAAAAGAGTGATGCATTCAAAGACAGCTGGGATGCCTTCGCTGAACACCGAACTTGTACATAGAGTGCCATGGTGTGTTTGAGTCAGCTTCATCCTCTGTCTTCATTTGTGACATCACAGCTTGTGCACATCTTTAGCTCAAGAGTAGATCAACACTGACCATGTTAACTTAGATCGAGACGAGATCGCAGTTTTTGAAGTATGTGACAGTTGTTGCATGGTAAATTTCTTATGCATGCATATAACTATGCAAGCAGATTCTTGCTAATGCCCACACTGAGTATGTAGAATTGCTACTCTTGGATGTGTATTTATTTCTAACTGTATATTTTTCCAAATGCCTGCACCAGAGCATGTCAAGGCATCCTTTATTAAAGCTTTGTTTGCACATTTCTTCAAAGTTATATACATTTTGTATGAATGATAAGTATTGCTCATTCACCCTCTCAAAGTAAATCAACTCACCTGCAAATGAAGCTTTTCTGTACTGTATTCATTTGTGTCACACTTTTTACTCGCAGTTCCACTTTTAAGACAGTCTCCATATGGTTTTAGCAACAAAGCCACAGTTTAAAGCCAGTGGTCCAGGTCATTTTCACGTTGATGGTGTGAGATTTTGGGTAAAGAAGCCAGAGGTTTTACCAGATCTGCTTTGGGAGCTAAAAAATGAAGCTGAATCCAAAGACAGAAACCAACAACAGACTTATTGTCTTGTTCAGGCCAGTGGGATTAGAGAGGTTTTTAACTACTCTGTCTTCAGCTTTTGTCTCAAGATAAAATTATAAAAAATGTGCAACATGAAGAGTTAATTTAAAATTGCTTTGATTTAAATTCTTTATATAAAAAAAAAAACCCCCAACAACATCACTGATGTATTGTCAAGACATCACTGTAAAATGCGGCACTAGAAAGCATTTTTAGCTACCTCTAGGAATCCCATAAAACAGTTTTATCTGTGATATTGATAGAATAAGTGTGAAGTGTGGATTAACAAAGAGTTCCGCTCAAGGAGGAGTGTGCTTCATGTGACCAAATGGCCGGACGACTAACTGCTCTAAATGGATTTTTTAACACACAAGGTGCATTGTAAATCAAAAATATTATCTCCAGTGCTTGGTGGCTGCAGCGTGTTTCTGCTGTGGCGTTACGCCCAACACATGCAGTAAACACTATAAACTGACTTTATGTATGTCACACGTTTGCAGTGTTCATCATACGACAGCATTGCACAAATATAATGAAGTTCTTCTTCCTTGCACAAATGCATGAGAATGACTGAATCTTTTTTTTCTCATTAATTTTTGTAATATTTGTGATATACAGTGTTCATATTTCTTCTTGGAGACCAGTAGAGTGCAATGGCATTGATTAAGCAATGCAATACTAATGAAAATAAAATGATATCAATGAAAAACCTTTTGTTGACTTTCAGCAGCTTTGGTTGAGGAATCTGTGTCCCGCCTTTGTGTGACAAGGTGCTGAGAGAGGAGCTGTGGTATTCTATGAGGAAATCTGAGGTAGCAGAGAAATAAGTCAGAGTGGTATAGGACTTGTATGAAATCTGTGGTGAGATGTACCAGAGGCACGACAGAGGAGCTCAAAGTGGGACAAGGGTCAGCTCAGATCCCCTATATGTCAACGGACAGACTGACAAAGTTAGAGAAGATTATTCACTGACTTTTATGCTTGTGACGTATTGATCTGTAGCGCGGACAGGGAACTTTTGAAGGAAAGTCTGGAGAGTTGCTCTGGCAAAGGGGTGCGATGAAGATTCAGCTGCAGCAAAACAGAATACACATGTGTGAATGAGAGAGACCAGAGTGGTATGCTGAGGTTACAGAGATGGAGAAGGTGGTGGATTTGAAGTACTTGCGGTCAACAGTTAAGAGCATCAGAGACTGTGGAAAAGAGATAAAGAGATGTGTACCAGCAGGTTGGAACAGGTGGGGAAAAGTGTCAGGTGTGATAAAAGGGTAACATTAAGAATGAGAGGAAAAGTTTACAAGACCAGTGGTGAGACCAGTGATGTTTTGTGGAGAGACAGCGGTCCTGAGGAAAAGGTAGCTTTTAAAGTAGCAGAGACTAAAATGTTGAGGTTTTCTTTTGGGATAATGAGGGTGGATGGAATGAGTACATCAGACGGACTCCAGAGGTTGGAATTGAAGGCAGGACGTCTAGAGAGAGACCAAAATGGAAATTAAGTAATGCAGAGGAAAAGATGAAAGCAGACGATTCACTGTAAGGGAACAGCCAACAAAGAAAAGAAGACACTAGCTTTGGTTGACTTTTTATTTTACATTTCCAGCAGCTTTTGAGTCCATTTCTACAGTTCTTGTCCCCTCCTCTTGGTGGTGCTCGCTGTTTGTCTAAAAACCTCAGAGGATTCAAAACTAATGAGTTTCGAAATAAAGCAACGCTTACTGTGAAGTTGTTCCTCCCAAATGCCCTTCAGTTTGATCTTGTGGGATGATTAAGATATATAACAGTGTCAAACCTAATGTTGTCACTGAAGGAGATGATTTGTTATTAAACTACAGCACCATCATTTATTTAAAGCTGATTCAATTGTGCTGTTATTAGTTTGGCCCAAGGCTGAGCATATTAAGAGTTAATGTTGCCTCTTTGTCTTTCTATTCTTGTAATTTTGTGTAACAGCCATCAGTTTTGGGAATTGCATTTTCACCCTCTCACTTTCTCCCCCCTGTGCAGTCAGAGAAAGTGATGAAATTTTAAAAATTGCCCTTGGTGGGAAGGGGCTGCAAGCGCGCTCCTCATCACATGTAGCAGGAAAGCTTTATGTTTTTAGCAAAAAATAGCATTCTGTTAAGAACTATAAAGGAAGACGTGAGCCTCTCCAATTAACATACATGTGTGAAAGTAATTAGAAAAATTCACAGACTGCAGCCTGGCTCAACAACATTCTGTAAAGGAGCCAGGCTCCTCTAGTGCTGAAATCAATAATCATTTGCCAATTGTATCAGTTCCAAGAGAGCATCATTAGCAAGACCTCAGAGGAGAATTCAGCAACTTTAATGGAGATTTAACACACAAACTGTGACGTGAGCTGCCTTTATTGACACCTAAACAGAAAGCACCTAACTTGCTGAATTAGTTTACATGTTTTCTATCTGCTGCATTAATCGGCTCAATATATTGTAAAAAAGTAATCTAGTTGTATTGATCTGTTCAATTTTGGTCTATCCTGAGGCCAGATTTGATCCTTATTGCGTAAAGTCTCCAGTTTGAGGCCTTCTGTCTGCAGATAAAAAACAAATGATGAGATAGATCTTTATGTGTTGCTTTGACTTTTTTCACTGGTAGCTGCTCAGATGGATCAGTGCACTGACTGCTGTGCTGAAGGTGACATATGAGTGGTGGCCAGACCATTGCAAACACCTCAGCACTGTAAGATGACAATACAATCCAGCAACGACCTTGCAAAATGCTAAATCTTATTAATTATGTCTGCATAATTTATATCTATACTGTTTGCTGATGCTGGGCAACATTATTAGACATTAAAATTCATAACATACTGTAATGCTTTTATTCATAATCTCTTCTAATGTCTTACCATTGCAGAATGTGTTTATGTACCACTCTGACAAAATATAATGTGCAACAGGGTTATTATGTTGGCTTGTGATGAATTGAATTGCATTTGAATGATCCAGTGCCCACTGTGTGTGTTTGTTTTAATACATTTAATTTATCCATATGCATTTTTAAAGAAATGTGGGGCATTTAAGAGCCTAAAGCTTATTATTTCATGATGATAAAATACACAAGAATACGTTAGACTTCAGCAAGTAAAACATTGTAAAGGCCGGTCATAGCATCTAAGCTCACAGTTCCTAAAGGTGTGCTGGTATCAAGTGTTCAGAAAAATCTGTTTAAGGAAGAAAGAAAAAATTTTTTTTTTAGCTTTTTAGCTATTGTTTTGGCATGAGATGTTTTTTATTTCTATCTGCAGACATTTGTGATGTGCTGGAGACCAGTTTCAGGTTGTATTGGCAAGAGAGGGATGCCACATGTTCAAAATAACCGGCATTTACAAGGAGCAGGCGTGCTATTGTTATTTCATGGCAAAACACAAACAAAGGCAAACAGTATACACACACTTTCACACTCTAAAACACTCTTGTTGCAATATTTTAGCGAAGGGAGAAAATGCTTTCTTCTGAACCGATGTTACAAAGGAACTACACGTAGTCATTCAATTCATCTATAAATGGGAAAACAACAACAACAAAAGCATAGCAAGGGTAAACACATTCATGTATTCAAAAATAATCCTAAAAAAAGAAAGAAAACAACCTCTTAACACTTGATCCAAACTTGCTTCATGCTGTTTAAATCATCCACATTTATCTTACAGTGTTTCAGGTTGAAGAGGGGCTGAAGTCTGTTCATCATACTGGGTACATTCTGCACAAGCAACCAGTCCATCATAGGGTCACCACAGAGACAAACAAGACCACTACTCACAGTCCTTCCTAGAGTCAATTTAAGATTATCAATCACTCTACCATGCATGATTTGGAATTAAGGAGGAACCCAGAATACACAGAGAAACTATGTCTGCACCAGGATCAAATCCAAACTCCATTCAACCCTAATTTCTTCACATAGATAGTGGATGTTGCAGTCCTCTCTTAAACTATTGAGGCGTCAAAACTTTAATTCTCTCAGAATGTTATTTTTTCCTCAATGTGTGAATGTGAGGAGAGGGTTAAAAACGTCTCAGAGCTACCAAAAATAACAGTTTCTAGAGAATAACAACTGGATTGAAAAGAAAAAGGGCTCAAAGACTCAAAAGAAGATTTCAATCATTATTTATATAATTATATTAGATGGAGATTGAGCCGTTTGGGGCTTTTGTTTGGTGAAAGAAAGTAGAAACATTCAAGAATCATTGTCACAGTCACAGTTATTGTTGCAACAGCCTCGTCAAAATAAATGTTCTCACAAGAAAAAGAAGACATATTTTAAACTCTATTGGAAAACGTGAAAAATACAGAAAATATTTTTCTCCATTTAAAAAAAAAAGCTTGAAATACCAGCAGCAATATGTACCACATGCCAAGAAAATGACAGCAGACATGTAGAGAAGATAGAAAATTGATACAAAAATATAAATAAATCTAAAATTTCAAGAAATTTTAGATATTTGCTCTGTCCAATAAGCACAAATATACAGCCAGAACCCTGCTTGATGTGGGACATGAAGCACTTAAAGTGGCAGCCTCTGCAGGGAAATATCGAGCCACAAAGGTATCTCTTGCTGATGCTTTTCATTTTGTTGATCTTCAGGCGGACTTAAAAAAAAAAAAAAAACTTCTTTAAAAACTCATTCCTTATCCATTCGTTATCTTAATTTGAATATTTAAAACCCTGCATGTCATCAAATGTATTTTCAATGTACAACTGCTGAGTGAAAAACAAATGAAATGATTCACTTGTTTCAGAAGTGAGCATGTCAATTATTTCTCCTCTCTCGAGTTCAGTGATGGAGTACTTTAGTTCCTTTTTAATTGGGAATGAAAAATCTAGTAAGTCTTGAGTGCAGACAGGGAGCCAGAGTTGCTTTTTAGCCACTGCAATATACATGACATGTCGTGTAGGACATCCATGGCTGAATTACATAACCCCAAATGCTAAGTGGTGCCTTGAAAACATCTTAGACACCGTTAGAGGCTTTTGTTGTTGTTGTTTGTTGTGCACCAGATGCAATACCCATGACATTTCTTTCAATATCTGATCAAAATCCTTTTTTTTTTCTGTATCAGAAGCAGCTTACAACATCTGATTCCCATCA
This sequence comes from Telmatherina bonti, assembly GCF_933228915.1. Classification (NCBI taxonomy): domain Eukaryota; kingdom Metazoa; phylum Chordata; class Actinopteri; order Atheriniformes; family Telmatherinidae; genus Telmatherina; species Telmatherina bonti. The sequence continues at coordinate 18,065,990 of NC_136630.1, read as the reverse complement.
ACCCTCCTTGCAAGTGCCTTGCAGCTTTAATTGGGACATGTTTTAATTAATTATTTAATTAGCAAAGATTTAAGTTGCAAAGTACTCTGTCATGTTGTATTGGAAGAGGGAGATTCAGACTAGAACCTGTAGAATATCTGCAACCCTATTCGTCCCACATACTGCACATTTATTTCTCATCCAAAATGCACAGCAGTGGGTAGCTGGAATACCAAGGCACTGCCAACGCAGAAAACTTATCAGGATGCTGGAGAGCAAGGTGTAAAGTGTCAGAGTTGGACATAGAGCCAGCGCATGTCTGCCACGCTTTCTCTGACACCCATCCCACACCATTGGCTGTGTGAGGAATGATTGACTGGGAGGTTGATTATGCATCTTCCAGCCAGGTGGTTGGCAGGCATAGAGGCGCATAACACCAGATTGCTGCATCAGCCAAAGTGTGAGGCCAGAGTTTCTGGCAACAGCGAGTCTGGACGAACATCACAGGAATAATAAAAAGATGCAGGGATGTCAATCATCATCTAAAATGTGTCTGTTTGGTTGTTGATCTTATTTTTTCCTGTTTTGTTGGCAGCAGTCTCTCTATCTTGTATCTTGTATCATTAGAGGCTTTTGCCTTTTGAGCAATGCTGAGATGGAAGACAGGCGAAGCTGCATGGGTAAAAAACTCGAGGTTCTTGGGTTCTTGTGGGAGTGTGGGGAAGTCTTTGATGTTGTGAAGTTTCATGGAGGCAAATAACACACTTTGATATTTCACAAGCCAACTCTGCGTTAAAAAAAAAAAAAAAGGCTGGTGCAAACAGGCAGTGCATGCACACGCACAAACATCTGTAAATATACTCCTTCAAAGATAAGGTTTGAATTACCACCCAGCTGAAATATTCGCTGTCATTTTGGCTGTAGATATTTGTCTTACCCGCAGCACAGTTTCTGCGGTAAAGTTCCAAATTTCCAGTGAGGACCAGTGAACGAATGTCTGTCCTGTTTGATTTTCTGAGGAAGATAAATTAGTGTTTGGATGAACATAAAAGGTAATACATTCATAAAAGCTGTGATGAGTGCAGCTGTCTCCAGCATCTGACATCCAATCTGAGACAAGCCGCCTGGGGAGGTGCCATCGTCCACAGTGAGTGTGTATTACTGCTTGATGGAACACAATTTAAACATTTGTGAAGGAAAACACTTTTAGATTAATCTAAAAGGAATTGAATATCATCTCAGACTGCCTTGATAAGACACCAAAACATAAATTTTGATGCTCAACATTTGAATGAACAAGGAGGGTTCGTGAATAAAGATGTCCAAGGGGCAAGTATTTTAAAATCATTTGTTTTTTCACAATTAACATGACCAAGGACATGAAATTTTTCCAAGACACATATGAAAAAAAAAAATATCATGATTTATTTATCTGTTACTGGCTTAATTTTGTAAATCTCAAAAAACAATGTCAAGAAAGAGAAATCTATTGAATCAATATCTGATCATGTACAAGAGTTCCTAGAAGATTTACTAATGCTCATGAAGTTGGAAAATGTTATTAAACTTTCTCTATAAAGGAGGCATTATCATCTCTTATAGGAGCTGGAATATCTCAGAAACTCAAGAGGAAGCACCAAATAAGGAAGTTTTACAAATCCAGCCACACCATCAGACAGAAACGTGATGATCTTAAGGGCCCAACTCGGTACTCTTAAAACACCAACTGCTTTGGAGTTTAGTGCAATGAGAACTGCAATAAGGTCTACAGTGGGGAAATTGCCAAAGAAAGCAAATTCATTAGGGCACAACTTGGCTCTTTTCCTTAATCTTTATTATAAAACAGACTTTAACTACCATAATGTTACATTTTTTAGATGGGAATAGAATTTGGGGAGGGAAAGAGGCCATCTGTGTCAAAGTAAAGAAACCTTCACTGAACAGAGGAATGGGATTGAGACATCACTTACATGAGCATCCTTTCAGCTATCTCGGGTCGAGTGTTGAGACCAAGCCTAAACTATGGTTGATCTTAATGAGACCTCAGATGATTCATGGCTCAAAGATGTTATAGGCTCTAAAACATCAGTGGTTTTACAGGTTACTTGTGTGAAATGTTTTATTTCCATCAGAAATGCTACATGATGAAGGCAAAATGTCTTTAACAAGGCCAATGCTCAAGAAGAAAAGATATTATGAATTTAAATTAAATGATTTTTTTGTTTGTTACGAAACTCATGTTCGGATAAAATAAAACCCTTGCTATCCTTAAGGAACAATAAGTTCTGAATTATACAGAATTTTAGGTATCAGAATATCTGTCCATTAACTACATATCAAGAGAAAGCGAATCAGATGGATTCACGACAATTAGCACACATTTTGAAACAGCCAAATCAAGACCTTTACCTTAACCTACTGGAATTATGGGATCTGAGGTATAGGTTGTGTGAAAATGAGTTGATTTCCTTCAAGCTGATGTTTTCAGAAACACGAAGCAGTTTTACTCATTAAATAGACGGCAAAATATAACATTTTTGCCCTGATAAGTTATGTGGATTCAGTTGATCTAGTGTATTCATATATTTTCTGTGTGCGATGCAGAAACAGTCTTTGTGTTGATTGTCCATCCTAAATGTTACATATGTATGGCACTGTATGCCATAGTATTTTAAAAAGGCAATTTAAAAATATGTTCACACACTGGAAATAGTTTCATTAAAATAATTTCTATTGCTGAATTTTAGCACACATCATATTCATGCCATCAATCTCCTCTTGATCACCTCTTTTTTTTTTCCTTAAAAAAAGCGATCTCTCCACCTGAGGCACTTCTATCTAAAGTCCCTCACTCTTGCTTTGAGAAAGCTGCCACTCGGTGCACTCTCCCATCAAAATCCTAATGTGCTGCATGTCGATTCAGGTGTGGTCTGAAGTCTGAGAGTTTCTGCTACATCACATGTGTTTTGGTTTGCTGAGGTTCTTCTCAAAGCAGCCTTGGGATGAGGCTTGTTATTCTCCTCCGTGAGACATGAGGCACGCTCTCTAATTAGAACACATCTCCTGGTGAGATAGACGTTGAGGTCTGACTACACCTCCAATCTAATCAGCTCTCTATCTCACTTTTGCCGCTGTGCAGAAGGCAGACTCTCACTTGTCTGACAAATGGATACAACAACAAGGAGATGCCACTGAACATGTTTCTGGTTTGGAGGACTGCAGAATTTCACACATTTAAATCTTGAACGGATTTTACATCCTCCCTGTCATCCTCTGCTGTTAAAAGGACACATTTGGGTGGCCACTGATTAAAATGTAAATACAAAGTTGTGACTGAGGTAACGCCTACAAGACCCACAAAAAAATTTACATTCCCCCTTTTTTCCCTCTTCTACTTCAGTTTCTTGCTTCCTCGATGTCCTTACAAGTTCACATGTTCATGCTTATTAAGTATCCTCTGACTGCAGCTCCAACATTGGTCTCCACATAGTTGTTCAACATGTTTTATTACATACTTGAGACTGTGCCACTGTTGTCAGCACTTCATTTTAATTTGGCTCCTTCGCCACTGGAGATTTCGATCACTGGGACATCCTGTCGGCTGCAGAAGCTAAACTATTCTGAAGCATTAGGACCGAATGAGGTGCATTGCTGAATCTCTGCCTCTGCACTGTCAGCTGCTGTCTTGTTCAGAAACCAGGGAATCTCCTGCCATCTCATGAGAACATTATGAGCAAACGACGAGGCAGAGGAGAGCTGGGCAAATGTGTGCTATTATAATTTGCTACAGCTTAAATAGAGAAATACGTGAGCTGTGTGATTTCCTGTAGGCACGCATTAACACTTGTTAAAGCATTGTTAACAGCTACATATAAAATGATCCCAATATTACTGTTTCAGGGAAGGATACCAATGGAAATAATCCTTCTGCATTTGCTTCCATCTTGTCTTCTTGCTCATTAAAAATCCAAAAGAGGGAATGTTTGAGGCTACATTAAGCAACAGGGATTATGCTGGAGATGAACTACATTATCTGCATGAACAGAACATCACTTTGACATTCGAACACTTAAAAAGTCTGTATTCAGCCACAGTCCTGGCTATATATAGTTATTTAGTTCTTTGGAGAAAGGCAGACCAGGCTTGCTTCAATTTTCACCTCTTTAGATTGCAATCTTCAAAAATGTGACTGTATCAGAAGCAGGCTCTTTCTAAAACACTTTATGAATGTTAAAAGGTAAAATAGAACAATGTGTCTCCGTTCTTGTGCGCTAACAAAAAATGGTATTTATCAATAGTTCTTCCAAATATTACCTGATCTTTTCAGCTCCCTAAAGAGTTGGAGTAATTACAAAACAGCTGCTGGAGGATGAGACAACTTTGCTGGATAGGAGAGATGTTTTGATCAGAAATGCACTCCTTACAGCCAGCATGCTGAACACAACATTGCTTTAGTAATTTGAGATGTTTCATAACAAGAGAAAAAAACTAATCAACACGATATTCACACATCAAATACTCATTAAGCTTAACAAGCACCTCATTAGTTTGAGTGCAAATAGGTCACATCGCAGTACTCGAAAATGCAAAGGATTTCATGATTTGCATGGACTGGTTCTGGGGGGGATTCATATTTGAAAAGGAAGCTGAATGTGCATATGTGTGTGTGTGTGAGAGAGAGAGAGAGAGTGTGTGTGCAGTATATATGTGCAAGAGAGGGAGAGGTAGAAAGAGAAGAAGAGATTTGACCTGCAAGCAATCTCTGGAGAGCCGTTCACTAGCAGAGTCTAATCAGACTCTGGCTGATGCTTGTTCTAGGGGATTGCTTCTCTCCAACCCTCAGGCCTAATTAGGACCCCCGTGTACCATACAGAGGGGTTGCCACTTGCAGTAAGGACTGGGTAGAAGCTCACCTGTATGTGTTCGGTAAGCCACAGAAATGAGCTGCTGGCGAACATGATGACAAGGAGGGCATCTGAGGTGGTGCAGCCATCTTGCTTAAACCACCCCCCACCCCCATCCACCAACCCACCCGGAGGTCCGGCGAGTTTAATGAATGTTGGGACAGGGAGTGAAAGAGAAGCTCTATGAGGAGATGGGGAAGAAAAGGAAGCCGTCAGGGTTGAGGGAGGGTCACAGAGACAGGAGCATCTTTCATGATTTTTTTTCTGCTTTTTAACAATGTGGCAGTTTGCAGAAGAGTGGGAAAAGGAGAGAATGACACATCTAAACTTAGCTAAGATAAGAGCAGGTTTCTTGAACTCAACTTTCTGAAATTCTAATGCCAAACACTGGGAAGCTTCAAAGCATACGCCAGGACATGCATATCCTTTAACAACTTAAGATTACAAAAGTGTGAAAACAGATTTAAGTATTTATCTACTTATGTATGTAGAGAACAAAGTAAAAAAAAGTTATTTTTTGACTATTTTTAGTTAATAAAACATGTTATTTACTTCCTATTGCCTGCATCTTCCTGCATTGAGGATGGCTGCATATGCTGCACTCTAGTTCTTTTGCAAAAACTTTGTAGACCTGCATTTAAGCCTCAGAAATAGTCTGTTTTCTCCAGTTCAATACTTTAATTAGAACTAAGGTGAGGGGGCAATTTTTTAATTTTTTAAGATCTCACTCTGGCCTGTAGTTGAGGATGAGAATACTTAGCATATTTCAGAGTTCTCTCTAGTGTCCCATGTGAAGAGATCCTAAGGTTGTTTCATTTTGCTTTACAGTTGCTGAGCTGTTACTGACTCAGTCTGAAGAGGTTATTTCAGAGAGAAGTTAAATAAATAGCTTTGGGCACAGGGGGTCAAAAGATACACAAAAATTCCTGAGTAAGTTTCCCTTCTTCTGTTTATTAAATTGAAAGAGTACACTGTCAGTCTGTGTGATTTGTCAATGTATCAAGACATCTGAACTGCAACCTAAAGGTGTCTGAAGGATCTGAATCTTTTCCAGAAACACAAGCTATGATGGTTCAGAGATGATGGATTTGTAAACAGCGGTTGGGTTTGATTCACTGCAGTTTCATGCATTTATTAACAAATGTTTAATATGGATATTCATTTTCCCTTATAAATAAAAAACCCACAGTAAATGTGGCGCTGGTCAACAACCTTTGAATAACATGGTAAATAGCTGATTTGGACTTGGGAATCACAGCATCATTGGTCTTTCTGACATAAACATGTAGTCTGGTGATAAGGTTTAACTTTATTTCTTACTTAATTTGTCTGTCTAATTTGAAATCTTTTACACAACTTTAATGCATATACTGTCATGCAACTGACTATTTTGTAGTTCAAAGTGGTGTCATTTAGGCATCTAGGCTAAAACAGCCCTGTGTGTGAAAGGTGAACCTGATTGTATAGGCTTAGGCTTTAGACCAAAACATGGATTATGACCAATGACAAGGGGAAAATACAATGTAAGTGGAAGATACACCCCCAAGAATCACACTCAACACCACTGCCTCAGTGTTTCTTTCTAACTATTTTGCTCAATTGTTGAAATTGCTCAATTGTGCAGCTTTTCTTGGGTCTTCATCATAGTCCAAACTGTACATACATAATATATAAAATATGTAATATAATAAATAACTCATGTCAAAATAAATTACATTTATTACTTCTGCAAGATGACTCAGGAACTTGCTGACATTTTATTTTAAAATTCCTCATACAACATTATGTATAGTTGCATAACATTTTAACTGAAAGGCTAAATCTATTGAAATGATGTCTTTGTGTAGACTGCATTTATTTACGAGTAAAAAAAAAAATAGTTTAAACAAATATCTCAACATAAACTAAAACAACTTCTCTTACAGGTCAGAACTTAACAAAGTAACAGTGTTTTTCAAATATTTATGTAATACCTGCATGTTTCAGCAACTAAAAACCGGGTGAAATTTTTTTAAATATCTGGACTGGGGGCCCTGCAATGGACTGGCGAGCTGTCCAGGGTGTACCCTGCCTGTCGCCCAAAGCCGGCTGGGATAGGCTCCAGCTTCCCCGCGACCCTGAATTGGAATAAGCGGTTCGGAAAATGAATGAATGAATGAATCTGGACTGGGGAGTGAAGGGGGGGGGGGGGGGGGCTTTGATAGAGTGTCAACAAGATTCCCATAAATATTAAATACAAGTTCAACTTCCGGCCCCCCAAAACTCTTGGCTTGCTTATTTACATTGAGAGGTGCTAAATTGCAATTTTTGAAATCATGTTGCACAAGCTTTTAATTTCATTTTGATGGATTATTAGAAGATTTTTCCGTGTTATGATGTACTAACACAGCTGCAGCACTCCTTGGTCTTCTGTCCGGGACAGTACAGGCTCTTACTCAGTCAGTAGTGAATGAAAAAAGCACAACATACACTGTCAAATAAGTGTTGTCTTCTCCCTTTTGCTTCATTTTATAATCGCGCAGATTAGTCAGTGCATGAAATTCTACAACAGTGAGACACTGCAGAAATAGCACTAGCAAAAAAATGAGGAAGTGACCACTTTTAAAATATACATTTAATAATACCCATTATTTCATCTTGTCTGAAAGGGAACTTGAATGTTACATCATGCAGATGCCACTTTAAACCACAGAATACACTCCATGTTCATATATTATTGAACATTATTCTTCTGCCTCAGCAGGAAAGTCAGAGTCTTGCTTTAGTATTCACACAACTTCATCAAAACTTTTCACTGCAATATTGTGACACACGGTCCCAGAATCTATTTGATTACCCACCACGTCCAGGTGTTCTCTGGTTTGTCTTTGAAAAGTGATTGAAATTCTTTACACCTACACCCACTCATACACCTACCGCCAGCTCTAAGGCACACGCCAACCTTACAGCATGCAATCAGCCTCAAAGAATGGTCTGAACCATAACCAAGCAAACTATATGTGAAAAGAGAAAAAAAAAAAAGGTAAAAAAAAAAACAAAAAAAACAACCATTTTCTAAGAGGCTTAGATTTTTCATTGATGTGACTTTTTCAGTGCTGGTGTTTTTTTTTTTTTTTAACACCAAGCGAAAAGCAGGGAGTGGGAGTGGGTTTCCATTATTGAAGTTCATGGACAAGCATTGTAGTGACAGGATACCTTTGTAACAAAAATATAGACACACTTTGCAAACAAAGCTCTGATGTTAATGCATATACTAGTTTATCTTCGTTATGCCAGGATAAAAAAAGTCATTTAGTTCATACTTGTTATATGGCTTTACATTTTAGACTTCTCACCACAGTGCTGCAGCTTAATACTGCTCTCCCTGAAGACTTCACTGACATTTTCCAAGGTCTTGCTTTTAAGCCCTGCCTTGATGAGTGAGAGACTGTGAGAGGAACTAATCCTTGGAATCCCCTCTTTATGACAAAGTCAGCAAACTAGTCAGCAATATTCTACAGTTAGTTCAACCATAGTAGTGTAATCTTGAAGCTACAATTATAGCTAGCAACAAACAAGATGCTGTGTTGGCAACCGATCATTTCAAGTGCAAGTGCTTTGTATAAGAGAGTCAAAATGAAAGAATTTTAAAATTGTCTGGAGACCACCTCAGCCTGACTTTAGGCAATATTTTGAAAAGAACATTTGTAAAATGCATACATCTTTCCTGTAAGATGTAAAAAAAAAAAAAAAAAGTGCGTGGCTTTTACTCCCACTTGAAGTCATGTCCCACCATTTCATAGAACTTTTCATTATAAGGTCTATAGAAATCTCGTAGTTGCTCGATGGCTTCTCTGTCTATCTGCACATGAGTTCTGCCCTTGGACTTGCCCAGACATCGAGGTGATCCACTGCTCTCTGGTTTTTTAAGGCAAGGGAAGCCTTTTGTACGGTTGAAATAGAAGTGTTTGTCTGTCACGATGCGTTTTAATCCAAGGAAGTCCTGCACCCGAGCCAACTCCCCTGCTGGGTCTGTGATAAGACGCTCTCCACTCACAAAGTGGATTTGAGTCAGAGGGAAGTAGCGGAGCCAATTTTCAAGGTGCAAAGCGTACAGGCCAATCCGAATGGCATTCCAGGACATGTCCACAATGCCCAGGCTCTGGTTTCTGAAGGCCAGCTCCTGGAAGCTCGGCAAGTCTGGAGTTTTGGATAAAGTCTGAGTGTAATCTGATATTGCTCGGGTGACAGGGTCACGGACAACCACGATAAGCTTGGTATCTTGGGCCATAGCAGAGATTCGGTGCGGAGTCTCTTTAGTCACAAAGTAGCTCGGCGTCTTCTCCATAGTAATTTGGCTTTCAAGAGTCCTTGGCATTAGACTTCTGCATTAAAGACAAAAACAAAGGCAAATGTTGCAGAAAAAGAAATATACATTTACATTAATGTGGTGACATTTAAAACATAATGTCTCCATTGAAAACTGATTGAGTTACCACAAAGGCTAAAATATTCAGAGGACATCATGTCCTTGCATTCACTCCGTCAAAGCTAAAAAGTGTATATAAGATATAATTAGGGCAGGATTACACAAGTGAATTTCAAAGGCAAAAACCACCTGAAGTGAGCTTCAGTTTGGCCATGAACCCAGTTTCTCAATGTAAATGAAGCAAAGTCATAGTAGTCTGTTGTCACTGGAGACTTGTGCTGCTGATAGTTGTCCTGTTCATCAGCACTGCACTGTTCAGGAGTAATAAATCACCATGAATGCAAACAGGACATATATAGCAGAGCAGCCCTCTTAGGTTACTTCTAGGTCTTCAAAGTAGGGCATTGTGTGGTTTGAAATAAGGAATCTGAACAGGTAAACCCTCACAAAGAAAAAGTTTGTGAATTCACAGTAAGCTGTTCCACACTGCTGAATAAAGTTTGATGCAGTGACCTGTCCAGGTTGTCCCTTGCCCCTCACCTTCTAACAGTTGGGATATCGTTAGGCCTGCATGCCACCCTGCGTTGGAGGGTATATCAGTGGTAGGCGTGTTTAGTTCTAGAAAGCCACAGTCCTGCAGGTTTTCAATGTTTCACTGTTTTGTCACACCTGACTCAAATCAATGACTCACTGTCTGTCAGTGGATGACTTGATAGGCTGTTGGATCCAGTTAATTTGTTCACACACTGACCAAACAGCGGTGTTGCAGAACAACATCAACCAAGAGGTGTGAGACTAGCGTCTGTATTTATGGTGCCGTGATTTGCCGAGCTTGTTGTCCCTTACACAAACAGGCTGATTTCAATTCAGTGATGACCTTCTCTGAGACAAGGACAACTTTTAATGTTCATCTGACCTCCATTTGACTCCTTACCTGTTTATCATGTTATTTGTTTGTGCTGTCCTTGTTTGACACAATTCGTAGCATGTTAGTAACAAAGCAACACAAAGCTTCTTAAATAAAGGTGAAATTTTTATGAGCTTCAAAAACATCTCTTAAATTAGCTTGGTAGCTCACACCAAGTGGAATTTATCACTAACTTTATCTATTAGAAGTGACGGGGCTCCAATATTCCAATTTAATTGATCAACAAAATTCTTCTGCCAAAGGAATATGATTACTTAACAATATTGAACAATTTTTAACCTTCTTCTAACTGGTTGATGCAAAGCAGCTTCTTGTCATCTGTTAAAGGAATTGAATCTGCCAGACAAGCTAAAAAAAAAAGTACCTGTCATTGAATTGAACAAAACTCAGTCATGATCCTGAAGTGTGCTTGCATGGAGTTACACATTATTTAGGATATTCCTGCCTGATGCAGCCATTTACACCTCTTTACACTTCATCATTTCAATCTATTTTAAAATCCCTCTAGTTTTTATGTGTTGGAGGGTCAGTCTCCATGTAGACTGTAGACCTTAGAAAAAATCTCACAACACCCAACACATGTTGGTCCCATCTCGCCTGCAATACAAAAAGATATAACATGTATGAAAAAAAATCAATTAAAGTTAAAAACAATTTGAAATTACAATCTGACCATTTTGTCATTTTGTTTAGTTACAGATTTAGACTTCAGCTCTATCTTTACTCAGATCACATAGGTTGAGGTCAAAGTATAGAGCTTACCAGAAAATCACTTTTTCTGTACTTTAGTGGCCACAAGTCAATCAGAGTTTTTCCTTTTTCCAACAGTCCCAATGATACATTGCATCAATGACCTTTCTTATTCATCTTACACCACTTCTTTTGATGTTTAAGCGTAGAATTTACATTAAACTATTTTCAAGTTTTGCGGCCAGTCTTTAACTTGCATGGACATCATTGCACTGACGGAAATGGATAATGCTTCACTTGTAAACTATAAAAATGTATTAATTACACAAGCTAATTTACAATACCATGCAATCATTTTAAACATTCATCCATTCATCTTCTGCTGCTTAGCTGGGTTCAGGTTGCAGGGCAACAGCCTAAGCAGGGAAGCCTGAGAATGGAAACTTGAGCTTTATAGCTGCAGCTCATCCACCTAAAAGGCTAGAGACATATTTCTATATTTTCTTCCCTAATTTCTCTTTCTGTTTGTTCTCCACAGGAGTGCCTGGCCTACCTGGCTTTGCGCTGTAGAGTCTACAGTTGAGACTTGGCCAGTCAAACCACCATCTGATGCTTGGCAAGTTCACTACAGGGATCTTTATTCTTTCGTTTCAACATTATATAACAGCATGGTCAAGATATTACTATTTCCATCAATAAATTGAGCTTTACTGATTAAAAAAAAAAAACATTTTTATTTGAAAAACAATTCTTGTTTGTTCCTTCAATAATTTTGACAGTTGACATTCAAATTCCAGTAAAAGGCTGGAGTTCACGTCTCCAATAGACATCGCTGAGATCAAAGGGCTTTAGCTGCCAACCATTGGAAAAACTGCCAATTAGTGGCGATACTTTCAGTCTTTAATTAGTATATACACATATAAACCTGCAGGCTACATGACAGACAATCACTAAAATTATACATATATGGAATTTGAAATCTGTTTGACTTCATCCTTAAACATTTTTTAACTTAACCTTAACATGGGCTTGCTTTAAATAGGCAATAGGCTTAAATAATCATGTGCATGCTTGATGCAATGGGTTATAATTAGTTAAGTAAAACAACTGGATATGAATATAGGGGTGGGTGGGGGCACTTTCTTAAGGAAGCAACACAGGGCAGAAAATAAATAATATATTTAAGATTAATTTTGAAATACTATAGCTCTGACAACTTGGGGGTTGTGGTTTACGCTGCTTGCTTCCAGAGGTGGATCATTGATAAATTAGAATTGCTTTACAGGACACAGACCAACTTTGTGCTGGTGTAAAAAGGATTTAGGTTGTGTGCAAGAGGTTGACACACATTTGTTAATATTACATTTATAATTTAAACAAAGCACAAAGTGGATGAGGGTAGATTTGACATAAAATGACTAAATTAAGGTTGCTGAGAAGCCGGTGGAGGCAACACTGTTATTGCAGATTGATTTGGTGTATTACAATCTGGTGTAGTGACTGAAAAAAGACTGTTGCGAACCCAATGGGTGCATTAGCAAATGCCTGTTGGGCATTATGCCTGAGTTAATAACACAACATTTATTGGCTAGTAACTCAAGAAAACAACTGCTGGCTTGTCTGGTACCTCTTTCATTGACTCGTTGACAAACCAAAATTCCAGCAATCTTGACAAGTAGTTGTTGAAAGAACCCAACCAGTAGCCAACAGCTAGCAACTAGCATGTTGTTGTTTGCAACTATTTAGATGGGACTGAATCTCTGGGATCAAACTTGTCCTTACATTTGAATCGGATCGGATAAATCATTAAAGCCAAGTCATATCAAATTTACTTATAAAGCACATTTTAAAACAACCTCAGTTGACCAAAGTGCTGTACAAAACAAAGCGGATAATGTCCCAAAGCTATATTTTCAGATAAAATAAGACAATATAATAAAACAAAACACAAAAGTCAAACAAAAATAAAGGTGCAAAACATATTTTTCTGACATTAAAGCTCTACTAAACACTCGTTTGATGGCACACTGATATTTATTATTCATATTTCTGGAGCTGATACATCTAGAGACTGATAAACTGCACTTCACAACTTCCTTTCCAGATCCTATGTGGTGTTACCTCTTTCTGTAATTTTCCCCCATTTGCAATACTTTTTGTTGTTTGTTAGCTACCAGCGAAAGCATACTAATGCTCACCTGAGCCAGAAACAGATGGTTGATTGTTGTTGTGAGTAGCCTTTACATTTTCCAAGAACTATCAGTTACCAGTGCTGTACTATCACTGATCAACATATTCTCACTCCCATCTTGCCACATATGAATGTTTTGTCAAGAACCTCTCACATCAGTTAACTTCTTAGTGCATGGGGTACACTATTAGCATCACTTTTCAATACATAGGAAACAGTCCCACAGCTGCATATATCCTGTATAATATAAAATATGTTGCCTATATATTCTGCTGTGGTTAGTGGTGCATAATCTCTATATTGCTATCTTATCCACACTTTACATTGATTTTTGAAAGGGAAATTGTGGAGTGGCAATGACTCAAAAAACACGTGACCTTTCCAATGTTTCCATTCCTTTTCCCTGCTTTTTACGTTTTTATTTTCTCATCCTGTACATTTTCAGATGATAAAAAAAAAAAACCTAGATCAGGTATATTTCAAGTAGATCAGTAAAAACAACACCGATAAAGTGTTTAAATACTCATTAAAGGGAAAAAGCTTTTATGATGTTTCCCATTTTTCTACAGCTGTTACGAGCAGCTTGGAGAAACCTTGTGCATCCAAACCTGACACTTTGGAAGTACGCTACTTTCACATCTGATGCAGCAGGTTCCTGACAAGCATGAACAGCCCGAGCTGCCAGTGAGAACAGGTTGGATCAGTAGGTGGTTTCAGCAAGGACAGCCGTCGCCTCTAAATAGGCATTCTCGTTATTTATTAATTTATTTTTGTATCTTTCATTGGACCGCAGGGAGTGATTTGACACCTGATTTCCTGAATTGATTCACTTTTGATTCCAGGCTGTTTTGATTTTTTTATTCAATTCTGTTCAGTTCAATATAGTGTGATAAGACATATAGGATTCTAACTATTCAGCAGTCTCTTGTCCTTAGCAAATTTTCTGTTATCAGATGGATCAAAAGTTTTAATTGATATCTAGACTGCAGGTAGACCAGTCCAGCTCTCACACTCCTATAAGAGGAAGTAATGTTGTAATAGTAATAAGCAGTTAAGCATTCTCTTACTGAAATATGCAAGGCCTTATCTGACAAAGACATTGTTTGGCTTACCATTGCCCTAGAATTTCAGAATACCATTGAGCATTGATGGTGTATTTACAAATATCCAGGTTGTGGTTTCATAGACACTAATTTACCATCAGAGACACTGACTTTTGAACTTAATGATGATAACAAGCAAGGCAGTCTGTTTCTATGTTGGTCCACAGGACGCAGTGCACATGATTTGAAATATAATTCCACTTTTTTATTTGTCTCTGACCACAGAAGAGTTTGCCATCCTCCGTCCATTATAAATAAGCTGCGGCACAGAGAAAATGGTGGCTTTATCTTTGTGTGGTAGAGCTTTAACATGCTACTGTGGATGGCACAGTGAATAAAGACAAGTATTCCTGAACCCCCACGCCGATTTCAATGACAGGACAATGACTGTAATGCACAGCAGCCTGAGACCTTGAAGATCACATTTATAAAAAAAAACTTCAGCATAGTCTCGAGCACACATTTTTATATTCTCAGGTTCCTTTCATGATATTGCTTATTGTAGATGATAGAATATTGAATTTCTTGCCTTTATTTATAGTCAAGTCAAAATTGATTTATGAAGCAACTTTTATATAATAAAATGTAGCACAAAGTGCTTTACAGACTTTCAAAGCACTAAAAAAAATCCACACACACACGGACATACACACACAATGCCCCTATGTTTATATAAGAACATATTGTTTAAAACCCACAAGCATTTTGTAGATCGTAGAACCGCTACTCAACTTTATTTATCAGAGACTCTACATCCCTGGTGCTCTTTTTACGCCCAGTCATGTGTTGTGGCCAGTTGTGCTGTCACTAATTGTGGAAACTAATTGTTGTGTTGTGGCTGACTGTGTAGTTGTTCTGTGGATAAACAAAACAGCAACAAAGTTATTTTGTGTTGTGTCTTATTGTGGAGTTTTGTGGCTTTTGCATTGCTGTCATACTTCTGGGCCCCATATACATGTGTAATAATCAATCACCAAACTATCATGATTTCAAAGATTGCTACTCTATGATTAATTAGATAATCTCTAATACAACTCTAAGGATACTAATCTCTAATGCTATGCCTCTTTACTTCTGAGTGTCACTGTGGATTATAAAGACACGTGCAGGTGGTACCTTACCTGTACCACTCCAGGCCTCTGTCATAATTCCTATCGAAAAAGTGAGTTTCTGTTCCAGCCGCTCGCACGTCCGGGTGAATCCTTATGAACTCCAGAACAGCTCTCGTGCCCCCTTTTTTCACACCAACGATGATCGCATTTGGTAACTTTTTGTTGCCAAACTTTAAATGACTCACGGGAGGACTAGGCGTGCCATTCCTGAAGACGTGAGGAGTGGAAGGATGTCCTTTGTCCGTCTTCAGCCGAGATGTTTCATCCACGCTGCTCATTCTCGCATCCACTGGTCCGAGACAGGAGAGGGATTTCTGGAGGCGCCGTTTGGCTCCATCGGCTCGCTGACAGCTGGGCATCGGATCACCCTGCTTTTGCATGATGGTGTCGCTGGGAAGAAGTGCACAGTAGCACAGATATGAAAGAAAAAGCGATAACAAGCAAACTGACGTTCCTTTGAGCCGGTGCGAAAAGGGGACAGGTCGACTGAAGAGGAGCACGCATGCCATCTCTTCATATATGAACAGCACATGGTTTTCTAAGTAATTTTGCTTCCCATTCTCTCTAAAGGTTTTCCTGCATAGGTGGCTGAACTGTATGTCCAGTGACTCCGAATCAGAAAGAAATCAGAAAAGTTGACGAGTCAATTCCTTCGATCATCTCCTCAGTGCGCAGCAGTAGCCTACAACCCTACAATCCACTAGGCTGATGCTCCACTGTCCCACCTCTTCAGGAAACTAAAAGAGAATGTGTCTGGTCGCTGTGGATTTAAACTGGATTCCTCATCCTTTCTTACAACTCAGTGGAGTCTCCGTAGTCATTGCGCGCGAGGAAGCGTCAGGAGCGCGCACTCTGGCAACTTGGGCGGACTGTCCGCGCCAAACAGGCACAGCACAGGAAAGATGTTTCCACATAATGACGTCAGAGCACCTTTCAGTTTAAAAAAAAAAAATCTTAGTGTGGCGAGATGGATAAGTGAGAGGGGAGGGAATGGGAAGGGGGAGGCACAGGTTCACACACTGCACCAGACAACAGATGAAGAAAGAAAACAAAACAAAACAAGAACAAGAACAAACAAACTAATATTTATTAACAGTGACTCAAAATATAGTAAAATCAAAACCAACACTATGAAAAGTAAACGAACGCACTTCTCCAGGTGAGCAAGCCATGAGCTTGTGTTGAGCAGCGGTCGACGTGGTCCTCCCCCCAATAAACACACAAAGACAAGACAGCAGAAGGATAAAATCTTACATTGTTCACCTGATTTGTTAAAAGTTGCTTTCTGTGAAACACATGAGTAGCAGCGTTTAACCGGATATGTCTCCCCTCCATAAGATGTGACTGAAAGGAAAATTTAGTTTAAAGCTAAGCAGTGGTAAAATAACTGGCGCATTTACAACAACACCTGCAGCAATTATATCTGAGAAGGAAAATCATCCAATAACTATTCAGGACCCAGGAACAATGGCGCCTATGGCAACTATCCTGAGGGCTCTCCAGTCAGAGAGCTTTGCACCAGTTTCAGCTCTGTTGTCAGTGTGTCTGTTAAAGTACATTGCAGATGTTCCGCCCCCAGAAGGTTTAACCTCTGTCAATCTGTCTGTCAGTTAAATGTCATATCACTGCTTAGTCAAAAGTGGCAGATTGGATAACAACTGAAGATCAGTCTTCATTTTGACTGAAAGCTTTGTGGTGTGTGTGTGTGTATCTATCTATCTATCTATCTATCTATCTATCTATCTATCTATCTATCTATCTATCTATCTATCTATCTATATATATATATATATATATATATATATATATATATATATATATATATATATATATATATATATATATATATATATAAGAAATCTGTGAAATTATAGATGTGAAAAAATTCTAAACAAAACAAGAGTAATTTGACATGATGTATAATGAATTATTTTTACTCTTTGTATTTCCATTATACTGCTCAAACTGTTAGAATCAGTGTTTTTTTTTTTGCAATATTACAGTAACCTAGTATTTCTGTTTGCAAGTATTAATGTAATAAGTTCTACTACTACCGTTATTTTTATTATTATTATTATTATTATTATTATTATTATTATTATTATTATTGCTGTTTTTGTTGTTATCTTTTCCCCCCTGTTACTTTTACTTAAGTTGGCAAAAATTCAAGGAAATTTAAAGGGCTCCTAAAATTTGAAAGCCAGACTTGAGCTGATTAAACCTGCCACCTTTGCAGAGAAAACTCCAACTTTGTGTCAATATGTAGAGTTAATCAATATTTCAGACAGTACATGGCCTGCGGATATGCTAAGACCACATTTAAAAACAGATTATGGCCAGAAAGAGGGAAAAATGGTAATCAACAACTTTGTCATACATGATATCAAATACTTATAAGTATCTTCAAGAAAAAAATTCTTTTCAGTTGTAAAAATATTCCTAATCATATCAAAGCTCATGACAAACTGACATGTTTGAAAGGACCCCATCAGCTCTGCAATCTGAGATAGACTTTGCCTCAGATTTCATTTGGCATCCCCTTCCTCTGGAAGTGTTAGGCATCAGTGTGTGGTCATCCCTCTGAGTTTCTTGATGACTGATACAAATGCAAAGAAGCCCAAGGTGGAAAATAGACGAGGGTAAAAGCTCATAGGACTGCAGAGATGCATGGGGAGGAGTTGAGATGTCACAGCGGTGCTCCTGCGGGTGTCTGGGCCCAATCTCACAGGCCCCTGATTAAAGAATGATTTATAGGGGCTAGTCGGAGGGACCCGCTCAGCAATCCGTCTAGTGAATGAGATTTTTCCTCAGGAAGAGGGCGGGTAAATCAAACCTTGGGGCAAGAAGCCTGCAAAGCTCAGCGATAGAACCCGGTGATTAAATGTTATAATCGGCTCTCTCTGCTGAGCACAGCTCGACTTTTCAGTGTAACTATCAAAAATACTAAAATCAGTTTAGCCTTAGAGTCATTCGCAGAACATATGTCTTGTTTTTGCTTATTACAGAAGAATGTAAGCTTTTCAGACCGGCTGTTTATAAACTGTGACTGAAAAAGTATAACTCTCAGTTCAATGCTACCAATACAAAACACACACACACACACACACACACACACACACACACACACACACACACACACACACACACACACACACACACACACACACACACACACAGACAAACAAAAGCCCAAAACAAAATATAAATAAACTAAATAAATAAATAGAAAGTTACAGAATAAGCAAGAGAATGTCAAATACAATAAGATTCAGATTTGGAGTTAAAGTGTTGGTTTACAATGAAAAAGCAGAAAACCACCATGACCTTTAAAAGGAGAGAAACAACATGATATTGAATACTAAGTACATTTTTCAATATGTTAACAGTCTTCTAGAGTCCTTAAATATAGGTCATTTACTTACTGACCACTCCATCAGCAGTGCAGCCCATTTATCAGACTAAAAGAAGCCTGAGGTGGTGGGGGGATGTCAGGCTGTCTTTGCTCAGATCAGAAACTCAGGGCAGATACAGATGATCACAACAACTTTACATTACAGGTGGATGAAAAATAATATCCATAAATACCGTTCACACCCCTTTGGGAAATAAGATTCCTTTGTTTAAAGACAAATATGCAGTCAAAGCATTTCTTTGGTTCCAAAATGATGGTATAAAAAAACATGCTAATACTGAAATGTTCCCATATTTTTGGAAAACACATTATGGATTGCAGAAGGTCTAAATATTTATTTTTGTTTACAAGATAAATTAAACAGATCAAATTAAATTGATAATGTGAGAATTAAGAAGGCAAACAAGCCGATATTTAATGAATTTAAAAAAAAAAGAGAGAGTAAAATTAGTTCCTCTTTAAATTTATGTATACTAATTAAGCTAATAATTACACCGATAATATTATGTAGGATTGGTAAAGATAAGGTCCATGCAAGGTCAAAAATACCAATACTGCCATCTGCTGGTTAAATCATGGCACTGCAACGACAAGGCCTTTAATTCAAAGTGAAAGAGAGAAAAAAAAGCACTCAAGATACAACTCCAGGTCTCAGGGCTTCCATGGAAACACTTCGAAAATACAACAGTAAGTTTGCTTTAACCATACATGAATTCTTCTTGTTCTTCTCGTTGTTCATTTTCTTCTTCTTATTATGAATTCAAACAAGTATTTTTCGAGAGAATGCTTAAACATGAAAAAAAACCCAAAAACGATATATTCAGGTAATTTTAGCACCTGCTTATTAACAGATTGTGTGTAATTAGTTTAAATTTGAGGACACATCTTCCTCAGATCAACGGGCCTACATTCTGCATTACCTTTGTTGTAAAATCATGAACACATATGAATAAAACCACATTCTTTGGCGTAATAATAGACAGAATTTTCTTAAGGCAGTAACTTGAATTAAAAATTTCCTGTATCAATCTCATATTTTGCCCTGCGATGGAGTGGTGAGCTGTCCAGGTGTACCCTGCCTTTTTTGCCCAACAGACTACTGGGAGAGGCTCCAGCTTCCCCGCAACCCTTAATCGGATTAAGTGGTTAGGATAATGAATGAATAAATGAATGAATGAGTCTCTTTTTTTTTTTTTTTGGAAGAAGGTATCAGTTCATGAAAACATATGGGCTTTTATTTGCTTTCCTAAAGTCCAGTCACATTATTCTAGTGAGGTTGAGATCTGGGCTTTGCATCATTGCAACACCTTGGTTTTATTTTTTTTTCAGCTATTTTTTATAAAGTCTATCACTTGGCTTCACATTTTACTGCAGAATACTATTGTCTACAGATGTGTTCACAGACTTAATGATTAAAAGGTGTCACTCAATCATTGTTGTTACAACCTGCATCAACGGTAGCAACGAAGAGGTATGCAGGCATAAGGTGGTTCTTTACAAAAATATTAACCTCTTCATAAAAAACATGTAAAGGTCAATGCAAAGGTAGTTCAAGCTGTGCATGGATGTATAGAAATGTATATGTAACAAAACAAACAAAAGTTGCAGAGCCAGCCAAAACCCAGGTGATCTCCCAGTCCAAACCAGGGAGAAACATGGAGTTTAGGCTAATGCAGCTCTTACATGTGGCAGGACACTCAGCGCCCAAGTGAGACTCATGCCATTGGATTGCACCTGTAACACACTCAAGAGAATAATGCTGGTTGGGCCGCCACACTGTGCTTGATAGTTGATATACTCGTGCTGCTGAAACTGTTTTGATTGGTTGTTTTCTGTCTATGTTCTGTCATGATCTTAAAAATTTAACATGCTAACTGAAGCCTATTCAGAGAAATAGGCCCACTGTAGCCCTTTATCTAAGTAGTGCCTCTACATTCCATCTATGTTCACTGGAAACAGGAAAGTTATGTTTTGTCTTTGTTAAGTGACTGTTTATGACAGTTTAAAAAGGAATGTATTCATTAGAGGTTATATTTACTGAATTACAGATTATTAACAACAATAATAGGAAAAACCTAATGGTGATTTAAAAAAAAGTAAAAATGATGGATGGGCATGGCAAAAACAAAACAAAAAAACTTTTTCTTGGGGCCAGTTAGGGGTGTTTTCTTAACTATATTAAAAGATCTTTAACCTTAACTCATGACAACCACATTAAAGCAGAGTTTTCCCTCCAGGCTGGTCTGGTGTTTATTTTGTGCTGTAAATCCTGATATTGTGCAACAGTTGGTAACCATCATCACAGTTATACATTGTGGCAACTTCCAGTGTTAAAGCATAATAGCATTAAATTAACACATTAACTGGTTTAGGATGGCAACAGTTCAGTTAACAGTTTAGTCCAATTAAGAGTCAGAGAAGGTGTAGTCTATCCCAGCAGTCATTGGACGAGAAGCGGGGTATACACTGGACAGGTTGCCAGTTTTATTTTTATTAAACAATATTTAAACAATATTTATCACAATTTTTCAGAACTTTGGGCCCTGTGTTTTAGATGTGGCTTCTTTAAAACATGCTGTTGTTGTTCAGCCCCTCATCAAAACATCTAAACTTTTGTATACAAACAACTGTAGCCTTACACTGATTTTAATAGTTCATTCATTTTCCAAACTGCTTAATCCAATTCAGGGTCGCGGGGAAGCTGGAGCCTATCCTAGCTGTCTTTGGGCGAAGGCAGGGTACACCCTGGACAGCTCGCCACTCCATCGCAGGCACACACACAGAGACAATCACTCACGCTCACCCCTAGGGGTGATTTAGAGTAACCAATTAACCTAACATGCATGTCTTTGGATGGTGGGAGGAAGCCGGAGTACCAGGAGAGAACCCACGCATACACGGACGTGCAAACTCCACACAGAAAGACAACTGACCAAACTTTGCCCCAGCCAAGGATTGAACCAGCAACCTTCTTGCTGTAAGGCCACAGTGTGAGGTTTTCAATCTCACCATAGCACATAGATGACCCTGTTAAGAGTCCTAAATGACTTACTCTGCCATACTGGTGCTGTTAGACTTGACATGTGCATTTGATACCACAGATCATAATATTTTTTTGTCCTGGCTGGAACTGTGTGCCTGCATCAAGGGCATTGTCAAATGATTTAAGTTGCACTTGTCTAATAAGAGTTTTTCCTGTGCAAATGTGACAATACTTCTCACCTAAATTGCAATGGAGCTGTGGAGTTCTGCAGGGGTCAATTTTAGGCCCTCTTCTTGTCTCATTGTTTTTGTTGCTTCTGGATTTTAAGGGCCAGAACATTACTTACAGTACTGTTTTGCTGATGATGTGCAAATTCATGTACTCCTAAAACCAGTGACCCTGTTCAGGCCTTGTTGGGCTGCCTCAAAGATATTAAGTCCTGATTGCAGCTAACTTTCTTAGCATTAACAAAAATAAAACTTAGATTATTGTTTTGGAAACCAGATTTTACCACGTAATTGTAACAGAGTCATTGACAACCTCAGTTCTTTTTGTAGTACCTTTAGAAGAAACCTGGGCTTTATCTTGGATATTAATTTTAAGTTCAGCAACAAACTAGCTCAGTGGTCAAAACAAGCTTATTTTTTTTACCTGAGAATCCTGACTAATGTCAAGCTCGACTTCCCCTGACCTCAGCTTGAGATCGTGATCCATTCTTTCATCTATTCACATATCTATTGCCGTAACAGTATCTACGCAGATCTGTTAAAAGGCTTAAAAATATTCAAAATGTCCACTCCAGAAGGTGCCTTCTGTCCCTCTGGGCTGAGCTCATCTTCTGAAAAATTGTTTCTTTGTAGAGTTTATATAATTCTATTTAAAGTGCATAATAATTATTTCTTATGTGGATGTAATAGTGGACGATTTTGAATAAAAATGTTTGTTTTAAAGTACTCCTGAGCCCATGTGGATACTTTGATCTTAGAGGGATTACAATGATCCACTGCTACCCTAAGAGACTCAAAGTTTGAGTACTCACTTAGTTTATTTGCCTTTGGGGTTTATGCAATAAGATTCTGCAGACTCCCTGAGTTTTTTCAAAATATTATGCACTCACGATGTTGAATGACCAATTTTTTATCAAACTTTCATCAAGAAATACATACAGTATTCAACTGTGTCTTGCATGCTACTTGATTTAGCCAATATTATGTAAAACTAAGATTTGTACTTAGAACTGTTTTAAAAGTTTTATCTGGCATATTTTAAAATACAAAAAACAAAAAAAAACAAACAAAAACAACTTGTTAGGTTAATGTAATAAAGTTATGGAAATACTTTTCACTTCAATTAAAAGCATTTATTTAATAAGAGAGAATTTTGTTGACTGAACTAAATGTAAATAAGGTCAACTTTATGCTCTTGGGTAACTGTTCAGGATTTCAGTTCAACTAGATTTGTAGAAGTAAATTTAACATACATTTATGATGACTCTAAAGTTATTTGCTTGTGCAATTTAAATGTGACGATGTACTTTAAAACCATAATTACAATGGATGTGCACAGCTTATCAGTCAGTTAATTAATGGATGAATCAAAATTTGTTTTAGCAGGTTTTAGCAATAAACACCACACAGTTCTAGTTACAGCAGAAACCCTTGTCTGCTTTACCACTGCTGGTTAAGGGGTTAACACAGAAGGTAGCTGCAGTTTTAGCCCAGGACTAGTTACCTCGCTTTGCTTTTGCTGTATGCTCCTGTGATGTTAAATTAATCTACAGAACTTTAAAAATAAAACAAACAAACAAAAAGAATGCTTGTGTAGGAAACACATCATACAATAACATGTCACACTCCTTTAACAATTTCCATTTGTAGACAAAGTATCATTTATTTAATTATTGATGGCATCACGTCTGATCCCTAGTAATTATTACTATTTCAAAATAGTACAATTACATGACTTATTGTGCTGATCCAAGAAAACAAAGTTAAGTGCATCAGAAAACCAGTTTAATGATATGTTTACCTGCAATGGATGCCAAGCTTAACTTGGAAAAACATAGAGCAAATTGGATTTATTTTGGAAAAGAAAAACTTGATATCGTCCAAAAAAAAGTGATTAAAATGAGATGAGATGCCAGAAAAATTCTGTGAAATAACAAGGAAAAATATATAACTGAGTAAAATTTCATGATAAAAACAGATTGTGGCCCTGCGATGGACAGCGACCTCTCACCCAATGATTACTAGGACAGGATCCAGCTTCCCTGCAACGTTAAACAGAACCAAGAGGTATAGAAAATGACTGAATAAATTAATACAGTGTGTAACTTTAAAATCGTTTTTGGTTTTTAACTAGTATTTGGTGTTTGAACACTTCTCCAGGAGGTTACAACAGTCCTGAATTTCTTTACCAACTCGCCTACTGCCTTCCAGATAACTAAAACATATGATTCAAATTTTCTCCTCACATAGACTGCTAATGCTAAAGGTTCACATACCTACTCATTTGAAGTACTTTTATTACAATATTTCTATCTCATTTGTTAATTTTAGTCCTTTTAAGATACTCTTCGGGAAAAAAAACAACAAAAATTCTTTTCAAGTTAAATATAAACTACCTCACAAGCTTTTAAGCACCACTGAAGTCCTCTCTGACAGAAAGAAATATGCTGTACAGCATAGGTCTCCATCTTAGCTCTGTTTCTTCAGTCAAACCTTCTATGTGGTGCGTACCAATTTGTTTCTCACTGTTGTTTTTATGAGTTTGCGCTTACCTGCACTTCCATTCATTGCTCACAAGATGGCAGTTAAAGATAAAAATCTTCTCTGCGTTAAACTCAGCAGCTGCTTGGTGGGTCTGCATAAACATAAACAGCAAATTTAGAAAACAGACAAACCTGAGAGAAGATTGGTTAAGATTTAAAAAAGTGAAAAAAAAACATTGTATGTGTTAACTTTGAACTGTAAGAAAGATGATTTGAAACATCAAATAGTATCAATCCGTATGCGCAAATGAAAATTATTGGTGTTGACTGTGTTCCACTGTTCACAGCTGAAGCCTAATTTCGATGATATAAACTTGAAGGCAGTTGCCTTCAGCTGTTGACGCCTTTTGATAACCACAAACAGAACTATAAATTAACATTTTTGAGGGATCTGTTGCTTGCACTTGAATTATTGTAGGATTTGGTGTACAAATTGAAGGCCTACATATACACACAAAGTTGAAACACTATTACACATACAAATAGATGCACACACACACACACACACACACACACACACACACACACACACACACACACACACACACACACACACATCAAGTCCATACAATGTCATGAGCAGACACACAGTGTACAAACCAAAAGTGAATTCTCACAGACAGGAAATGATGTCAGTTCTGGTCTCCAAGGAGATGGAGGCAGTTGCTAAGATACTGTGACACTAGGATTTTTCACTGTATTTTCTCTCTCGCTCTCTTTGTAATACACACTCATACACACATACCAGTAAATGCACACACAGATGTCACCATGAATAAGTCGAAACTCTTCTGTATCTCTTATTCTTTTGCACTGAGCACTCACTCAACTTTTTCAGGAACAATTCTAAAAATACCCACAAAAAATGTCACTTTTTTTCTCAATCACAGTTGGGTGGCTCGCAGTACTAAACATATTGCTAATGGTCTTCAACTCAAGAGCAGTTGCTTCAAAAATTAGTCACATTTGTAATCTTTGAACTATGTGCGATATCTCTCCCGTGCCCAAAGTGGGCATGGAGCTCAACAAACAACAGAAGTGATGGATGTGTATCAGCACCCTTCCAAAGCACCTGCACAGTATGAGCTGCACCTCTCTGGTGCTATCAGCATGCCACATATGTCTTGTCCCTAGCATGTTGCTGCCAAATCCTCATCACCCTCCCTTTCTCCTCCCCTGTGGCTTCTAACACAGCATTAAGAGTTTATAGGGTTTGGGTTGTATTGGAAATGCCATGTACCCGTCCTCTGGATTGTAGGATTAGCTCTCTCCACTATATTTCTACTCCGAGAGCCTTCCTGTACTGATGACACAAGCAATACAGCAATGAGTGTTTGTTCATTTACTGTGCACGAATGCATGTCCTTCTCCCTCCCTCCTCTCTATTGCTCTCTCTCTCTCTCTCTCACACACACACACACACACAAGCTCAAGGGTGCCTGCACATACACAAGCTTACCATACATGCATAAGGGGGATATCAGATTCAATGTGCAATGACACAGTGAGGACATAGAGTGGAAAAAGGGGAAGGAAGGATAGCAGAGATGCAGGCTGCGTTTGGCATGGAATCGTTTTATATGGTGTTGGGGGAGGGATGGAAGGCAAAAAGATTTACAAAGAGAGGAGACAAGAGCAGCAGAAAAGCGCTGAAAGGCATCCAGGGTTGGATGAGAGACGAGATATAGGTTAAGATTTTTAACATGACTGAGAGGAATTGAGGGAAGAGGGGGGAAAAGAGGGAAAGGAGGAATATCCTCTGCACCACTGTGTGACTGGAAATTTAATAGAGGGAGAGAGATAGAGAGAGGCAGAGATGGAAGGAGCGAGAGGTAGATGGGTGGGAGAGAGGGAGCCAGTGGAGGGGGAGGGGAGAGGAAGAGAGAGGCAAAAGGCACAGAGACCTCATTGCTGTGCAGCTTTCAGCGAAAGCTAGTGGTCGCGAACAATGCTCACTACGGCATTCACTGAGAGGGAGGGGAGGAACGAGGGAGTGCATGAAGGAAGAGGAGGTAGAGAAGAGGAGAAAGAGAGAGAGAGAGAGAGAGCATATATCTTGGGGGTCTTTCTGAAGCGTTGCCTTTTCGGTCTTTTGACCTTTAGTGTATGCTGAGACAGAGCAGAGATGTACAGCAATTCATTTTTACCAACAAGCTTGTCTTTCAATAAAAAGCTATTACGAGCTACAAGTGCAAAAAGTTTGAATCGGATCACACTGTGAAGGGAGAATGTGGAAAATGCATATGAGAAATATCAAGATTGGCATCTTTTTCATGACTAAACTTTAGTACTGCTTATTAACTTGCAGACATTCTTTTCATGAACTGAAACATGTTGCAGGAAACTTGCAGACTTTGAAACATTCTCACAAATACTCTGCAATGCACATCCAAAAAGCTCAGAAAGTTTGGATTTTAGCAACATGCAAAACTCACAGGCCAGCTGACTTTTTTTCTCTCCATGTTTGCTTGCTGACATTAAGTAATAGTGTTGCTCTATTACTATTTCACAGCTTTAAATCCATCACAGATGCTTTGGGGAAAAAAATAGATGCTTACAAGCAAAGTCTGCAAAAACAGACCTCATTAGATATAATCTTAGCTTGCCATTACCAAATGCATGTGCTAACACTGCATACATAATGAATATGGCCATCCATATATGACCTACAAAACTCTCTGTGACCAACAAATGTTCCTTACTGCAGATGTTTGGTGACTTGTGGTTCATAAAAAGCTCCCATGAGATGGTAATAAGCACTAAAACCTGGCAAAAGTGCTTTAAATATCATTTAACATGAACAAGACACACTGACTCAGTTTATCCTGCTAATTTGTCAGTGCTGCTGAGTCACATTAATAAATATGTGACTAAAGCTGCTCATCACATTGCAGCAGTAAATAAGACAAAACCAAAAGAGTCCAAATCAGAAGAAATATGTCTTATTTTAGTTTAAACCTACGCTGCATCTTCACTATAATGCATCAAAAGATCTGAAGAACGCAGTTGCAACCTCCTTCAGTAAGGTCTTAGGGTTTAGTTTCAAACATACGAAATGTGCGTAAAGAGCCGCTTATGCTGGACGCAAACTGCTCTGCCCAGCGGGCGCCGTCGCGTTTGCTGCGTTCCTCTATGAGGAGAGAGGCGCATCGATGCACTCGTCCCCGACCTCCTTCCCTAAATGAGACAATTATAACATCATTTCTCCAACGACCCGTTATCTGATCTGACTTTCTTTTTTTTTTTTCCCAGCGTGAGAATGTGGATTGTGTTCATCTTTATCCTGCCAGCACCGTAGCTCCCTGCGTTGCGTTGGCGCTGCGGTTCTAGCCTACAAGAACAAGAGCCAGCTCACAGCCGTGGAAACAAGCGAATCAATTTAGAGAAGAGAAAAAGGAGAGACAGATAGTGTGGTTTGGGGGGGAAAGGAGATCGGAGAGGGGACGAGGGGAGACAGAACAGAGACACGCCGCAGCCGCCGAAACATTAAGGTATGTTTAAGATATAATGGATGCACAGGTAGAAATGACTGAGATGGCCGGCATAATTGTGGTATTTGTTACTTAATCTTGTGTGGACGATGAGATTAGTCGCGAGATGACAAAGATCTGATCAGAACAATCAAATGCGAAAAAGGTTGCAAGGATGCAAAACATTTGAAGTGAATAAATAATTTGTGATTTATCCCAAGTCCTGCAAACGTATCAAATGGCTTTGTTCCATATGCAAGCCTATGTCCTTTCTCAAATATACACTTGACTTATTTAAAAAAAACAACAACAAAACACTGAGCCTATGGATTATTTTTGGGTGCAGTCATGCTGTCATTACCCCGAAGAGAGAATGGATGCAAGCCATTTTGTAATGCAGCATGTGCAGAATTGGGCCTATTCAGAATTTCAATTGCGTTCCCGAGAAGGTGCGCCGTAGTGAGCGCAGCTGCATAGATGAATAAGGCCATTCTGTTCAATTGTAAGAGATATTATGCTGGAGGCTATATGATGAGGCGAGATTGCAGATTAGAGATCGCGACTGCGGGAGAAAAATGGACAAGTTGGTTTCTCTTTCCTTGATTTCTGAAAGGTTATTTTATTTTATTTTATTTTTTTAATGAGTTATGAGTTAATGATACCAGTAAAATGTAAAAAAAAAAAAAAAAAATGCTTGCCATCAGTTGAAAAGTGGAGAAAATATTTTGGCACGAACCTGTTATTTTCTCCCCCCTCTAACAGCGCTGTTTGGTAGTGGTGAAATGCGTCCCTTCCCACCTCGATTCCCACGTCCTGAATCAGTCTAGTTGTCATAGTTACACTGGATAATGTTGGCCCTGCTGCACCTGTGCAACTTTGTGTTGTTCTGGATCATTTGTAAATATGGTGTGTTATTGTGTAGACATACAGGAAGCTTAAAGCTTTAGGTGTTCATTGAAAACGTCCCCATATGTTTTTTCATACCCCCCCCCCCCCCTCTTTATAAACCATGAGGACTCTGTTGTAGAGAGCAGAACATTGATACAATCAGGCGGTTACGATGATGTGATTGGTTTGTAGCAATTGGTCAGCAGCTTGCAGCTAATTTGTCTTTTCACGACTGAGCGCACTCTCAGGCCCGATCGAATAATCAATATCTACATGGTTTCAATCTGTTCTTGACATGAAAAAAACGGCTGAGATGAAGAAAGCAAAATACAGTGAAACTTGAGTGAAATTGGTTAGAAAAAAATGACATGTAGTAGATGTTTCAAACACGTCATGAACCCAAAGAAAACGCAGGAATGAGGATGAAGGCCACTGGCGAAAGAAAAACTCTTCAGATGAGTCAAGTTGTCTAAAAATAAAACACATGTTGTTGTGTGCTGTTTTTGAGCATCTAAGTGATGGAGAACTTGAAAATGTGTGGTTGAGGCAACAGGCGTCTGACTATCCAGTTTCCTCCAGTATGGCGCTTTATTGGCCTGTCTGTTTCATACAAATGCAACGCAAGGAGGAAACAGCTCAATTACATGAACTAATCTGAGCAAATTTGATATGATTTTGTCATGTAATGCTCTTGAGCTGAGTTTTTGCTGAAATGAGGGAATAACTAGAAAATAAATCTAGTATTTTCAGTTTATTCAGTTTTTTTTTTGGTGGGGGGGGGGGTGGCAAAAGAAAAAAAAAAGTGACCATCACTGTGTTTTGAATGAGATACCTGTGTACGGCACAGGACATTAAAAAAGAAAAAATAATATTTTTCTCATTGATGTAATTTGCTCTGAATATTAATGTTTTGATGCATCCATGACAAGTTGTAACTAGCGGGTAAGCTGTAGTCATAGGACCTAAGTGAAACACTAGTAATTTCCATTAAATAAGTCAAACTGAATGCATGATTACCTATGTGGATAAGTGGGAAGGAGACCATAAAGAAAAGGTTAAGATGTGCTACAAGAAAGCTACACATAGCAACATTTAGACTTTTCATTTGTATCTGTAAGACCATATGTGCTTTCTAATCAAATCTGTGATAGATAATGTGTTGTTATCTATCTGTGGCAGTTACAGTTGAGATGCTTATAGATAAGGATGGGAGTTCTTTTGTGAGTGTGTCAAAGAGGCAGGGAGAGGATGTGGGATGAGTAGAGCAACTGAAAAAGTCTATTTTTAGCATACATTCCTTTATGAGCTTTTTAATGTCTTTACCAGTATGTTTCAAGTGAAGACTAATCTTGACCTTATCTTCAGGTTCATGGTAGTTTGTTTCAACTGCTGTGATTTTGAAGGCCACAGTTTAGAGGTGGCCTTTACTAGGTTTATAGTCTACTGTATATATTTATGTGAACGGTATAGTGGGGCCTCTAGACTACAAATTTGATTTTATACCTTCCTAACAAACATTGTGATAGAAATTAATTTTATCTTTTGATCAAGTTTATAGTGGTTTAAAACAAAAACATGCTGCTGATCTGCTTTAAACGGAAAATGTTCATCAAGCTCAAATAAACACTGTTATACGGAATAGGGCACTGGACAGTAAAAACACAAGATGGTGAATGAGCAGGTTACCACAGCAACTGTGTTCCTAGGAGCGAATGCATCGTCGGTGCATAGAAAAGCAGATGCTGAGAACTGCCATGGAGGCAATCTTTTTATATAACGAGTTTATTATAGAAATTAAAGACTAGGAACAACTGCAATATGTATTCAACATTTATTTTAAGTAGAATATTGATAATGTTAACAGCAAAAGGGAAACAAAGATCTTCTTATTCATTTTCCACAGATATTCCAGGCTTGTGACTGCTTAAGTCACAGTGTCAAGCATAAGGTGTTTGAATAAACAAGGAAGACTTTCTCTCGATTGATTATAAGACAAAGAGCCCAAGGATTTCTAAATTTAGCAAATCAGCTAATGCTTGCAGCCATTTCTGTTTCCAAACCTGTTTGACACTCCATACAACTGTATAAGGTACCTTATATAAGGTAATTCTGTCGCAGTTTGGACACACTTTCCCATTAGATAATGGAGAAGTGTGTCCAAACTTTTGACTTGTGTATACATTATGCCTTTTTTGTAGAATGTCAATCGTCGCTTTCAGATTTGGTCCATCATTTTTCAGTTTCAGGGGTATTGTATGATTTGAGGTTTTTGTAAACAATATGTGCACTGCAGTTTGCTCAGAAATCAATAATTACTCTTTCATACCTTAACAGGTAATTACTACAAGCACACATAATATGGTCACCTATTTCAGTGCTTCTGCCTTATTAAGGATTTTGTAACTGTTTGGCCTTAAAATTTCAAGCAGCTGAAAATTATTTGCGTGACTCTTGAGTTTTTCAAAAGCAAAATTGTAACTTCAGTCTGAATGGGATTGATGAAAAGAATGCCAGTATCATATAGTTGCCCATTTAGTTGACAGTCAGTGCCCTCCTAACTGGTGTGCTGCAGCACTTGTAGCTCTAAGTATGATAGTTGTGATAATTGTGGCCATTTCAAACCATGACCCTGATGTTAAGATCAATATATGAATAAGATGGCAGCTGACTCATTATGTTACACAACTGAAGAGACACCTTCTTGGAAAAGACAACAAATCCCGTATGTGATGCCTTCATGACACTGAAACATTTTTTTACATTTTAAAGGGGTCTTGTGATTACTTGCACACAAGTGGCAGGCTAATATGTTAAATCTACTGCACTGTGCACTTATTTGACCTTGTTTCTATCTCTTCTTTTCTGTCTCCCCCTACAGTGAGAAGCAACAGGCTCCACAGCGACAACACTTCCATAAGCAAATCCTCTGCTAAATTTGATTCCCTGTAACATAATTATAATGGGAACAAAAGTTCACTGCTTCCTGAAATAAGAAGAAAGAAATCAATGTGTCTGACTGTCAAGAAAGTATGAGCAAAGTAAAATAGGAAGCTTTTATTGATAAATATATTAATTGAAAACTCCATTTTCTCTTTTCTTTTAAAGTAACTCAGAGAGAAAAACATCTAAGAGTATTAAATATGAACATTAAGATAAGCACTTAAGTTCCCCTGTTTGGAGGTGACTTATAAAAATCATAGCAATAGGGGTGGGTCATGACTCAGTTGCCATGCGTGTTGTCATGGTGACCAGCCCCTGCACCCCTTTCCCCCTCCTCTGGTTGGTCCAGCTTTTGTTGTGGTTTCACAACCATGGACCTCAGCTGACAGAGGCAGCACCCCCTTGCCCTAACCCCTGTACCTGTTCCAACCAGGCAAGCCGTGTCATCTGTACAAGGAAGAGTTTGGATCAAATCCCTGACAATATTTCAGAGAACACAAGATACCTCAATCTACAAGAGAACTCAATTCAGGTAAATATGGATTCTTTAAAAAAATAAACAAACAACAAAAAAATTGCTACAACATATGATTAAATTAATTATAACGTTTTTCAGTGTGGCTCATTTTTTCTTTCCTCACTAGGTCATCAAGTCTGACACATTTAAACATCTGCGACATTTGGAAATTCTCCAGTTGTCCAAGAACCACATTCGGCAAATTGAGGTGGGCGCCTTTAATGGTCTTCCCAACCTCAATACATTGGAGCTTTTTGACAACCGTCTCACAGTGGTACCCTCACAAGCCTTTGAGTACCTCAGCAAGCTAAGAGAACTATGGCTGCGAAACAACCCCATAGAGACGTTACCAGCCTTTGCCTTTCACCGCGTTCCCTCTTTACGACGTCTCGACCTAGGGGAACTCCGGAAACTGGATTTTATCTCAGAGGCTGCCTTTGAAGGACTGGTAAATTTGCGCTTTTTGAATCTTGGCATGTGTGGTTTGAAGGACATCCCTAATCTCACCCCACTGGTGAGACTAGAGGAGTTAGAGCTGTCAGGGAACCAGCTAGGGATTGTCCGTCCTGGATCTTTCCAAGGTCTAGTGTCACTTCGAAAGCTTTGGCTTATGCACTCTAGAGTGTCAGTTATTGAACGCAATGCTTTTGATGACCTCAAGAACTTGGAGGAGCTCAACCTCTCCCACAATTCCTTGCATTCCCTGCCCCATGATCTCTTCACACCTTTACACCAGTTGGAAAGGGTTCATCTCAACCATAACCCCTGGGTTTGCAACTGTGATGTCTTGTGGCTTAGTTGGTGGCTTAAAGAAACTGTTCCCAGCAACACCACATGTTGTGCCCGTTGCCATGCACCCCCAGGTCTGAAGGGAAAGTACATAGGGGAGCTAGATCAGACCCACTTTACCTGCTATGCCCCAGTGATTGTGGAGCCACCCACTGACCTCAATGTCACCGAAGGCATGGCTGCTGAGCTTAAATGTCGTACTGGAACTTCAATGACCTCTGTGAACTGGTTCACCCCAAATGGTACTCTGATGACACATGGATCATATCGAGTTAGGATTTCAGTGCTCCATGACGGAACACTGAATTTCACTAATGTGACTGTGCAGGATACTGGGCAGTATACCTGCATGGTAACCAACTCTGCTGGAAATACCACCGCAACTGCTGTGCTCAATGTTTCTGCTTCTGATCCCAGCAACAGCTACAGCTACTTCACCACTGTCACTGTTGAAACGGTAGAAACAGTTAGAGGAGAGGAGGAAAATTCGGCAAGACAGTTTATAAATGAGACCTTCATAGACTTCCCTAATCCTACCATTCAGAGAGGGTTAGATGGACGGCCTGGCATCACTATATCACCTTCTCTGTCATCTCTTTCTTCACTGTCACCAAGAGCTAACAGAGCAACTGAAAACACAGCGACTGTGTCTATAATGGATGTAACTAACATTCCAGGCCTGGATGATGTAATGAAAACGACTAAGATCATCATTGGTTGCTTTGTGGCCATTACCTTTATGGCAGCTGTAATGTTGGTGGTCTTCTATAAACTCCGCAAGCAGCATCAGTTACACAAGCATCATGGCCCAGCCAGAGCCATAGAAATTGTCAATGTAGAGGACGAGATTGGAGCTGGGGCTGGCAGTGGCATCTCAGGTGGTTCAACAATTAATTCTGGCACTGGCGGAGAAGGAACCTTAAGGATACATCATCCAGAAATAGTCAACCTTCCAAACATTGGCCGTACAGATACCCTCAATCATTACTACAAAACACATCATTTCAATAACAATGTGATGGGTCTTAGTATTGGCGAAGGAATGGGACCAGGAGGGATCCTCAACAGCAAGAACCAGCATGGCCAGGATATTCCAATCTCCTGTACCTCAGTTCCAATCTCTACATCTAATTTGCTTACCACATCAGGCAATGGCACCAACGTCAACCCCAGCTCTATGTCCCCTCCACTGCCGATGTCTCTCCCAATGCCTACAATGGGCTTACATGGATCGATCAAGGGTTTCATGGGACAAAGCCAGAATCCTCAAATGGAGCCTCTTCTGTTCAAGGGGAGCTCAAAGGAAAATGTCCAAGAGACTCAGATCTAATAACAAAAGTGAGATTATAGAGGGAGAGTGCGCAAGAGTCAAAGACAGAGAGGGAATTGATGTCGGGTTTACATGTGGAATGATAAGACACTGGAGTGCATTGACATTACACCAGGAGAGAGGATAGACTGACAAGGCAATACACAAACACATAGACTTATCTGTGACGGTGTATTGAGCCAAGGATTACCACAATGGCCCACTTGTGTTTGTAGTAATGACCATGGCCATGGAGATCAAGGAGTGGACATTGCTACAATGTAAATCTGTGCCAAAGCAAATGTTTTTTGCAGTTTCTACAAGCTGTGTTCTCATAGGAAAAAAATAGCCTTTCAGAGTAAATAAGTCCCCTAATTGTTGTTTGCCAGCAGAGTTGAAAGATACGCACAGCACTTACCACACTGAAGAGCCGAGATATTGCAGAATGAAATCCAAGAGACAGTTTCCTTCAACAAAAGAAAAAATAACAAAAAACAAAACATGAGACACATGCTCTCTCAAGTGACTCAATAGACTCCCTCAAGGTGAAAATTATGTAGGCATAATAGATGGACAAAAAGGTACAGTGCAGTACAAACTACTGTGAAAAATCCACAAATTATATAAATATATTTTCATCTAAATATGTTCATTGCAGACTATGATGCAGACATATTTTGGGACGGATGTATAAGCTGGTACATAGTTTGTTTCTTTGTGATTAATCAGGGGCAGTGATGGTGGAGATTTGTTATGATTTAAGTTTGGCTACTTCTCAGAAACATAAGGGCTCAATTGCAACACTCATTGTGAATCTTTCAATTGGCTTTGTGACATAAAGCCCATTTAGGTTGTAGAACAGTAAATGCAGATCTCTTTTGTCTGTTGTTTCAGTAATAATCATTACAAACTTTTGTGTTTTGAGAGTGTATTATGTATTTTGCAAAGGCCAGCTACTTGGCATTTGAATTGACAATTCTGATACTTAAATGCCAGCATCAAGGAATGGTAAAACAATGTTTCATAGACATAAAAAAGGTAATTTAATGCAAAGCCCTGTATGGGTAAAAAAAAAAAAAAGTGTTGAAAATGTGTTATTTGAATCCGATCAGTAGCCAGATATTTGCTTTTAGACAGGAATTTGATATGACCTCCTTGCTCATGGTTACCATAGTCATGCCATAAAATGCTGTCATAGGGATTATTAAACATCTGCGGCAGCATTAAAGAAGGGAATAAACATCCATCTTAGGATGATTGAAATGAATGAAAATGTACAGTATATTAATGATAATAATGTCTGGTTGTATGACAATTGTAAGATCCACATTTTTACAGTGTAACTTTCATATGTTAAATGCCATTTACGCTTTTTGCGTTTCAACTATGTATTACTTTATTTTTGTTAGTTTGATATAATGTGTACAGTTGTCTAGCCATGTATCATTACGTGTGAAATAAATCAATCATATATTGGGTTGTGGCAGGTCAATATGCCAACCACACAACTAAAGAGTGAGACATTATGCAGTCCTCTGTGCTAAACCTGGATTGAATGTATGGTTTGTGGTTACGCCATTAGTCATCCTGGTAATGATAGAGGCCATCTGTTTTGTTAAGGTGCTCAGACAGGCTTTTAGTCACTCTCCTATAGATGGATTGCAGATGCCACTGGATCTGGAAAATAAGTGTTTTTATGATCTCAGTCTTAATGAGGGCACTTTAGTCTTAAATTAGCCAGTATGCTTGTCCCATGGTAATCATTTTACATTTACGTGGAAATGGTTTGGAATGGAAAAGGATAAGCAAGATGCTGAATAAAATACAAGGTTACATTCATCAAACAGTAGTGTAATCTAAAATGTTTGTTGCAATTGAGCTCAGATGGGACATGTGATCACTCAGAGCTCTGAAGGATATTGTAAGTTTTTTTTACCAGCCCACCCACAGACCAAGTGATTTCAGCTGAGAATGCACTTCAAAACGATCTAAATGACTGATTTTATGTGTATTATGAAGGTCTCCATTTTGAGAAATGAACCCATACTAACTGGAAGAAGACATAAGAAAGACTAATAATAATGATGATGATATGGGCGATGATTTAGGGTGAAAGCCAGAATTTTTTGCCATGGAGGTTATGAAATGAACATATTCTTTACACATTACATATATCCTGTGTATATGCCTATCAGCTACAGTATCTTTGAAAATATGTCTGGTTATGTCTTCAAAAAAGGGCATGTAAAATGTATTAACCAAACAGCTGAGTTTGTTAAAATTGCAGCTGTGAATTTTTGGCAGTTAGCTGAATTTAAAAACATAGAAGATATAATTGAGTGACCCTACCAACAGATCCAGTGGACAGGGTTCAACTGTTGCCCCACAGAGGCACAAATAGAATATAAATGAGGGCTAAAGATGCAACATATGGCTGCTCCCTTGATGTGCTACATTTGGAGGTTCTGCTGTCAGATTTCAAAGAGCATATTAGATATCTCTCTGTCTCGTTCGTGTGAGCCTCTGTATGAGGGGGCATTCTTGCCTGTCGTACATGGAACAAATAGTTTTTTACCAGGACATTATATGTAACTGGATTCTTACAATGATGAACCATTGTTAACAAAGAACTGTTCCTTTCATACCTCCAAACATCTCAACAATCAGTTATCATTATTATTAGCGTGGAGAAAATGCTGAAGGGCTTTGTTGCATCTTAGTATAGTGGCTGCTGTTGTACATATATTTGATGCTATTTTGTAGGAAGCTCATCATAGAAATTTTAAGAAAAATGCCGGCATTTGACTGGAAACTGAATATGTATATACTGGGCAATTGCAATGTGCTGTTTGGCTACAGATGGAGTACTGACATGTGTACTATTTGCATCATTCATCACTTACAATGGATGCAGCCAAGATGACATTTATGGGTTTGTTGGAAGCAAAACTCCTTAATGAAATGGATTATGGTATCTGAGACACCAAATTGCAAGACAAGAAAATGGACTGACCTTTTGGTCCTGTAAAGGTAAGCTATTCTGTTTGATAAAAGAATATAAAAACACCCTGGTCTGCTTTGAACAATTTTTAAAAAGGTGAGAGAACAGTGTTGAGCTCTAGAAAAACTTAGATTTTGTTTGACACAAACAAACGGAAAAAAACATTTTGTTTGTGCTTTTTTTCACTCTAATTTTGGTTGTATCTTAGAACCCAATATCATCAGTTTAGGTCTTTATGGATTGTCTTTAAATCCTATTTTTCCACTACACATTCATCCAGGTACGCAGTGTGGCAGAGAAGTGCATTGCTTCAGTCTGAACAAAATCAAGATGTGTTGTTCTTGCACTTCAGTGACTGTCATACAAGGACTGAGAGGTTTCTTATTTTACTGTTTGCGACTTGTGTGACTTCAATTTTCCTCTCGCTGTGAGGAGTTATTCTGCTACTGGAATCATCTGCCACTTCAATTTCTCGTTCTTTTCTCGTAATGTCACTTCACAGGAAAACTCTATTAACTACATAAGCAATGAGCTAACAAATTTAAAATGACGAGTGATGTTTCAAATAAGTTATTGCGTTAAATTTTATAGTCTAAAATGAAGTCTCAACCATAATTGTGTTTATCCTGTATTTTATTTCCTTTCCTTTGCCTTTTATTTACAACATTTTATTTCCAAGAAAGGAAAATCTTAAAAAAAAAACACACTCTCTGCTATGTGTCATGCTGTATGAAGGTAAATGTAAATGCTAAAACTTTACAACAGAATTTAAAGTACCAGATGGCTGACAAACTGTCACAGTCACACAATGAGAAGAAGACACTTGACACATTTAACGGACTTTCTTGAACCAAAAACAACAATAATTAACTCATTTGTTGCAAATGATTAAAGATCTCTGAATTAATTTTGTAAGATCAAGGGCTTAGCTTATCATTTTTGTGAAATCAGTTTGCAGATGGAAATCATGAACACAAGTTAATGATTAACGTATTCAGCGGGGTCACAGAAGAAATTTGGTTGTTTTAACTAATTCAGTGTGGTAAATTAAATCATATTAAATTTCCACTCAGAAAGATACATTATTTTATGTGGGAAACGGTTAAAACAAGGACAGACTGTCTGTGCTACAGACCCAGAAGATGTCAGAGATCAAATTTCAATGTGCTGTCACTCCAGCAAAAGCTTAGATTCTAAGAGGAAAGCAGAGAAAGACCTCCTCTTACAGAAAACAGGACATATTTATAACACACACATACAGCCGGCACACACACAATCCTAATCTGTTTCCCGTCAAATGTCAGGTCAACCCGCTCCCTCTCGGACCATTTAAGGGCTTCTGCTCTTTCACACAACAGTCTGGCTTGAAAATGACTTCACTAAGTAAACATTTTCCACTTCAGATATGAACTAAGTGCATTGCCTTTTTTTGGTGCGTTCCAAAACTTTTTATCACGACATCAGCAAAACATAAACATGTCTTATAATCACTGCTGTAACTGTGTTCATAAA
Source organism: Telmatherina bonti (assembly GCF_933228915.1). Classification (NCBI taxonomy): domain Eukaryota; kingdom Metazoa; phylum Chordata; class Actinopteri; order Atheriniformes; family Telmatherinidae; genus Telmatherina; species Telmatherina bonti. Next base: position 18,027,084 of record NC_136630.1, on the reverse strand, counting down.
TTATACAGTCCATGATGTGACATTAGTGTAATTGCACAATGACTTGTTTTGCCATTTTTATTCATCAGTGTATATTGTGATTAGACAGTACGACAAAAAGGTGACAGAAAATTAAATAAAAATAAAAACGTAAATAGAAAAAAAATACCCTTCCTTTTCATCCTGGAATATTTTTTAATCCAAGATGAAACATTCAGTGGAATCAGGCTTTTTTTTTTTTTTTTTTTTTTTAAAGATACCCAGCTGGATATTTACAACAAACTGGGGGTTGTCCAAATTTTTTATTATTACTCCATCATAATTTCAAAATGTTGACTAAAACTGGCCTGAAGTCTTTCCTTCACTGTGTTCTACTCTGCTCTTCATTTCATTTGTATATTCCAGATTGCAACTTATTTGATACCCTGAGGTGAGGAAAATCTCAACATACTATCACAGATGTCCACTGCACTACCCACTTTACAAAACATCTTCAAGCGATTTGTGTCAGAAGAATTGCATCAGCTATGAACCATAACCATGAATTTAATATGTTTAGATAAAACGTTTGGGCCCTACAGCTGGTAAATAGTATTAGAAATATCTAAAGGGGCACCGTGTAAAGCCATTTTCTTGAATGTAATTGTCTTTGGCTTGTATTCTGGTCTCCAGAGACCTCAGTCCCCATGAGACATCTGGGACATAATGTTAAAGCTTGTTCGATGAACTTGTAATAGAAGTTGCCTCGTATTATCTTTGTAACCTAAAGGAAAGATGTCAAAGCAAATGTTCTGTAACACATCGAGGAGATACGTTTCCAAACATACTTTAAAACTTTCAAAATTTTCAGATCGTGTCAGTAAGGAGCAAGCATGATAAATTCAAGGAAAACTTAAACTGATCGTGTTTTTACTGTGCTTTAACAGGGTAACGCTCAAATGAAGTCAGGAAAAAAGAGACTGAGCAAGAGACTGAATGCAGCAGAAAAGAATACATTAATATGCACTAAAGATGAAAGAGAAATGCTCAAATGCAAATACATTTTGAGCATTCTGTCATCTTGGCATGAATTTAATGGGATGCAGTGGTGTAATTTCAAATGGGAAAAGGTGGATTTTTATAAAATACCAGTCCCATCCCTTGCAGCATGAAACAACAGTAATCCACTGGAGGTGTGTATATATCAACACACAAACTCCCACTTGTATTTCAGACTATATTCCATATTTTTAAAAAAAGAGGAGGAGACCTTGAATTATGTTTGCAGAATTTAACATTCTCCCCCTATGCACCCACAACTCCCTTTGCATGGTTGTGGCGCAGTCATTTTCTGCAATTCCATTGTGCCTGCACTAGCCGCTCCTCTTCCTTGTGCTGTCTTTCCCTTCAAATTCAATAACCTCCCAGCTGTGTGTTTCTCCAGGGATTCCCCGAACTCCCCCGGCCCACAGACAGACTGCAGTCTGTGGGGAACCTGACACAACATAAACTCTACTGTGAAGCAGAGATGTCAGAGTCTTGGGGGCTGCATTTCTGCCTATCGAGGAACTGTTCTCACTTTAAAGGTTGCAGTGATAAACACACATGTTTAGCAGGAGGATAATGTACTGGATTCAGCTGCGTGGTCTGCAGTCATACCAAAAAACTAAGTATAGATGCTGTGGCCTATTTACACATTATTGGTATGAGGATGGACTCCATGCTGAACTTGGGACAAAAAGCCAGCTTGGAAACTATGTAAAAAATATGAGTGACCCAGTTAGGCTTAATTTCAGCAATTTGGATAAAAGCAAATCAAAGATGCTTTGATTTAAAGTCAACTCTTTGTTTTGTCATTTGACTGTTATTCCATGAAATTATGTTGGCGAATTATAAAAGTACTAGATGTTCTTAGAAGTCTTCCTCAGACTGTGCTGAACTGTCTTTGCTTTTGTTCAGCGCCACACTTCAGTTTTATATAGAACAGCCATTTCTGCTTCCTTTTTCACTCAGGAAACTTGAGAAATAATCCAGGCGGGGAAAATAAACAACCCTTAGGGAGGCTATTTACACACGGAGTGATCCTGACATGCACTCAGGACCCTATGTAACTGTGGACAAGTCTTTAAGTTTTGTTTGGATGAAACACTTACAACAAGGTGTGCCACCTGGACAAAAGTGCAATGTTTGTATCTTCACAAAATGTTGCTGGTGTTGGCATGAAAAAAGAGCTGCACAAGTGTGTTTGCAGACACATGGTGTGTGACATTTTTTCTGTCATACCAAACTGTGGGGGCTATCAGTTTTCATTCTACGTTAATGTGATGTAAATTAGGTTTGTTCAGAATGTTTCATATGGTGTAAAACTCCCATGTGCAGGTGATATTTGACTCACTTAATTTTCCTGTAGTGGTTCGGAGACAAAAATAATCCTTGGTGCCGAATCCAAATGAAAATCAGAAATAGGACGCTGTTAAAAAAGCAGCGAACAGTAAGAAGCACTTAATTGCTTTTTAATCGTATAATGTAAGACAGGAAATAACACAAATAAGAAAACATTTTAGTTAAATACAAGTCATCATGTAAGTTTACAGTTAAAGATGTTATTTAAAGTAATTACTTTCGTATTAAGATTTTCTTTCTTGTACACATTATAAACAGGCACTTTTTGTGTATTTACTGGAGGGAGGTATGTAGCAAATTGTTCCCCAGTGCATACACTCCCACACACAAATACACTCTTCAGGCTGTGCTGTTATTAGATTATTACACAAACATGACTATCGATTCACCCTAAGTGCAGATGGGGACAATGCTTTTATTTCACCTGGTAAATGTTGTGGCACTTTTTACTTTTAATGGTGGTATGAATTATGTAGACACTTTTACCCCACTTATATTGTGATGCTTCAGTAGTACTCATAGTTTCAGCTCTGGCACCAGTCACTGCAGGAACAAAAAAATGAAGCTATGGTTTAACATTGCACCATTGAATCAGGGGAGAAACAGTCTCGGCTCCTAAAGTAAAAAGAGTCGTCACACAATATGTACCTCCGATGTTTGCAAAAGCGGTCAATGTTAATTGTGGAGCTCCTGCTTATTTTAACTTCATAAGGATGGAAAAAATCCACTAAACAACTAAGGAATGCTGAGAATTTCTCAGAAAATAACTGATAAGAACATTTCCGTTAAATTGACATTAGTATTTTACTTTTAATATCTTTTACTGTTTTAACAGACTTATTTGTGTGATAAATGTAATTCAGACAGATGCTTCTCACCAGACACCGGTTGAATCTGGTTTTGTTTCTTGTATTTTAGGTTGATCAGTTTTTCAGTTCAAACTGATAAGTATGTCAAAAGAAGTTAAAAGGGAAATTCTGAGTTTTTTTCTAGCAGATGTATCAATGTCTATCAGCTACAAGAATTAGTAAACAACATGAATCCAGTTCACATTTGATATTACCATAGCTCCTGGGAAATCCAGTCACAGATGACTTGTGGAACAACACCTAATATTCAACATTTCTCCACATATATGTTCCATGACGTTTGTGACTGGACCTCTATAAACACACATAAAGCCTGCATCATGCAGTCAGCTTCTAGCTAAGCCACAAGTGAGACACCAGAACATGTTAAACAATAATTTCAGAGGCCAGAATTATTTCATCATTCAGACATGAACACATTTCAGATTAAATTATATTCAATTAAATGAGATAAATTAGTAAAGAAAGAGAAATTCGACTGAACAGCGACTCAACCGAATTGTCCATAATGGGTATTTATTTCCTAAAATGTAAAAATCGCCACCTTTAACAGACAAAATATGAGAGGAGCTTGAAATAAATAATCTGTGAATTTAGTTTTTAGCTCCGTCAGTGTTAGAGCATCTCTCCTGATAAAAGCACAGTGAGACTGGTGTCACATGTAACTTGACATGTATCATGACGTTGATAAGCTGAGATTCTTGGTATTTGATGAATGCAAAGTATTTTATCAGATGTTGTCCACAGCAGGTATATCAATGCCAAGAACAATCAAGGCAACAATTCCAGGCCACTCATTAACTAATGTTTCTGGTAATCCTAAAAGATGTAGCACCTATCAAAATGATTTTTTTTCCATTGACACATATTCTGACAATCTTCTAGGTCAATAAAACCTTCAGTTTCCCATCATAATAACATATTATACAATAACATTGACTGACGTTGCATGATTTCAAGTTATCCAGTAGCTTTGCCTTATAGTCCCAGCTCTGGTTGGTAAGCAAAATTTTTTATTTGGTGATTTGAAAATTTAACCAAGACCTGCAGCTTTAATATTAACACATCTTTTCAGATTAAAGCAGCTTTCATGTTGTAACCAGGACTTGCCCAGGACTTGACTTCCTGGACCAGTAGGAAACTCTGCTTCTTGTGTGGAGTCCGGTAAGGTAAGCAGTCCTTCAACATGACCCAGAATGTCTTCTGTCCAGATTAAAATAATATGTGTCCTGAACTCAAATCCAGAATGAAAACCTTTTTACAGGGCAAGAAATTTCACTAGACTGCTGCCTGGGCCTGAAGCAGGGGTGTCAAAAGTCAGTCCTCGAGGGCCACTGCTCTGCAGGTTTTCAGTGTATTCCTACTTCAACACACCTGACTCAAATTACATGGGTCTAACAGTCTATGAACTTCAGCACAATGACTCATTAATTTGAGTTAGGTGTGTTTGAGCAGGAATATTTTGAAAACCTGCAGGATTGTGGCCCTCGAGGGCCAGAGCTGAAAACTCCTGGCCTAAAGCGATTAAAACTGTCTTAAGGAGTCAATCGCAAATATGAAGGTTGAGCCTCTTAATGTTTCTTTCATGCAGAAACGTTTTATTGTTCCTTGTGGTTTAATAAATGCAACATTGTAGGTTTTTTTTCAATAAATCAATTTCAGGTAAGCCTTTTTATTATCACTATTTTTATTATTATTGATTTATTTTCCTTTTTTGTTACTTGCTTGAATTTCTAACCTTGGATTATCTTTTTATTGACCAGTCATTCACCTCCAGAGCCAACCTGCAGGTCGACTGAGGCCTTCCAGTATGGGATTTTCATGTTTCCAGTGTGGCTGTGTAGACTTTTTTTTTTTTTTTTTTTTTTTTTTTTTTTGGAGAAATCTAACTGTAGTTATGGAAACCATTAAAAAAAAAAAAAAAAAAAAAAAAAAAAGTACATTATTGTGCTGGGAAAGCTGTTGCCAGGTATTCATATCTAATGTTATATTTTTTATGCCATATAATTAAATTTAAGTACACAAAAAGGGGTATTTTCAGAAATGCACTTACCACTCGCAAAAACATAATGTCAATTTTATTTTTCTAGACGGACCTTTTGGTACTTTGACAGATAAAAGATAATATTGAAAACTTACTTCGAGGACAAAGAGACAGCTGACTTACAGCAGGACTGCACCAGACTGAACCAAACAGGTTAAGCATTCACACATGTCCGTATGATGATGGAGCATTCATAGCAGTCTGGACTGATATGAATATACTGAGTGCTGTGCAACTTGTCAAACAGACAAGTGTGGATTGTGGAAAGAGGAGGACGTGGGCGCTTCTCCCAGGCCACATAAGCTTTGCTGCTTGCTTCACATCTTTACATGTTGGGAAACTGCTTTGTTCTAATCAGTTACAATATATATGACGGATAAAGAGAGTGTATTCTGCACTGATAGAAGGGCATGATGACATCGATATGAAACACTGCTGGTCTTCCCATGGTCCCTATGCATATTCTGTGCTGATACATCTATGTGCAGTGGGCTGTTTGACCTGCATTGGTTTAGGCTGATTTATTAAGAGCAGAACAAACACAAGGCAGCTCAGCTCCAGATTGCTCACTTTTATAGACACAGGTAGTCTGGTCTGGTTCCTTTCACTCGTAGCTCAGAAAACAAACGAAAACAAAAGTGTTCTGTAGTGCTCACATTCACAGAGGAAGAAAAGTCCTTGTGTATCATTTTGTGGAAGACATCAATGAACATAGCGACATACTGAGCAAACAGATTCCCACTGGCAGTTTTGCAAATGTGGATGTGACATGTGAGTCTGCGCCCATAATGATGTGATGGTACGGGAGGGGAATTCACCAACACTTGGCTGCTGCTACCATTAGCATTACCTTTGTTCACACATCCCCTCATCCTAGGCCACTTCTACACCCCTCCCCCTCTATTTTTCTGCCCCCATCTCCCCAGCACCACCACCACCACCACCACCATGTCTCCATCCTCCCCCCTCCTCCTCCCTGCCTGGCTGCGTCCTCTCTTTCCTGTTCTTGCTGCGGTGTTGCTATAGCAACGGAGAAATGTGGGAATACCTCCGTCCTTCAGAGTGCTGGAGAGGCAGAGAGGAAGAGAGAGAGAGAGAGAGAGGAAGAGGATGGGAGACAGAAGAGAGTTTTGGGCAGTAGAGGAAGAAATGAAAGGAATGGAAGGAAGAGAATGTAGAAAAGAAAGAGTGAGTAGAAACACAACAAATAACTGACTAGACATCACTGCATGTCACTCAGTTCCTGACTTCAACCCCTCCTTTCCTTGCACTGCACCATCAAAGCCACCCTCACATTGACATTCAGTATTGGTGATGAAGAAGACGCCACAGTTGTCAGACTGGAAGGCGGCTTGTGCACGCCGGGGCTGAGTTTGACTTCCATGGCACAGTGTCACACGGTCATGGCGCAGTTTTCTGCTGAGCCTTACGCACACTATTTGTTTGACGATCCATGTGTTCTGGATGTCTCCATTTGTAGTGAGGCTGCAGTTTCCATGACAACGCCCAGACTAAAATAGCACCCCCCCACCACCCTCCCTCCTCCTCTCTCTCTCATACACATAACTGTTCATTCCTGATCTTGGACCGCATTCTATCAGGCTGAGATGTCCCATACTGCTCATCACAATTCATCATATGGATTGAAGCACATGTAAGCTCCACCTTTCACAGACACACATACATACGAACACACACACAAGCTCATCGCATCTCCTCCCACCTCTTATCTCCCATTTTCAGTCTCTTTGTCGTTCTGCAACAGATTCTGTCAACATGCATCAAGCACTGCGTTGCCATGACAACGGTCCTGGAAAACCACTGCATTTGTTTTAACAGAGACAACAAAAAGAAATAAGGAATAATAAACAAACACAAACAAAACAAACCAAAACAAAGAAGAAAAACAGAAAAAAACAAAGCAACAACAGCTGTTTGGTACGAATGCAAGAAGAGAAGGTTAAGTGTAAGAGGCGTGCATTTTGTTTGTGTTTGTACTTCCTGCCGGTGTGATCGACAATCGGTTCAAAAAAAGATATGCAGAGTTGTGTGTGTGTGTGTGTGTGTGTGTGTATGTTTTTTGACCCAACAGTAACCTTTTCAAAGAAGCACATATGGTAGTGTGTGTGTGTCTCTGGACTCCATATGGTGTGATTCTTTTCTTCTATTCCAACTCTGGCGCATGTACGTATTTGTTACTTCGTGGATAGGTGCAGGTGGACTTACTGACCCATTTGTGCAGGTATGGAATTTCAAAGTCAAACAGTGACAACTACAGTAGATGTGTGTGTGTGTGTGTGTGTGTGTGTGTGTGTGTGTGTGTGTGTGTGTGTGTGTGTGTGTGTGTGTGTGTGTGTGTGTATTTGCCAGTTTGGGAATCGCTTTACACTCCAGTGAGATATTAAATGAGTAGTTAAACAAATTAACAAAGAGACATTTTTACAACAGTGGTAAACATATATTCTCTCCTACTGTTTACTTATCTACTTTTCATCATTCCAAAAGTTCTACATCATGTTACTTGATAGTTTTGCTCCTTTACATTTCAACTATACCAAGCATCCTTAATTAGTTTTAGCATTTATGTAACTTCTGCACATATCAATGTAAAACATGCATACATTATAAAAGTGACAGGTATGTTAGTGTGTTGCTTCAACAATCTCAGCCAGAACTTGCAAAACTGCCAAAACCAGGGGTATCCAAAGTCATCCAGGGTCACTGTCCTGTCATTAATGTCTCTCTGCTTCAACACCGCTGACTTTAATTAAATAGATCATAACATCTATTGAGTTCTGCACAATGACTCATTAATTTAAGTCAAGTCTTTTGAAACATAGACACAATGAAAACCTACACTGTGGCCCTTTAGGACCAGAGCTGGACTAAACTATCTTAGCCTTGATAAAGATAGTAGATATCAAACATCACCTCACTAAAAGTACGATTTACAGTACTTAGAATAAATAACATATACTTGAATTGTCTTCTTTTGTTACAGAAAAAAACAACACAAGCAATCTTATTCAGTTCATAAATCTAAAAAAACAGTAAAAGAACATACAGTAGTTGTCTTTCCACTGTCAAAGCAAATTAACAAAAGAAAACGGATTATTGAAAAGTATCATCCCAGCGGAATACCTTGCACTTGTTGACGATATTACCCATAAGTTTCTGCTTTACATGACGAGAAACAAGCTAAAGTAATTTCCTCAAACTGACAGTAGTACGCAAACTATACACCAGTCATGGCTCAGGGGTTGTTCATTCCAGCCCCTTCATGTGTGCTTGGACAAGTCACATTGCCTGTGGTGTGCTCATTAGTGTATGGCTAGATGGAAAAAACAGCACTTTATGTACTGAGTACAAATTCATAATAGCTCGCTCAGAGTGTTTGTGTAGATGGGTTAGCGAGGAAACACATTATGAAGTACACTGTAGAACTAAATAAGATTAAATGGCTCCACATAAGTGTGGACCATTTGACATATTTTTGTACATCTCTATTTAGTGGGTCTCCCCACCAGTGTTGTGGAGCTGTGCTTAAAATGCACATGGTATTTCACAGATGAAGTGGAGCTCTTTCAAAATGACAAACACTTATCACTTACCCACAATATGCACGTCACTGCAATGCAATTTCTTTTTTTTAAAGTTCTATTTTCACCCATTTGTTTAAAATAGTGCAACTATTCTTTGACCTGTTTTTAGAGGATGCAACAAGTCTGCCAACTTATTGAATGTGTGAAAAAACTGTAAAAATTAAATCCTGTTCAGTGGTTTCAAACCACTGAAGAGGACTTCATTTTAACAGTTAGGCTAGCAATACATGAAAAAACTGTAATGCAGGGTGTGTGGACGTTTGAGAAAAACTGTTTGATCAAGATGGGAGATCCAAACTTCTATTCTATATCCTTTAATACTACTGCTGCTACTACTACTACTACTACTACTACTACTGCTGCTGCTACTACTACTACTGCTACTACTACTACTACTACTACTACTACTACTACTACTACTGCTGCTACTACTACTACTACTACTACTACTGCTACTACTACTACTACTACTACTACTACTACTGCTGCTACTACTACTACTACTACTACTAATAATAATAATAATAATAATAACTATAATTATTACAACAAATATACATGGGGAACATTAAAATAAAACGAAAGAATTTAAGAAACAAAAGCCTTCCGAGAGAAAGTCTTTTGTGAGCAGTACCAGTGAAAAACTTTGGTGCTGGTAATGATTCAAAAAAGGCAAATAATGTTTAAGCATCAGTAAGCTAAGTCACATAACCTAATCATGTCTACTTAAACACAGGTTGTGTATTCATATTATGAGACAAATCCAAATAACTTTATTCTGTTCAGATCAGTGTGCAGTATTCTGAAAATTGGGGGATCATTATTTTTACTATAGGGCTGGACGGTGGCATAGTGGGCAGCACAGTGGCCTTTCTGTGTGGAATTTGCATGTTCTCCCTGTGTATGTGTGGGTTTTTTCCAGGTACTCCGCCTTCCTCCCACCATCCAAAGACATGCATGTTAGGTTGATTGGTTACTCTAAATTGCCCATGGGAGTGAGTGTGACTGTGAGCGGTTGTTTGCCTCTGTTTGGCCCTGCAATGGACTGGCGAGCTGTTCAGGGTGTACCCTGCCTTTTGCCCAAAGACTGCTGGGATAGGTTCCAGCTTCCCCACGAACCTTAACTGGACTAAGCGGTTAGGATAATGAATGAATATTATTACTTTATTTTATATTTCTGATTCTTTTTGGTGTTTTCTTGCTTGCAAAGCCAACATTGTAGGAACTTGTTCATGCAAAAAAAAGAGTATATATAAAAAAAAAAGCTAACTGAATTATTGTCTTTTGTTAATCATGTGGTTACATAAAATAATCTCATAATGTCAATGACAGCTAGTGGAAGACTACAACAGAGCTGCTTATTAGGTAATACAAATACATTCCTTGAGATTGAGATCTCAAAACATCTTCAAATTTTATGGGGGGGTATGAAGTTGACAAGAAATAGACTCATGTAATGTTGGGTGTTAACATAACAAATCATCATTTATTCTTCCACTGCTGTGGAATAACTCAACCTGTTAAAATAATTTGTTCTTTCTTTCTTTTTATTTTTTTTTCCATTTATTCCATTTTTACAATCAATTTAAAATACAGTGACACACCAATACATTGTGTACTTGGACTCCCTAAAAGCTATCTATCTTTAGCTAATAAACAGGAGCCCAGACCTAGCTGTTTACCATAGAACATATAATTAAGGAAAACAAATCTCAAAATTACCACCCCAACCCCCTAAAACCAGACCCCCAGACTTCCTCGGGTTCCACAGATACAAAGACTTCAGCACAGTTGTTA